>NC_045427.1:279445921-279768171 GCF_902635505.1 Sarcophilus harrisii
GAGAGAATTACATGAACTGATGCTAAGTGAAATGAGCAGAACCAAGAGATCATTATATACGTCAACAACGATACTGTATGAAGATGTAATCTGATGGAAGTGGATTTCTTTGACAAAGAGACCTAATTCAGTTTCAATTGATCAATGATGGACAGAAGCAGCTACACCCAAAGAAAAACACTGGGAAATGAATGTAAACTGTTTGCATTTTTGTTTTTCTTCCCGGGTTATTTCTACCTTCTGAATCCAATTCTCCCTGTGCAACAAGAAAACTGTTTGGATCTGCACACATACATTGTATCTAGGATATACTAGGACATATTCAACATATATAGGACTGCTTGCCATCTAGGGGAGGGGGTGGAGGGTGGGAGGGAAAAATCGGAACAGAAGTGAGTGCAAGGGATAATGTTGTAAAAAAAAATTACCCTGGCATGGATTCTGTCAATAAAAAGTTACTATAATAAAATTTAAAAAAAAAAAGATGACTGGGGTACCACCTCACTTCTCTCAGGTTGGCTAAAATGACAGGAAATACAAAGATTAATGTTGGAGGGAATATGGGAAAACTGGGATACTAATGCATTTTTGGTAGAGTTGTGAAATGATCCAACCAATTCTACACAATGATGTGGAACTATGTCCAAAGGGCTACATAACAGCTTATTTTTTGATCCAGCAGTCTCACTATTGGGTCTGTATTCCAAAGACATTGTAAAAGAAGGGGAAAAGACCCACATGTCCAAAAATGTTTGTAGTAACCTTTTTTGTATTGTCAAATAAGTTATTGTATATGAATATGATGGAATATTATTGTAAGAATGATGAGAGGTTGATTTCAGAAAAACCTGGAAAGTGTCATATGAACTGATACTTAGTGAAGTGAACAGAACCAAAAGAACACTGTACACAGTAACAAGAATATGTGATGATCAATTGTGAAGTTGCCTCTTCTCTACAAAGAAGTGATTCAAGGCAATTCCAATAGACTTGGGAGGGAAAATGCCACCCACATCCAGAGAGAGTATTATGAAGACTGAAAATGGACCAAATAATGTTTTGACTTCTTTTGTTTTTTTCTCACAGTTATTTCCCTTTAGGTCTGATTTTTCTTGTACTACATAACAAGTTTAAAAGAATTGCACATATTTAGCCAAAAAAAATTCAACCATATCTTTTTAAATTTTTTAAATTTTCAACACCAGAAATAGCAAACTACAAAAAATTCTATATGTAACCATTTTATCTCACTTGCTTTTTTATATAAAATAAATTCAACAAGTTATTTTTAAAACATTTCAGCTTGCCTGTTCTTCCTTCTGGAATTCCTTTTCTTCTCTTCAAAGTAATTTTTTTTAAAAATATCTGAAAGTCCCTTTTTTCTTTTCATTATTATTCCTTTCTCTTCCCCCCAAACTCACCAAATTAAAAATCTTACAATAAATAAGCATATTCAAGCAAAATGAATGGATGCATAGTAGCTATGTGCAAAAATGCTTATTTTGTGTCTCTTATTTCTCTATCAGAAGATGGTTAATATGATTCATCATAGGTCCACTGATGACGTGGTTGGTTGGTTGGTTGGTTTTGTTGAAGTTTTGGTGAAGTTTTTGAATTGTTTTTGTTCTGGAGTTCTGAACTTCAGTGAGACTAAAGTTGATGAGGTCACTTCACTAAGTTTGTTCCCAATACTCTAGGAACCCTAAGAATAGGACTGCAGGCTACCTAAGTAAGGCTCAACCAGCCTAGTTCAGAAAAAAAAAAAGAATAGATAAAAGCTTCCCAGCTGATTAATATTTCAGTAAGACCTATGAATGACTCCACTAAAAGACAAAATAAAAAGAAGAGTCTTAAAAACAAAACAAAATCAAAAAATGATTGGTTAAAATGTTAGCATGTAGGTCTACATGCTAACCCACAAAAAAAAAAAAAAAAAAAAAAGCACACCACTCCTTTCTTGTACCTAGAAATTGTGCAATAACAAAACCTAGTCCTGTTCTTTTCATGGCATTTCCCCTGTTATGCTCTCACCTCTCACCTCCAGCTTTGGATCATGGTCAAAAAATCTTCCTATTTCCTTCCTAGAGTTATGCATTTGTTTGTGCATGTATTATGGTTTGAATTGACATAATATCATACTTACCCACCAGAATCACAATTTGAACTATGTTTTCCCCACCTGCCCCAGCAGATGTTCTCTTCCCTGGTTTTGTCACTTGTGCCATCTGCCCTGTCCTAATAGAAAGTGGGCATGTGACAGTTAACACATAGTTATTTCTAAAGAAATGAACCTAGACTCTTATTAGTGGAGAGTTTATAACGGAATGAGGGAGAAGAGAACATTTGAGAAAGACAGAGAAACAAAGACACAGATGTAGATCGTTGAATCTCAGACAGAGCCATATTTACAGGTGGTAATAGAACTTAAAAACATCCAAAAATATCAGAGCAAGCTCTGAATCTTATTAATTAGAAATTGTATTGTATGTGTATGTATGTGTGTGTGTGTGTGTGTGTGTGTGTATATATATATATATATATATATATATATATATATATATAATTTGTCTGTTTTTGCTAACATGCTTGTTTCTGTTCAGTAATCTCAGTTGTGTCTGTTGGTTTTGTTGTATTGTTATTGTTGTCTTTTGGGGTTTTGAAAATGATACTGCAGTGATTTAGCATTTCCTTCTCTAACTTATTTTACAGATGAAGAAACTAAGGTAAACAATTAAAATCACACAGCTATTAAGTGTCTGAGGGTGAATTTGAACTTTGGAATCTTCCAATCTATTGTTCCTCTTATCTGTCATCATTCTAAACTTAGCAAACACCAATGAAATGTTTATTTCCATATATGTAGAACAAAAAAAGAATGTACATGAAACCATGAATCTCCACTATATACAACTTGTTTTTCAAGACAATTAACAAACTTTATTAGTATATAATATATTTAACATGTAAATATCAAAACTGTTCTCCTTGTCTACAATTCCTTTAAGCCTTGCTTCTTTTCTCATCTGTGAACTTTTATTTCCTGTTTTTGTTTCTTTGGGGAGGAGGGGAGTGGGGGGAGAGAGTCATTCTATCCCTATTTTCTTTCTCCAATCATTTCCCCCATTCCAAGGTGAAAAAAAAAAAACTTTTTTATAATAAATATGCATAGCCAAACAAATTCTCACATTGACTAGGTCTAAAAATATTTAGGGCTTTTTTTTTTTTTTTTTTTTTTTTTTTGGATCTTGACTCCATTATCTTCAATCAGGAGGTAGAAGCATGTTTCAGCACTGGATCTCTGGAATAGTGGTTGGTCATTACACTAATCAAAGTTCTAAAGCCTTTGAAAGTTGTTCTTTCACTTAAAATGTTATTGCTACTTTGCAAAGTTTTCTCTTGATTTTATTCATTTCCTTCTGTATCAATTCATATAATTCTTTTGAGGTTTCTCTGAAATTATCTCTTTCTTCACTTCTTAGATTGAAATAATATTTATTACATAAATGTATCATGATTTATTCAACTATTCCCCAATTGATAAGCACCCCCTGGTTTCTATTCCTTTGATATAGCAAAAAGGCCAGCTATTGATATATTTGTCCTCTTTTTTTCATCTCTTTGGTACCTAAGGCTACTAGTAGTATTTCTAAGTAACAGTATATAAATACTTTAGTGACTTTGGGAGAATAATTAGACATTCAATTCCATAACCAATAAACCAATTCACAGCTTCATCAACTTTGCATTAGTATAATTTTCTCCACAGCTATCTCGACAACTGTCATGTACCTATTTTATCATCTTTGTCAATCTAATAGGTGTGAAAGGGAATCTTCAATTACTGACACACAAATTGGAAGAATTTTATTATTCATAATTATTCATTACCATCTCATATTCATTTTATGATGCAAAATATTTTATATATTTATAGACACACATATGATTTGATTATCACTATTACCACTCCATTTTAGAAATGAAGAATTTGAGACTCAGAGAAGTTAAATGACTTGCCTCAAGTCACATAAAACCATTTGTCATACAGAAGAGATCAAACAAATTAATGATTCCTAATGAAAGTAATTTCAGAACCATCTGAAAAGGGAAATATTTGCTGAACCCAGTTTGAGAAGTGGCCATATAAAGTCTAAAGTGGTACCAATATACAAGAGTAATTATTTCAGAGATTTTAATAGATCTGTAATCTCATCCATGGTAATAATCCCTCTATTAGTGCAGATCAAAACCCATTCATATCTTATTCTGTACAATTCATGTTCATATCTTCCACAAATCCTTCATAGGGGATATATTCGACACTCTACATCCATTCCTCCCTATCTTCTCAACATTTCATGGGTGCTAGTATAGTGGTAGACTGATTATCTTTCTCTTTTGCTATGTAACTTAGCCCACCTATTTCTGTGACCACACATTTCCTTAATGATAATGTTTATACCATTCTTGTTCATGAAGTACACAATCCCTCTACTCACACAAGTCCCTTGAAATCTATTCCAGATTTAAGACATATTGTAGATCAGGATTCTATAATACCTCCTGAGCTTCCACTACCCAGGTTCTTTCATGAGTCAACCAAAATTAAAAAACAAAAGAGCATTTAAAAATTACAAGAAGAAACTACTCCCTACTCCCCAAAAATCGAAGGGGTACACTCTTCCTCTTATTATCATATGAACAGGAATAGATGGTATACATACAACATGCTTGGCTAAAGAGTACACATGTGCCCAGGGCATGTCCAACTCCTGCCTTTGTATCTACTCTGAATTTTTTCTCTGCCTACAATACTACTGCTTGATCCCCACAATTCCTTAAGCATTCTCTAATGTTCTCTTCCAGCTGTATTCTTCTTTACACTAGGGTTCTCTGTTTGTTTGTTTTTTTCATGTTACCATGTTGCTCTCTGCCCAAATTCCTTCTGAATTGATCTCTGTATCTAAAACCATTTCCCAATCTTAGACTATTGTTTTAGTTAATAGTCTAGGGAACCATTTCAACTCTTCTTAGAGATAGAATCCAGTAAGCCAGATCTGTTGGGCTAACAAAAAATCTTTTACAAAATGTTCAAGTCTACCTTTATAACTTCTCATTCTGCTGCTACTCAGACCCTCACAACTCAAACAGTTATGAGTTATGGTTCAAAAATTCCTTGCAAACCATTCTCAATAAGATCAGGAGTGAAACAAGGTTGCCCACTATCACCGTTACTATTTAATATTGTATTAGAAATGCTAGCTTTGGCAATAAGAACTGAGAAAGAGATTAAAGGAATAAGAATAGGCAACGAGGAAACCAAATTATCACTCTTTGCTGATGGTACGTTGGTATACTTAGAGAACCCCAGAGATTCTACTAAAAAGTTATTAGAAATAATCCACAACTTTAGCAAAGTTGCTGGTTATAAAATAAACCCACATAAGTCATCAGCATTCTTATATATCACTAACAAAATCCAACAGTCAGAGTTACAAAGAGAAATTCCATTTAAAGTAACTACTGATAGTATAAAATATTTAGGAATCTATCTGCCAAGGGAAAATCAGAAACTTTATAAGCAAAATTACAAATCACCTTTCACACAAATTAAGTCTGATCTAACCAATTGGAAAAATATTAATGCTCTTGGATAGGGCGAGCAAATATAATAAAGATGACAATACTACCTAAATTAATCTATTTGTTTAGTGCTATACCAGTCAGACTCCTAAAAAACTATTTTAATGACCTAGAAAAAATAACAACAAAATTCATATGGAAAAACAAAAGGTCAAGAATTTCAAGGGAATTAATGAAAAAAAAATCGAATGAAGGTGGCTTAGCTGTACCAGATCTAAAATTATATTATAGAGCAGCAGTTACCAAAACCATTTGGTATTGGCTAAGGAACAAATTAGTTGATCAGTGGAATAGGTTAGGTTCAAGGGACAAAACAGTCAACAACGATAGCAACCTAGTGTTTGACAAACCCAAAGACCCCAGGTTTTGGAATAAGAACTTACTGTTTGACAAAATTGCTGGGAAAATTGGAAACTAATATGGCAGAAACTGGGCATTGATCCACACTTAACACTGTACACCAAGATAAGGTCAAAATGGGTTCATGACCTAGGCATAAAGAATGAGATTATAAATAAATTAGAGGAACACAGATAGTTTACCTCTCAGACCTGTGGAAGAGGAAGGAATTTATGACCAAAGAAGAACTAGAGATCATTACTGATCATAAAATAGAAAATTTCAAATATATCGAACTGAAAAGTTTTTGTACAAACAAAACTAATGCAGACAAGATTAGAAGGGAAGCAATAAACTGGGAAAACATTTTTACAGTCAAAGGTTCTGATAAAGGCCTCATTTCCAAAATATATAGAGAATTGACTCTAATTTATAAAAAAATCAAGCCATTCTCTAATTGATAAATGGTCAAAGGATATAAACAGACAATTCTCAGATGAAGAAATTGAAACAATTTCTAACCATATGAAAAGATGCTCCAAGTCATTATTAATTAGAGAAATGCAAATTAAGACAACTCTGAGATACCACTACACACCTGTCAGATTGGCTAGAATGACAGGGAAAGATAATGCGGAATGTTGGAGGGGATGTGGGAAAACAGGGACACTAATACACTGTTAGTGGAACTGTGAATACATTCAACCATTCTGGAGAGCAATTTGGAACTATGCTCAAAAAGTTATCAAAGTGTGCATACCCTTTGATCCAGCAGTGTTTCTACTGGGCTTAGATCCCAAAGAGATCCTAAAGGAGGGAAAGGGACCTGTATCTGCATGAATGTTTGTGGTAGCCCTCTTTGTAGTGGCTAGAAACTGGAAATTGAGTGGATGCCCATCAGTTGGAGAATGGCTGAATAAATTGTGGTATATGAATATTATGGAATATTATTGGTCGGTAAGAAATGACCAACAGGATGATTTTAGAAAGGCCTGGAGAGACTTACACGAACTGATGCTGAGTGAAACGAGCAGGACCAAGAGATCATTATATACGTCAACAACAATACTATATGATGGACCAGTTCTGATGGACCTGGCCAAATGAACTGAACCAGCTACGCCCAGCAAAAGAACTCTGGGAGATGACTAAAAACCATTACATTGAATTCCCAATCCCTATATTTTTGCCCACCTGCATTTTGGATTTCCTTCACAGGCTAATTGTACAATATTTCAAAGTCTGATTCTTTTTGTACAGCAAAATAACGGTTTGGTCATGTATACTTATTGTGTATCTAATTTATATTTTAATATATTTAACATTTACTGGTCATCCTGCCATCTGGGGGAGGCGGTGGGGGGTAAGAGGGGAAAAATTGGAACAAGAGGTTTGACAATTGTCAATGCTGTAAAGTTACGCATACATATAACCTGTAAATAAAAGGCTATTAAATAAATAAATAATAAATTAAAAAAAATTCCTTGCAAACATGTTAGTTTCACTATCATTAATAAGTAGATGAAGAAAAGAAATGTTCATAAATCTTTGCATCTATTTTCTGCTCTTCCGGTATCATCTGACTTGGCTTATGTAGGTTTTATAATAAGCAGCTTCCCCTTCCCCACCCCCAGCCATACCCTACACACTGATTTTTTTAAAATATCAAAATACTGGTTAAACTTTGCCATGTAACTCTGAAATGTTTTATAAATGAACCTGTACCACACTTCCGTGTTGTAAACAATTACTACATTTTTCCATCTACCCAGTGATGGTGGTGAAATGGGAGCAATGTCCTATATGTCTCAACCCCACTCCCAAATCTCATAAAAGTTAAGCTACTTTTTTCCCCTTTAAAATGTATTTAAATCATCCTTGAGATTTAATTGTCTCCGGATAATAAAGGCTTGGATTATAAACAATATTTCCTAGTTTTGTTAGTATAGACAACCACAAAGAACTTCCACCTTTCTCTATCACTATTATCACTATTACCACTATATTTTAGAAATGAAGAATGTGAGACTCTGAGAAGTTAAATGACTTGTGCTTGGTTGACATACCACCATGGATAACTTAGAAACAAGAGATTATGCTGAGCTAAATTAATGCACAGTGCCCTGTCTTCATATTCTCATTGAATATTCTTCTCCTTACTTCAGCTAAGTACTATTCCTTTTATTAACTGTTAAGTGACCTATAAGTGTCTCATATTGTTATATCTCACCTAAAATACCAAGGGACTTGACTGAATCAGGCCCAACCCAGAATACAAGGAAAGCAAATGTTTGCAGGCTAAATCTATTTCTGGACTTTTTTTTTTTTTACTTCTTCATTGTGGTGATTATTTTATATCAATTTAACTTTTGTAAGAAATGATGGTAGAAAAATTGTCATTCTTTTTATCCATTTCCTATTTTCATAATCATTAACTTGCTTGAATAAGTTAGATTGCAATTTCTGTAATTGTATAATCTGTCTTCTCACATTTAATCTTCAAATTTGCACTAACTAATTGTTAAATCACAATAATTTTTTTGTCAAATGGGTATTTTTTTAATATGCTCATCTCTCTAGTCCTAGTTTTTGAATTAGAGCTTTGTTCTAGAGCCAGATTCTATTCTCTCCTACACTGTTAGGTAAAATAATGAGCCCTGCTTGGTCTCATCTTGGGTCACATGGATTCCTTTGTAGATTTCTGCCTTCCAGAGTTAGGATCCTCTGAATCTTTAAGGTTTAGAGAGCTGGATCTCCTATCAGATCTGACTGTCCAAATTCTTAATTACCAATAATCATCCCTTATCATCTATTAATATATCAGGTTCTTAACTTTTTGTTTGTCTGCCAAACTCTGGTGAAGCCTATGAAATGGTATTTCTTATTGCTCAGAGTGAAGCCATTCCCATCTCTGCCTCTGAATCATCCTTTCATTTAGCTGTGAATTCTTCCTACCTTTTTAATTATAGAGAGAACACCAACACTGATGTGGTTTAATTCCTCCCACTAGGTGATTAACCTGTTCTCAAAGATCTCACATGTAGAGCAGAACCAAGAGAACACTGAAAACACTAACAACAAGATTATTTGATGGTCAACTGTGACGGATTTGGCTTTTTTCAACAATAAGGTGATTCAAGGCAATTTTAATAGATTTATGATGGAAAGTGCCAGCCACATCTAGAGAGACAACTAAGGAGACTGAATATGGATCAAAATATGGTATTTGCACTTTTTTGTTATTGTTTATTTGCTTGGGGTTTTTATCTTTCTCATTTTTTCCCTTTTCATCTGATTTTTTCTTGTGCAGTATGACAAATATGGAAATATGTTTCGAAGAATTGCATATGTTTAACCTATATCATATTGCTTCCTGTCTTCGAAAGGAGGGAGGGAGAGAGGAAGAAAAATTTGAAACACGACATTTTTGCAAAGATGAATACTGAAAACTATCTTTGCATTTATTTGAAAAATAAAATATCATTTTAAAACAATTTTAAAGAAAAAATATCTCACATTTAGAATATCGAGAAATTATCTGGAATATTTTGATTCTTAGCACTTTCTATCTCACTCCTTTTTTTTTTTTTTTTTTTTTTCCTATCCTTCAATATACCACTCAAACATGAAGAAGCCTGAGAGGGCTGATGGCTCTTTTAGTTTTGGGGTTTTTTTCCCCCATGGTCAAAAATCATCATTACCTAATGTTGTCCAAACTATTGTTGCTGGATCCTTCTGTATTGAAATAGGCTAGTCCTTTGACATTAGGCACAGTCATTTTCTGGACCATAGTCAAAACTTGTCCATCTTGGCACAACCTTCTAATACTTTCTATTCACTTGAAAAATCTTTGGAAACCAAGAATTGCTTCCATGCTGAAATATGACTTCAGAAAAGGACTTATCTGGAGAAATCGTGATCACAACACTAGGGACATCTGGGTAGTTCAGTGGTTAGCTCTCTGGGCTTGAAATCAATATAGATCTTAATTCAAATGCATCCTAAAACACTGACTAGCTTTATGACCATGGGCAAGTCACTTATTCTCTGTTTATCTCACTTTTTCCAATAGTCAAATGGAAGAAATCAATATAGATCTTAATTCAAATGCATCCTAAGACACTGACTAGCTTTATGACCATGGACAAGTCACTTATTCTCTGTTTATCTCACTTTTTCCAATAGTCAAATGGAAGAAATAGTAAGGATCGAACAAGATAATATTTTAAAGTTCTTGGTGCATAGTAAGTGCTATGAAAATTGCTTATCCCTTCTTTTTAGCAACTCATTTTACCACTATCTTCTTCAGTTACCCAAAATGAGGAAAATTATAATACCTACTTCTCAGGATTGTCAACAGGGTCAAATAAGAAAATATTTATAAAATGATTAGCAAAATGTCTGCCAAAAAGTAGGTGCTTAATATATAGCTGTTTTCTTCCTTTCACAATATGATTATGCTTGATATTGTAGTGGGGAAAGGAAAAGTAACAACAACAATGAAAAGAAAACACTTTACATGTAGATAAAATGAAAGCATTTCAGAAAGGAAGGAAGTTTTTTTGTTTTTTTTAATATCTTATTAGAAATTTGAAGAAAATATGTGCTGGAGATCTAAAGGACCAGATACTCAAAAGTTAAAGATGCTAAAGAATATCTCCTTCAAGTAATGAGGATGCCCTAATTAGATGAATAAGGAAGCCCCATAAATCAATAAAGCAAATTTATAAGCAAGAAATTAAGCAAAATAAAGTAGGCCAGAGAACATTAATGTTAGAAGGTAACATAATGATCACTATTTTTCCTTCAAAGGTGACAGTTTTTTACAATAATATTTATATTATTTAAAATATTTTGAAAGAATTCATTTGGAATGGCTTTAAGAGTCATTCACACATACAAACATATACACAAACACATAAAATAGTCTCAATTTTTAATAGTAATAATTCTTTTCAGACCTAAAACAATATTGTCTAGTTCGATCATCTACTTCATTCACTAGAATTGTTCTCAAATAATTTTTGACTGTTTTCAAAAATCAAATACATCCGCAAAGGGAAAAAAAAAAAATCATCCAGAGTTTTTTGATAGAAGTGAAACAAATTCAATGGCCATACTCATTCATAAAAGAAAAGTGTTGACTCTAGATCTGGAGCTCTATCCTTTGTGCCACCTAGCTATCCCGTATTATAAAATGTTATTCATCAAGTCTATTTGTAAAGAAATAGTAAGAAAAATTATAGAAACATAAATTACGAGAATTAAGAATTACTTAAAAATATAAATCAATGGAACAGACCATTATGTCCCTCCATAAAATGTTCTTTGACTTCCAGAATTTGCAATCCTGAACACTGCTCAGAGAATAATAGCAACTTCTAATTGCTTTCCCCTGCTCCTTGGTTGAGCAGAATTGTTTTATTTTTATCAGTCCTATCCTTTGGTCTATTTATATCTTTATGGCTACCTTTACTTTTTATTATTTTACTTGGATAAATAGGTTTATTCATTTTTTTATGTTTGTGAATGATTTTTTATGCACTTAGTGTTTGATGGGGAAAAACTTAAAACTGTCAATATTGTACTATTAACCTCTTAAAAATGATCTTTTATTCTGAAAATATTTCACCACCAAATGTATAGATTTTTAATATGTAGTAATTATGCCTTAATAACTATTTTTGAGAGAGATAGTTAAAGGAAGGACTGAATGTCCAGTCATGGACCTTCTGTTTCTCACAAAAACAAGACAGCAATATCCTTTGGAAAGGATTGGAACAGATCCTTGAATCAGATATTTATTCATTCAACTTGCAAATTGAGTCATTTTTTATGTATTAAACAGCAAATTCATATGTATTTTATCTGTATGATATATAATACGTATCTAAATGATATTAACTCAAAAATGAAATTCCAAGAGCCATTCTCTAATCGATAAGTTGTCAGAGAATATGAACAATTTTTTAAAAATTGTATATTATAAATGATCACATTAAGACATTCTCCAAATAACTAATTAAATAAAAAGCATTTAAAGAAATTCAAAAAAATTTAAAATTTTCCCTTTCACCATGAAAATCGACCAAAAAAAGAATTTTTAAAAATCCAAGAATGGTAAATATTAGAAGGACTATGGGAAGATAAACATATTAATACAGTGTTGATAGATCTGTGACTAACTTTTCTGAATTTTGAAATTTTAGAATTAGCCTAGTATAGTGACTAAATCCCTATACAATTTAACTTAGGAATCCCACTACTCATAGCATACCCTAAAGAAGTCAATAACAGAAACAATCATCTGATATATTAAAAATATTCAATACACATTTTGAATATATATTTAAAATATATCAAAAAGTATTCATTAACAGCATTTTTTGTGAGCAAAGAATGGGAAATAGAATGGGTGCCCATCAATTGAAAAAACTATGGTAATATGTAAGTAAATAGGTAGATAGATAGATAGATAGATAGGTTATAAAGAGAAACAATGGTATATATGGGAAAAAAATGTTTTTAAACCACAGGAAGATTTATACCAAGTCAAAAGCTAACTAATTGAGAAGCAAAGTGAAGGACCTAGAGAACAAACAATTAAAAATACCTCCCTTCTGCTAGCAGAGAAGAGGTCCCATTAAGACAAAATTCTGTACACATGATCATAGGTCATCACTATTTTTGACGGGTTTTTTTTTTGGTTTTTTGGTTTTTTTGCTTAATTGCTTTTCTTTTTACAAAGGAGAGTCTAATCTAGAGAAGGAAGGGAGTATCTTTTTTCTTTTCCCCCAGAATAACTATAACATAAAGACACAAAACATAAATTCAAAATATTTTAAATAAAGAAATGAAATGTTAGTGACCAATTTACTTTCTTTTCTAATATTTATAAAAACCATATAGGCCAGTTGACTTCCTAGGTCAATAAGACCTTCATTGCCCCTACTCCTTCAAGAGTTATCAGGCAGAGGACAAAGGGAAAAGGTCAGAATTTTGCTACATTAACTTTTGTTTTTTAATATATTGTTATTTAAGTTTGAGTTTTAAAATCTATACTTTCTTCACTCCCTGCCCTCTCTCCTCCCTGGGATGGTAATCAATTACATATAGGTTATGATGTACAATTATTACATAAAATATTTTCTTATTAGTCATTTTATATAAGAAGACTAATAAAAGAGAAAAAATAAAATCAAGATACAAAAAAATAGCAAACTTAAGTCTGCATTCAATCAATATCAATTCTTTCTCTGGAGGTGAAGAATGTACCTCATCATTAGTCACATGAGGATTGTCTGAGAATAGCTAAGTCATTATCAGTTTTTCAATGATCCATAATGCTGCTACTGTGAACAAACCTTGTTTTGAGTCTCATTTTTCTTTTCTGTAAAGTGAGAAATCTGAAGAAGATTACTAAAATCTCTTCCTAATTTGACATATCTATGGTGGGTCTATGAAAGGAGGGAGGAAAGGTATGGCAGAAATTATGGCATATGTGTGGAAAAAAATACTACTACTATGCCATAAGGAATGTTGAGCATGAGGAATTTAGAAAATCTTGGGAAAACTTATATGAACTGATGCAAAACAAAGATATCAGAGCTAGGGAAACCAGATACCCAAAACTTACAATAATTCAGTAAGAACCACATTAAAAGATTAAAAATCTCATCAAATGTCATGCTTAATATCTATTCCAACTGACAGATGTCACAATATATTTCCATGCTTTTGGTGGTTCTCCTGGTTCTGTTCACTGCACTATACATCAATTCATGTAAATCTTTCTAGGTTTTTTCTGAAATCCTGCTTGTCATTTTTTGTAGCACAAAAATATTCACATACTACAACTTTTTTAGACATTTCCCAATTGATTGCTATCAATTTACTCTCTGTTAGGGAGATGATGAGTAGATATAGTTTGAATAGTTCACCCTAAAAAAGAATAGGTCTCAAGTAAGACCTGTACCAGACTCATGCTGTTCATGGTCTTATTCAATATTGGTTCTCTAGTGTCATATGGTAGATAACTGTGATCATTTATGTAATGTAATTTGTGTTTACTCTATTTCACTAATCCACCACTGTATTTCTTAGACATTTTTGATAATTACCACTTTATAATACAGTTTAAGATCTGGTATGGTGAAATCACCTTCTTTTGCATTTTTTCACTTGATTTCTTTGATATCCTTGAGCTTTTGTTCTTCCACATAAATTTTATTATTCTTTTTTCTGACTTTATAAAGTAATTTTTGATCATTTGATTGATATGGCACTGAATAAACTAACAGTTAGAACTGCCATTTTTATTGTATTCACTCAGTCTACCCATGAACATAATATTTTTCTAATTGTTTGCATCTGACTTTATTTGTGTGCATGGTGTTTTATAGTTGTGTTCATATTGTTTCTGAGTTTGTCTTCTCAGGCATACTCCCTAGTGATTTACATTGTTGACAATTATTTTAAATGGAATCTCTCTATTTCTTGGAGTGGACTTTTGTTAGTAATATATATATGTAAAAATACTGATGATTTATATGGGCTTATTTTGTTTCCTGCACCTTTACTAAAGTTGTTAAAAATTTCAAGTAGTTTTCATTTGATTATCTAGGCTTTTCTAAGTATAACACCATCTGAAAAGAGTGATAGTTTTGTTTTCTCGTTGCCTATTCTAACTCCTTTAATTTCTTTCTTTCTCTCAGTGTTATAGTTTTCATTTAATATACAATATCAAATAATAGAGGTGATAAAGGGCATACTTACTATGCCCCTGATTGTATTAAGAAAGTCTTTAACTTATTCCCATTACAGATAATGCTTGCTGACAGTTTTAGATAATTGTTATTTACATTGTAAGATAAACTTCATTTATTCCTACGCTTTTTAATGTTTTGCATAAGAATGAACACTGTATTTTGTCATCAGCTTTTTCTGCATTTATTGAGATAATTATATGATTTCTGTTGGGTTTGTTATTGATATAGTCAATTATACTGATAGTTTCCTAATATTGTAGCAGCCATGCATTCATGATACAAATCCCATCAGGTCAAAGGGTATGATCTTTGTATTATTGTTGTAATCTCTTTACTAGCATTTCATTTAAAATGTTTGCATTAATATTCATTTGGGAAATGGGTCTATAATGTATTTTCTCTGTTTTGACACTTCCTGGTTTGGGTAGCAACATTATATTTGTGATGTAAAAGGAATTTGGTAGGATTCCTTCTTTGCCTATTTTTCCAAATTTGCTCTTCATTGGTTGTAAATTCACTCCTTTCCTTTTTGATACTACTAATGTGATTCTCTCCTTTCCTTAAAAAAAAAATCAAATCAACCAGTGTTTATCTGTTTTATTGGGGTTTTTTTCATAAAACCAGCTTCTAGTTATATTTAAGAGTCCAATGGTTTTCTTCTTTAAATTCTATTAACCTTTCCTTTGATTTTCAGGATTTCTAATCTCCTGTTTAGCTATTTAATTTATTTTTTTCTAAATTTTTTTAGTTACATGCCCAATTCATTGCTTTTTTCTTTATTTTATTGATAAAACCAATTAGAGATATACATTTTCCTTTAAGTATTTATTGCTTAAATAACGTTTTGGTCATGTATACTTATTGTGTATCTAATTTATATTTTAATATATTTAACATCTAATGGTCATCCTGCCATCTAGGGGAGGGGGTGGGGGGGTAAGAGGTGAAAAATTGGAACAAGAGGTTTGGCAATTGTTAATGCTGTAAAGTTACCTATGCATATATCCTGTAAATAAAAGGCTATTAAATTTAAAAAAAAATAAGTATTTATTGCTTTGAGTGCATCCCATATATTTTGAGATGTCTCATCATAGTCATTTTCTTTAGTGAAATTATCAATTGTTTCTATGATTTATTGTTTGACCCAGTTGTTTTGGGTTTTCTTTTAGGATTAGATTATTTAATTTCCAATTAATTTTTAATCTTTCCATTGACCATAATTAAATGTAATCTTTATTGTATTAGGATCTGAAAAGGATGTGTTAGCTATTTCTCCTTTCCTGCTTTTGTGTATGAGGTTTTTAATATCCTAATAGATGGTCAACTATTGTTTAGGTGACATGTACTGCTGAGAAAAGGTATATCCCTTTCTATTCCCATTCTCGTCTTCTAGAGATCCATTATATTTAACTTTTTCAGAATTTTATTGCCTCCTTAACTTCTTTCTTGTTTTGTTTTGTTTTTTATTAAATTTACCTAAATCTGAAAGGAGAAAGTTGAGATCCTTCATTGATATACTTTTATCGTGTATTTCTTCCTCTAATCATTCAACTTCTTCAAAAACTCAGACACTGTAATATTTGGAGTATACATGTTTAATATTAATATAATTGCATTGTCTATGGTACCTTTCAGCAAAATACAGTTTCCATCATTATCTCTTTTAACTAAATATATTTTTGCTTTTTCTGTGTTTGAAATCATGATTGCTACCCCTGCTTTCTTTGTCTCAGCTGAAGCTTAATACATTCTCCTCTATCCCTTTACCTTTATCCTGTTTATCTCTTTGGTTCAAATGTATTTCTTAAACAACATATTGTAAGTTTCTGGTTTTCAAGCCAGTTTGCTATACACTTCTGCTTTATAGGTGAGTTCATTCTATTTACATTTATAGTTATGATAACTGTGTACTTCTCCTTATGCTATTTTTCCCTTGTTTATCCCCCCTCTTATATCCCTTTTTCCTCCCCACAAGTGCTTTGCTTCTGACCACCACTTTCCCCAATGTAACCTTCCTTTTATCAGTCCTCCCTACCCCTTCTATTATTTGTCACTTTTTACTTTCTTAGAGGCTAAGATAGATTTCTGTGTTCAATTGAGTATGTATGTTTTATTCATTTTTTGAACCAGTTTTAATGAGAGTAAAATTTAACCTTTGTCCATCACTTCCTCATCTTCTCCTCCATTAAGATTGCTTTTTAATGCCTCTTTTAGATAGGATGGTTTACCCCATTCAGTTTTTCCCTCCTTCTAGTGCAAATTTCTTTCTCACTCATTTATTTCATTTTGGGAAGAGGTATCATCCCATCAAAGTTATCTTACATCCATATCCTTTGTCTACTCCTTCTAATTGCTCTTATAATAATAATAAAATTGTTGTTATAAATACTATCTTGTGTAGAAACATAAACAAATTTATATATTGTATTTCTTATGTTTTATCTTTTTATGGTTTTCTAGAGATTTGTATTTGAAGGTCTTTTTTTTTTTTAATTTAGTGCTGTTATTTTAATTAGGAATGTTTGAAAGTCCTTTTTTATTAAATTTCCATTTTTTTCCCTGAAAGATTATATTAAATTTTGCTAGGTAGGTAATTCTTGGTTGTAATCATAAATCCTTTGCCCTCTAGTATATCATATTGCTAGACCTCTGGTTCTTTAACGTGGAAACTGTAATCCTGAATGTACTCAGTATTTGAATTGTTTCTTTTGGGCTTCTTGCAATGCTTCTCCTTGATCTGTGGACTCTGGAATTTGGAGATGATGTTTCTGGAAGTTTTTGTTTGGGGATTTCTTACAGGAAGTAATAGGTAGATTGTTTAATTTCTATTTTTTCCCTCTGGTTCTAATATATTAGGGAAGTTTTCTTTGATAATTTATTGAAAGATGATATCCAGGCTTTTTTTTGTGTGTGTGTACCTTTTAGGTAATTCAATTATTAATAGCTCTCATGGATCTAGTTTCTAGATCAATTATTTTTTTCAATGAGAAATGTAATATTTTCTTCTTTTTTAACTTTTTGACTTTGTTTTATATGTTAATGTCTCATAAAGTCATTAGTTTATACTTGTTCAATT
Source organism: Sarcophilus harrisii (assembly GCF_902635505.1). Classification (NCBI taxonomy): domain Eukaryota; kingdom Metazoa; phylum Chordata; class Mammalia; order Dasyuromorphia; family Dasyuridae; genus Sarcophilus; species Sarcophilus harrisii. Next base: position 279,463,748 of record NC_045427.1, read on the forward strand.
CTAAGGTTTAAGGAATTATTTTCTTCTTATTTTCTGCCTCTCTAATTTGCTTTTTAAAATCCTTTTTTTAAGCTTTCCCAGGAATTCTTTTTTGGGTTTAAGACCAAATTACACTTTTCTTTGAGGTTTCACATATAGACATTTTGATTCTTGTCCTCTTACAAGTATATTCATTGATCTCTATCACATAGAAATTTTCTATAGTCAAGCTCTTTTTTGTTTACTTTTTGTTTTTAATTATTTTCTGCCTTTTTTGTGACTTGGTTTTTTAAGTGAGAGTCGGGTTCTGGTCCTGCACTATTCAACTTTTTTTGTGCTGGAGCATTTGGTCTTATGGTATACTGGCTTTCACTAAGCTTTGGGCTTTGCTTTCACTGGAGAATAGGCCTCCCTTCTGCCTTGTATTGGGAGGAGGGGGTGCCTCCTTATTGGCCTCCCCTGAGTGTGGAGTTTAACTGTTGGCCTGCTCCAGGGGTGGTATCTTGCTGCAGGGCAATTGTGGAAACATATCTCTCTGCTTGTAGGCTCCAGAGGAGAAATCTTACTGTTGGCCATCCCCAGGGAGGGGCTTTATTACCGAGTCAACAATAAGATCAAGGACTCAATGGGGTCTTTCCTTATTCCACCATCTTGGCACCAGAAATCCCTAGAATACTACTTTAAAAAAAATTCCAAACATAGATATAATGGAAACATTAGTGTTTTTCCCAAAGGGATAATAATGCAAAGAAGGAGGTAAAAACTCAGTCTAAGCAACTTTTTTTACTTGCTCTGGGTAATAACTAATGGATAATGCACATACGCAATTTACAAATGCGAACACTGTTTTTAGAATATATTTCTTGGTTGTTTTCTTTTCCTTACCCAGTTTGACAATAAAAGTTGCCAATCTTCCGTTTATATGAAATCCTTCCCATTCTCTGCACTCTAACATTATACTATTTTATTTTCTATTGTTATAGGAAAACATCTTTTGCTTTCAATAAATTGTTATCTAATTGAAAATTTCTATCAGTTTCCTTTGACACATTTGTATACTCCCTTCTCAGTCACATACCCTCCCCCAGAAATTGAAGCCTCCTTTAAAATGACAATATCTGTTAATCAATAAAAGCTCTAGGTCCTAATCCATCAAGCTATAATTCAGACCTCAAGATTCCTTCATCCACAAAACTGAAAGATAATTCTGCCAAGGCCTCTAGATCTAATCCTAATCAGGAAAGCTAGTGATAAATTCTATCTGATCCCAAGTTTGAAACTACATTTTGGAAGAGCAACTGCATAAACCACAATGAGAGATATTGTACCTAAGACTTCAGAAGATTACAAGCTCTGATTTTCATACGGTGGAAACTTAGACTCTTTAATATTCCTCAGAATGAGTTTGGAACATCTTAGTACTCTCTAACAAAGATTTCTACCAGCAAAAGAAAGAACCATAATTTCTCATGTTCTACCAGAAAATATCATGGGAAGAATATTTAGCATATCAGATGAGGAAAAAAAGGCAGACCATAAATCATTTTCCTCATTCCTTCTACTACAAACTAGAAAAATTCATTTGACTTTTGCCTACTCTCAAAATTATCCTTTCTTAACCTTTCACTTGGACCATTACAATAACCTCTCAAAATGATTTCTAGTCCAAGGAGTTTAAAATTTCCAAGTAATGCACTAAATTCTCAAAAAACAGAAGAGGTAAAAGTGGATATATACCCTGCCTTGAAGACAGAACTCTTCCACTACTCATTTCACAAAACAAAATTTTGCCTCAGGCTAGGCTGTAACAACAAAAATAATGCAGTAATTAATGTTTGCATAATTTTAAATGCAATTTTTAACATTTGTCATCAACATTATCTCATTGATAGCTCTTTTCTGCACCCTCTCTTTTCTCTATATACTTTGTTACTTATTGGCTTCATCAGATCCCCAGAGGTTCAATTATAATCTTTTGTGGATGACTCCCAAATCTATTTATATTATCCAAATCTATTCTTTCTCCCAAGCAGCGATGCCTCATCTCTTACTAACTCTTAGATATTTCTAAATGGATAGTTTTCTCAACTTAATATGTCCAACGTGGCCCACTTCAACAATGCAATGAACCAAATCAGTTCCAATAGAGCAGTAATGAACTGAACCAGCTACACTCAGTGAAAGAACTCTGGGAGATGATGATGAACCATTACGTAGAATTCCCAAACCCTATATTTTTGTCTGCCTGCATTTTTTATTTCCTTCACAGGCTAATAGTACACTATTTCAAAGTCTGATTCTTTCTGTACAGCAAAATAACTGTTAAGACATGTATACTTTATTGTATTTAATTTATACTTTAACATATTTAACATGTATTGGTCAACCTGCCATGGGGGGCGGGGGAGGAGGGAGGAGAGGGAATGGGGGAAAGGAGGGGAAAAAGTGGAACAAAAGGTTTGGTAATTGTCAATGCTGTAAAATTACCCATGTATATACAATACATACCCATGTAAATAAAAAGCTATTAAAAAAAATGTCCAAAACTGCACTCATTATTTTTTTCCCAAAACCCATCCTTCCCCTTGCAAAATTCCATATTTCCAGTCTCCTAGTTTCACAATCACTTGGTTGTCTTTGACTCCTCATTCATCTTTATTCTATATATCCATTCAATTGCCAAATGTCAGTATTTCTATTTCCGAATACCTCTTATATTTATCCCTTTTTTTGTTTACATGATCATCATTTTACTTAAGGCCTCTCATTAACCTCTCAGTTGGACCATTACCATAACCCTCTCATTGGTATCACTTCCTCGGGTCTCTCTTCTTTCCAAAGGATTTTCCATATTCCTTCCAAGTGATTTTCTTAAAGTGCAGATCTGATCACGTCACTCCAATTCTCAATAAACCTCAATAACCTTCTATTGTCTGTAAAATCAAATAAAAGTTCCTTTTTCTAAACTTTTAAATCCTTTCCAATTTGGTCCTACCTTATTTTTCAAAGCTTATTATAAATGGTATTCCTTCCTGAACTCTATAGTCCAGCCAAATTGACCTTATTGCTGTTTCTCATGCACTCTTTTGTCTCCACCCCTTTTTTCTTTTTTTTTTTTTTTTTTTGTAGTAAGTTTATTTCTTTTCAGTACACATTGCTTTATGAATCATGTTGGGAGACAAAAATCAGAACAAAAGGGAAAAGCCATAAGAGATTTAAAAAGAAAGAAAGAAAAAGAAGTCAATATGGTATGTGTGATTTATATTCAGTCTCCTTAGATCTTTTTCTGGATGCAAATGGCATTTTCTGTCCAAAGTCTATTGAAATTGCTTTGGATTACTGAACCACTGAAAGGAACCAAGCCTTTCATAGTTGATCATCACATATTCTTGCTGTTATTGTGTAAAATGTATTCCTGATTCCATTTGTTTTCTCAGCATAAATTCCTGTAAATCTTTCCAGACCTTTCTAAAATGAGCTTATTCATCATTTTTATAGAAAAATTAATATTCCATATTATTGTTCTGTAAGAAATGATCAACAGGATGATTTCAGAAAGGCCTGGAGAGACTTACACGAACTGATGCTGAGTGAAATGAGCAGAACCAGGAGATCATTATATACTTCAACAACAATACTATATGATGACCAGTTCTGATGGACCTGGCCATCCTCAGCAATGAGATCAACCAAATCATTTCCAGTGGAGCAGTAATGAACTGAACCAGCTATGCCCAGAGAAAGAATTCTGGGAGATGACTAAAAACCATTACATGGAATTCCCAATCCCCATATTTATGCCCACCTGCACTTTTAATTTCCTTCACAAGCTAATTGTACAATATGTCAGAGTCTGATTCTTTTTGTACAGCAAAATAACAGTTTGGTCATGTATACTTATTGTGTATCTAATTTATATTTAAATATATTTAACATCTACTGGTCATCCTGCCATCTGGGGGAGGGGGTGGGAAGTAAGAGGTGAAAAATTGGAACAAGAGGTTTGGCAATTGTTAATGCTGTAAAGTTACCCATACATATAACCTGTAAATAAAAGGCTATTAAATAAAATAAAATTTAAAAAAGAAAGAAAGAAAGAAGAATATTCCATTACTTTCATGTACCACAGATTCTTCAGTCATTCCCCAGTTGATGGGCACTCATTCTTTTTCCAATCCTTGCTATCACAAAAAAGAGCTGCTACAAACATTTTTGCACATGTGGATCCTTTTCCCTTCTTTATATTCACCTCTTTTCACCCCCATACCTGGAATGCCTTTGTTTCCTTCAAAAATCTAGTCAAATACTAACTCCTTTGTGAAGTTTTTCTGCCACCAAGTTAGAAAGCCTTAACCCCAAAAAATTTATGTTAATTTTTTCACACTTTATTAGATATGTTATTTTTCTCAATAGAAGCAAACTCCTTCGGGGCAAGCACTATTAAATTTTGGGTTTTGTAATATCAGCATCTAACATAGAGCTTGGATATGTGGTAGACACTTAATGCTTTTGATTGATTGACTGACTACTCAAATTTCATAGATTAAAAACATGAGGAGAAGAATTAGCTTTACAAATTTAGGGTACAAGAGACTGATGAAATCATTTTACAGGTGATAAAACTGAGACCTAAAAAAATTAAGACTTTTTTTCATTGTCATATAACTAACAAGTGTCTGAAACTGGATTTGAACTTAGAAGTTTTTAGATTCCAGGTTCAGTGCTCTCTACATTAAATTGCCTCTAATAGTATAATAATAATGATGATGATAATGATAAAATACTTTGAATTGAACCATACCCTATTTGTATTACAGAATTATTCTCATCTTAAAGTTGCTAAATCTGAGACTGAGAGATTAAATTACTCATCTGTGACCATCTTAAGTATAAAGTATATTGTCTTCCAAACAATAGATTTATCATTTGGTTCAGATGTCACACCATGTCTCTGTTACTCTAGGAAAGAGGTTTACTGCCTCTATTTCTCATGTATGACATGACATTTACTTCAAGATTTACTGAAATAAGAAGCATGATTTACATAGTTTTAGCTTCAGGTAGTAACCTGAGTATTGTTAGAAAACTATTATGGGATATAATGATCTCTGGAACAAAACTCAGAATAAATACGCTAGTCAAGACCAAAAGAGAAAAGTTAGCAGTTATAAAAACCAAATTCTTTCAACATTTTTAGCTGACAGCCCTCCTGGTTCCAGCCTAAGGAAAGTCCTAAAATAAGTATCAAGAATTCAAAAACTTTTTGTTGATTTAGATGGCTTACTATTATAATGGCCACCAACAATTTAGGAAGCCCTATTAGTTGCAGTCTATATTGCTTCAATCTCCAGATAATTTGGACTAAAAATTATTAATTAATAGACCTCTATTTCACTTTGACCTATGTACTTTTGACCTCAGAAAAGCATAGCGGGGAATAATAGAAACGAACATGATATAAAGAATCTGTCTAGGCTTGCAAGGAAAAGTACTTCTGTCCTATTCACAGGTACAATGAGATGTGAATTATTTGAGAAATGAAATAATTTTTACATGATTTCTTTTTGTTATAGCAATAATCATCTGCTGTTGGTGGAGTTGTGAACTGATATAATAATTCTGGAAAACAGTTTGGAACTATGCCCAAAAGGCATAGTTTGTATGTATGCCATACATATCTTTTGACCTAGCAATACCATAGTAAGTATTTAGATCTGTATCTCAAAGAAATCAAAGAAAAATGTACATGTACAAAAATATTTATAGCATTTTTTGTGGTGGCAAAGAATTGGAAATTAAGGGGAAGCCCATCAATTGGGCTGAACAAGTTGTGGTATGTGATTGTAATGAACTATAAAAAATGACAAGGGGTTGGTTTCAGAAATACCTGGGGAGACCTATATAATTGATGCAAAGTGAGTAGAATCAGGAGAACATTGTACACAATTAACAGCAATATTATATAATGAATAATTATTTTTTAAAAAAAACCTGAGTTATTCTGATCAATACAATGATCCAAGGCAATTCCAAAAACTTATGATGAAAAATGTTATCTGCTTTCAAAAAAAGAACTGATCAAGTGTGAATACAGATTTAAACATATTTTTTTCTCCTTTATTTTTTCTTGCTTTTTTTTTTTTTTTTTTTTTTTTTACAACGTGGTTAATTTGGAACTGTTTTGCAAGATTAGATAGAAGGTAGATAAGTAGGTAAATAGACAGATAGATAGATAGATAGACTCAATATCACATTTCTTTGCTTTTCAATGGGTAGCAAAATGATGGGGTGGGGTAAAAGAATCCTGAGCTCATTTTATTAAAAAATGAATGTTAAATAAAATTTTAAAAGAAAACTTATGTGTAGAGGGCTGAAACTATTGGGTTGATGTACTGAGGTCAGGACTGCTGAGTGCTTGAGGATAACTACTGATTGGACAATACTCTATGGGCATATACTTGGAAAATGGTCCTTTCCACTATCCATACTGGCTCAATGATTGGTGTATAAAGGATTGTAGGAGGGACTAGGGGGTGGAGTAAAGCTAGCCAGGGACACACTCTTGGTGGTAGACGAGGGAGAAGATGGTTGTGGAGATTCTCTTCCATCCTGTTCAATCCTGCATCTAAAACCAAGAATAAAGATTAAGGACTTTTGCTTATCCTGACTCTGGATGATTCTGGGGTGTCCTGGGTGCTAGCACGGTCATTACACTTATAGCTATGATCAAGGGTACATTTAGAAAAATCAGCTGTTCACCAAAGATACTTTTAACATCCAATGTGATAAAAGTGAAGAATTAAATAATTATGTCAAACCTTTATAAACTCAATTATGTAAAACAAGAGACGTTCATATGACCTGTCCCAAAGCCCATTAAAAATGAGATTCTTACATTACTAATGGAATTGAAGGCTCTATCCTATATAAGGGACCAGGTACAATTAATGAGAGACAGATAGCTTCAGTTCTTAGAGTTCTCACTTTAGGACTATCAAGGCTTCAAGTTTTTTTTCAATCATGGAGTCAGCTGACAACTTTAAGAAATAATTTGGAAGAGGTCTACCCCACTTCAAATTGATGAAGGAAAAAATTCTGGATGCAGACTTGGAGCTTGCTACCTACATTATGTCCTTATTCCCAACATGCTACTTCAGATGTTCTAGAATTTCCTTTTAGTTGAGATGTGGGTCTCTCTCTCAATTAAATTATTGCTTCCTTCCTAATAGAAGTACTTCATTTAGTATTTTCTAATATATATTCTCCTTTATATACATTAGATGATTTCTGTTTTCCCATGAAGAGGATAAATGGATTTCTTTGCTATTCTCTATGTGTGTTCATTGTGTAACTGATATTCAGTGGAAATGTTGTAAAGTCTTGGATATAGACCTTGGGGATCCTCTCCCCCCAGAAATGACAAAGTGATCAAAAGTTGATTCAAATCCAGGCATATCCTATCTAAACAATATTTAAGAGAAAAGATAGATATACTTCTAGTCTGATACTCTCTTTCTCTGAGGAAAACAGTAGTGACCTCTGACTCTAAACTCTTGCTTCTCTTCTTTTGGAAAAGACTGGGGAGAAGCTAGAGAAATTTATTCTGTCTCCTTTCAAACCACACAAGGACAGCAACAAAAAGAGGACATAAAACATATTAAATTCTCTAAAGATGTAAAAATTTGTTAGGTTTATTATATTGCAATAAATTTATTTTACTTTGTCCTACATCACTATTGTTTTGAATGTGGATAATGACAAAAAAAAAAAAAAAATCAGTGACAAGGAAATTTTAAAAGATGGTTTCAGCTGAATATGAATGGTACCTTAATAGGGAATCCTGTGTGTGTGTGTGTGTATGTGTGTGTGTGTATCCTATTTGGTCAGGACTATCACTTTTGAGTGAAACATCTCTTCATGCATTGAATTCATTAATTCTCTAATGTGAACTGATTGAACAAATTAATTCTCATTCTTATATCTATAGATTACTTGTCAAGACAAAAAATGGTATTTTTTTCTTGCCAGGACAAAATTTAATTTTTCACATGATATGATATGATCACATTTATGGAACAATCATTTTGAAAAGCCAGTTTGAAAAATGGGAGGGGGAAGAAATGTTCCAGTCCTACACACACACATACATGCGTGTGAGTACTCAGGCATGCATTTCTGGTTCTAAAGTTAAAGACTACTTTCAATGTAATAAATCCAGAAGACCAATTGGCTTTAGAAGTGAGTTTACTTAAGTATACCTATAGATTTTTCCTTATATTGGTTTGAGCTATTTTCAATATGTGATTTTGATATTAGTATTTTATCTTGACTTCTTTGAGTTTCCAGCAAAAAAAAAATGGAGAATGACTATGGATATTTACTGATCTAATTGTTCATTTTGTCTAGCTTCTAAAAAGGAAAAATATTTCTTCACAAACCTCATTACTCAGGTGAATGCAGATGCCACAGAACAGTATGAGCAGCTAGGTTTTCCAGTGACTCCAGGCAGGCTCATCTTCATGAGTTCAAATCCAGCCTCGGGTACTTACTGAGAGACCCTTGGCAAGTCACTTAATTTCCTTATATATAAAATATATATGTTTGCCTTAATTTCCTTAAATACAAAATGAACTGGAGAAGGAAATAGTAAATCACTCAGACACAACTGAAAATGACTGAACAAGAAGTAATAGTATAATCTGAGGGGAAAGCACTATATTACAGATCTTGAAATCAGTGAGCTAATCCTGTTTCCAATACTCATTACTACAGTTATTCTATACCTTAGTTTTTTTTTAATCTTTAAAATATGCCTCTCCTTCCAAGGGATGTTGGAAGGACAAATATGATGAAGTAATTGAAAGATTTTATAATTTTTAAGGAAACAAGTAAATGATGAGCCTCTTGAGGTAGTAATTGGTCTTCTTTGCACATAAATATAGGAAAAAGATCATTTTTCAAATAGCCTGAGAGGGAAAAATAAAAAAACCCAACAACAACTTTATTCCCACAAGGCAGAAAAGAAAATCCCAAAGCATCATTTATCTCACTTTTCTGAGTCTTACATAAAACTAGATTCTTAGCCTTCCTGAAGGGATGTAGTAGAAATAGAGTTTGAATTTCTGGATTTAAAGAATCTAGGTTCAAACCCTACCTCTAATATTTTCTGCATTCTTATCTCAGTAAGTCATTTAAATCCTTGGAGCTCAGTTTCCTCATTTATAAAATGAAGTTGTTGGAAAGGATGACTTCTGAGATTCTTTGTAACTATGCTACTTTGAATTGCCTCCATTTTCCATTTCACATGTATAGAAATAGTCTAAAGAACATTTTCTTCTCCCTTCTGAATGAGATGAGGTGAGATCTTTCAAGACAGTTGTGGAAATCAAGTAAGGCTTCATCTGCTTCAGAGTTTGAGTAGGCCTGAAGGACTTTAAGTATTAAGTCAAGGGCATACTTAAGTCCCCTTCCTGCTATCCTCCCATGGCATCAGCATCTCCCTATTTCAGTCAAATATGGGCAACTATGTACTTATTGGTCAAGTTCAATTTCTTGGGTAGCTCCTGCGTTTAATATGTAAGATCCTCAGCCAATAAGGATGAGGGTCAGTGGTGGAAGGGGGTATTTGCGGTAGGGATTAAAAGTGTTGACCCTGCCCTCTACGGGGCTTCCTCCCTTCAACTGTCTGCTCAATGGGTGGGACGCCCTTCTCATGAGAATGTATAATAAACTTTGCTTTGCTTCTAGAGATCTCTCCAGCTTTTTTTATTAAATGGTGATCCCTCACCATTTCTGAACCACACACTTCCAACTTTACTTATATTCAGAATCCCCTAAGTCCCAACCTCCTCTCTAGACCTCATAAAAGGCTTTATTTTTCCTCTACTAATGAAATATTCATATGTTATTATTATCTATGTAGATATTTTATCCTTCTACTAGACTGAACTTCATGAAGAGAATCTGCCATATTTAAATGTACCTGTTACTGATTCTCTCTTCTCCTCAGAGTAACATGTATATATTTATTGGTTAACATATTGTATCCTCCTAGTAGAATATAAAGTCTTTTTAGGACAGGAATTATTTTTCATTTTGTCTATTTCTTATTTTCAAGTTTCCAGGCTTTAGTGCAATGATTTGCACGCAATATAGTTTATTAACAAATGTTTTTCAAGTTGTGTTGGATTGTTATGGAAACCAAATAAATCATGAGACTCATATTGGAGCAGGAAAAAGACTACTTAATGTCTCTTGAAAAGCTTTGTAATGCTTGTCCTCTAATTGTTATATCACATGAGTTGAACTAACTTTTTCAGAAATGGCAATGCCTTGGACTTATGAAATCTTAATAATTTATTTGATTGTAGTCACTAATTTGTGGAACTTCTTATGTTAGGCCAAAGGAAAAAAACAGAATCAATGAGAAATTTCTGCATTTAATTCAAATATCATTAGGACACGAAACTATAATTGGTCAGGTGGTTCTAAAAATAGCTTCTTTAGCAACTTCCTGATAAAGGCTGGCCCTGGTCTGAGGATTTGTTTTGAGGATTAGTGAGAGATATGACTGGATAAATAAAAGGAGAGTCAGATAATGCAGTGCCTTGCTCACAGGGAAACCATTTCAAGTCAATTTTATCCTGATTGTTATTCATTTTAAAACATCTATGTTCTTGAAGAATCTATCACCTTTGCTTCCTACAGCTCTATCCAACATCCATTTCCTAACAAGATTTTCCTTTCTCTCTCTCTTTAGAGCAAAAATTTACAGATTCCACAGAAACACTTAACAGGCTCAAAGGAATTCACTGCTGAGAATTCTGTTACCTGGAAAATTCCCTTTGAGTCATTTTTATTAGTATAGATAAAGTGGTTATTGTGCCTCAATTTCCTCATACCTCAAGGAAAGGGTGGAAATAAATGAAATTTCAGACTAATGTTATCTATAAAATTATGTGATTCTAGAAGAAAGGATACAATTCTTTCCTTTGAGAGGTTTATATCTTGAGAAAATGAGAAAGTATTATTCAATTATATCAATTCAGGCAAGTAGTAATTGTCCCATAAATATTTATTAAATAATAATGAATATATCATGTATGCATAAGAAAAAATATGTGGCAGACAATGAAGTTTCCAGGAAAGTATTACTCTTATACTTCAATATGAAAGGGCACTAACCCTGGGTTCTCAAATGATGGAACGAACATAAGCTCTGGTTTTACAAAGATGGAAACAATTCAAGATTAGATATGACAACAAACTAGTGCTGCTATCTGAGAATTAGTCCAGCTCATCATCAAAAAGTGATTTGATCAATTTCCTTCAAACCCTAGTGATTAGCTTGTTTACTATGATGACCTATATGTATATATGTGTGTATATGTATACATATACACACATATATACATATATAAATATATATATATATATATATATATATATATATATACACACAGAGCTATCTATCCATCCATCTATTTATCTACCTATCTATACACTCTTATATACTCTCTCTCTCTCAGAACCAGAGAAGTTGTATCTACCATTTATGTGATAAGTCTGAGGGGATTGTGAGTGTCTCTATTCTCTGCCATGAACTTGAGATCCCACCAGCTGTGTTCTTCCTATCTGTTAGTGTTCTGACTAATGTTCTCCTTTCTACTAAACTACCAAATAACACTTACTTTTTTTTTTTTTTTTTTACAAATGGATATTTGCTTCAAAGTTTTAGCAAGAACAAATACACATTTCCCTTAGCACCTGGGGACATAATGTCCTCTATGCCATTCTAATCTGTGAAGAAAGGGTATGGGAGAGAGGGGAAGAAGGAAATGGGGGCTCATAACTTAATTCAGTTCTTATATACCATTAGTCCCACCAAATCCCATTCATTGTCTAGAACCTGCATGACTTCCAAGTCCTGCAGATCACTCCCAAAGATTACTCCTTATTCCTCAGGGCATCGATGTTTCACTGGCTGCAAACCCACCCTTTATTCTAATTTCTGGATTTCTGAGGTTTGTCCTCCTAATCTTTGAAATTCCCAAGTTTGGAGATTCCCTTCACTTCACTTAGTAGAGACAAGAGCAAACAAAAAGTTTACTGATCTATATCCTGTTTCTCAGGTCCATATATACCCAGAGAGAAGAAATCTTAAGGCCTTTTTTCCCCTTTTGGTGGATGGTTTCTCACTGAATTCAGCAAGCAAAAGAGTAACTGAGATCCCCAAATATGAATAAAACACAAGAAAATTTGAAATGGCCTTTTGAGATGAGAAAATTTCAGAGTAGGCAGCTCATTGGAGAAGGCTAAACTTGAGGTTAGCTATTTGGAGTCAGTTATAGACTTTCCACACTGCTCCACAGTCATTCCAAGGTATTTCTCCAGAACTTATCAAGATTTTTCCAGGAATAAATTCTCCAAATTCCTTTTCACAATGAGATTATATCAGCTGAGCACACTATGCATGTGTCAGAGCCCCATAGTTTTCATTCCTATGTGGTCCCTTTTCACATCTGCAGGATAGTAAAAAGGAGGTAAATAGTATTAAGATAATTTAAAACTTGTACGATGTTCAGCCCCTTTATAGGAATATTAATTGTTGGTATTCTTCATATACTATTTATAAACAGTGACCAAAAAGTTGACACACTATTATAGGAACTGAATCACATCCATAATGGTATAGACAGCAAAACTTGAATTCACTTTACTCCTCTGACACTTTTTAGCAATGTAAACAAGTGCAAATCATTTTCAATCTGGGCCTATTTTCTCGTTTATAAATTGGGGGTGACAATAGCTGTAGTACCTATCAGACATAGCTGTTGCACTGATCAACTGAGATAATACATACATGCTTTGCCAACCTTAATGTACTATATAAAATGATATCTATAAATTACATATTCATAAGAGTTGATGCATGTTTTAATGTTTGTAAATATATATATTATGTGTATATGTTTTTGTGTATGTGTGTGTATAAAATCATGGGACAGCTGGATAGCAGAGTAGATAGAATACTGGGTCTAGAGTTAGTAAGATTCATTTTCCTGAGTTCAAATCTGGGCAAATCACTGAACCCTGTTTGCCTTGGTTTCCTCATCTGTAAAAAGATCTAGAGAAAAAAATGCCAAAACACTCCAGTATCTTTGCCAAAAAAACCCCAAATGGGGTCAAAGTTGGGCATCACTTAAATGATTAAACAATTAAAACATGTTATCTATCTGTATGTATGTATGTGTGTATACACTTGCATACATACACACACTTGCATACACATATGTGTGTATATATCTTTTTTTTTTACAAGAAATCAAGCCATTCTCCAATTGATAAAATGGTCAAAGGATATGAACAGACAATTCTCAGACAAAGAAATTGAAACTATTTCTAGCCATATGAAAAGATGCTCCAAGTCATTATTAATCAGAGAAATGCAAATTAAGACAACTCTGAGATATCACTACACACCTGTCAGATTGGCTAGAATGACAGGGAAAGATAACGTGGAATGTTGGAGGGGATGTGGGAAAACTGGGACACTGATACATTGTTGGTGGAATTGTGAACACATCCAGCCATTCTGGAGAGCAATTTGGAACTATGCTCAAAAAATTATCAAACTTTGCATACCCTTTGACCCAGCAGTGTTACTACTGGGCTTATATCCCAAAGAGATATTAAAAAAGGGAAAAGGGATCTGTATGTGCAAGAATGTTCGTGGCAGCCCTCTTTGTAGTGGCCAGAAACTGGAAAATGAGTGGATGCCCATCAATTGGAGAATGGCTGAACAAATTGTGGTATATAAATACTATGGAATATTATTGTTCTGTAAGAAATGATCAACAGATGATTTCAGAAAGGCCTGGAGAGACTTACATGAACTGATGCTGAGTGAAATGAGCAGGACCAGAAGATGATTATTTACTTCAACAACAATACTATATGATGATCAATTCTGATGGACATAGCCCACTTCAACAATGAGATGAACCAAATCAGTTCCAATAGAGCAGTAATGAGCTGAACCAGCTACACTCATGGAAAGAACTCTGGGAAATAACTATGAACCACTACATAGAATTCCCAATCCCTCTATTTTTGTCCACCTGCATTTTTGATTTCCTTCACAGGCTGATTGTACACTACTTCAAAGTCCGACTCTTTTTATACAGCAAAATAACTGTTTGGACATGTATACATATATTGTAGTTAACTTATACTTTAACATATTTAACATGTATTGGTCAACCTACCATGTGGCAGAAGGAGTGGGGGGAATGAGGGAAAAAGTTGGAACAAAAAGATTTACAACTGTCAATGCTGAAAAATTACCTATGCATATATTTGTAAATAAAAAGCTATTTTAAAAAGTCATTCTTAATATTATAAACAAATTAGAAGAACATAGGATAGTTTACCTCTCAGATCTGTGGAGGAGGAAGGAATTTGTGACCAAAGAAGAACTAGAGATCATTATTGATCACAAAATAGATAATTTTGATTATATTAAGTTAAAAAGTTTTTGTACAAACAAAACTAATGCAGACAAGATCAGAAGGGAAACAATAAGCTGGGAAAACATTTTTACATTCAAAGGTTCTGATAAAGGCCTCATTTCTAAAATATATAGAGAACTGACTCAAATTTATGAGAATTCAAGCCATTCTCCAATTTATAAATGGTCAAAGAATATGAACAGACAATTTTCAGATGAAGAAATTGAAATTATTTGTAGTCAGAAGAAAAGGTGCTCCAAATCACTATTGTTCAGAAAAATGCAAATTAAAGACAACTCTGAGATACCACTCCATACTTCTCAGATTGGCTAAGATGACAGGAAAAGATAATGATGAATGTTGGAGGGAATGTGGGAAAACTGAGAAACTGATACATTGTTGGTGGAACTATGAATACATCCAGCCATTCTGGAGAGCAATTTGGAACTATGCTCAAAAAGTTATCAAACTGTGCATATCCTTTGACCCAGCAGTGTTACTACTGGGCTTATATCCCAAAGGGATCTTAAAGGAGGGAAAGGAATCCACATGTGCAAAAATGTTTGTGGCAGGCCTCTTTGTAGTGGCAAGAAACTGGAAACTGAATGGATGCTCATCAATTGGAGAATGGCTGAATAAGTTATGGTATATGAATGTTATGGAATATTATTTTTCTGTAAGAAATGACCAGCAGCATGATTTCAGAGAGGTTGCCTGGAGAGACTTACATGAACTGAGGCTAAGTGAAGTGAGCAGAACCAGGAGATCATTATATACAGAATAACAAGACTATATAATGATAAATTCTGATGGACATGGCTCTCTTCAACAATAAGGTGATTCAAACCAATTCCAATTGTTCAGTGATGAAGAGAGCCATTTACACCCAAAGAGAGGACTGTGGGAGCTGAGTGTGGACCACAACGTAGCATTATCACTCTTTTTGTTGTTGTTTGCTTCCATTTTGTTTTCTTTCCCAGTTTTTTTTCTTCTTGATTTGATTTTTCTTGTGCAGCAAGATAACTGCATAAATATGTATACATATATTGGATTTAACATATATTTTAACATATTTAACATGTATTGGACTACCTGCCATCTAGGGGAGGGAGTTGGGGGAAAGAGGAGATATTTGGAACAGAAGGCCTTGCAAAGCTTTTCAATGTTGAAAAGTTACCCATGCCTATGCTTTATAAATAAAAAAAAAACTTTAATAAAAAAATAATAAAGTACGACATTAAAAATTTTTAAAAACAAGTCACGAACAGGCATTTTTCAGACAAATTAATCAGTTATCTATACTCTTATAAAAATGTTCTAAATCATTATTGCTCATAGAAATGTAAATTAAAACAGTTCTGAGGTACCACTTCACACTTATCAGAATGGCTAATATGACAAAAAAGGGAAATGTTGGATGTTGGAGAGGATGTTGGAAAACTGGGACACAAATACAGTGCTGGTGGAGTTGTGAACTGATCCAATCATTCTGTAGAGCAATTTAGAGTCATGACCAAGGGACTTTAAAACTCTGCATACCCTTTGATCCTTCTAGATATGTTCCCCAAAGACATCCAAAAAAGGGGAAAGACCTATTTGAACAAAATATTCATAGCAACTCATTTGGTGATAGCTAAAAATTGGATATCAAAGGGATAGCCATCAGTTGGGGAATGACTAAAAAAAGCTGTGGCATATGATTGTAATGGAATATTATTGTGCTACAAGAAATGACAAGCAGAATGATTTCAGAAAAACCTGGAAATCCTTTCATGAATTGATGAAAAGTGAAGTAAACAGAACCAGGAAAATGTACACAACAACAGCAATACTGCATGATGAAGAACTGTGAGTGACTTAACTATTCTCAGCAATACGATGATCTAAAACAATCCTCACATGAAGCTGTCTCCACCTTCAGAGAAAGAAGTGATATTGAATGAAAACAAACTGAAGCATGCTAATTTCCATTTTCATTTTTTTGAGTTTTATTGTACAAAATGACTAATATGAAAATATTTTACATAATTATACATATATAACCTATATCTGATTGCTTACTGTTTTAGGAAGGGGAAAGGGCAGGGAATAAAGGAGAGGTAGAATTTGGAACTCAAAACTTTAAATAAAAATTTTTTTTAAATTGAAAAAGAAAAGGAAAGAAAAAAAGGTGGAAGAATGAAAGATAACATGGGCATTGATTTGTGCTACTCTGATAGCCATGTTAATGGTAAAAGATTTGGGGGAAGACTCGTGGAATACCAAATGCCTCCTCAAAGGAGGAAAAACATGGATAAGAATGACATAGAATGAAAGAAGCATGGATGATATGTCATATACCCTGGTAGAAAGAGCAACCAGACCCACTGAAATCAAGGACCAGTGGAAATTGTGAAACATCAAAAGGGAACAGCAGGAATTACACAGAGAAAGAATAAAGATAGAACATCCACTGAGCTGGGTACTTTGTAATATGACCCACCATGCTATAGTTTGTCTTTTTCAGAATATATTGCAAAAAATCAATGCTATCTGCCAATATCTTAAAATAATCAGTCAATAATCATTTATTAAATGGTTACTATGTTTCAGGAACTATGCTAAATGCTAGGGATACAAAAAATACATACACAAACACATACAAACAGAAAATCCACTGTCTTCAAGGATCTTACATTCTAAAAGGGGAGATAACATATACATATTTGTCTGCTCAAAAACATACATATATGTATATATTTGTTTATCTGTATACATCTGTTTTGTATGTGTGTGTTTGTGTATACATAGAAATAAAGGTAAATTCTGAGAGTCAATACAATTATTGCATAATTATAATTGAAGCTATGGCTGCTGATGAGATCACTAAATAAGGGTATAGAGAAAAAGGTTCTTAGGATAGATTATTGGAACATATTCACATTTAGTGGACAAATACTGATAAAGATCCAACAAAGAGAACTGAAAAGGATCAAAAAAACAGGTAGGAGGGAAAACAAAAGAGAGCAGTTTCAAATTGAATTCTTCTGAGAAGATAATATTCAGGAGAAGAGTATGACCAATAGTGTCTAATGTTACAGAGAGGTCCAGAAGGATGAGATAGCCTAATAAGAAAATGTGAATTTAGTTTTATGAGCACAAAATTTTCATGTGAGGTAAAATAAAGTTTTAACACTTCCATTAAAAAAAAACTATATACATGTATGTTATTTACAGAGTTATTGTTTAAAGATGATTTCTTAGCATAACTATTAACCCAGATCATGAATATCATTTTCATGTGAAACTTCCTTGGTATTAAATGGATAAATAGTAACACTGTATTTAATCAGCTCTGTTCCTTGCTTCTCAAGAGAATTTAAGCATGACTCAGAGATGACATAGATGTTAATTTACCATCACTGATTCTGAAGTACATTTGTGATAGACTGAACATGCCCATCAAAGAATCAACACCTGCTAGATGCCAGACTCTGTCTTGTTAATCACTGGGCTGCTGCTTCAGGGACTGGAAAGCATCTTATGGGAAAAGAAAACAATTTTTTTGTTAATTGTTAAAATTAAAATAATAAATTTTCTTAAAAGCTAGAGCGTTTACTGATAGAACATTATAATATTGCTTTTCTGTAAAAAAAGATTGCTCTTGAAATAATTCTCTGTTTGCTCTTTCCCCTTATAAATATTTTGTCATCTTCTCATCCTCTGTTTTACCCTCAATTGTTAAAAACCATGCCTGGGTGAAGGGGCAGGTCAATTCTCTGAGAGCCTCCATAGCTGTGAATCATAACATCTGAAGGAGTTGCAAAGCAACCTTTACTGACACAGATGTTGTTTGTGGACTGGGAATGAAATAAATTGGAGGCAGAGGGAAGAGGAGAGAGGTCAGAAATTGCAGCTTCCTCTCAGTGGGGAGGTCAGAGAACAGCAACTGCCTCTCAGTTTCTTTGTATCATCATCATCCATTCACATGAAGAGATTCATTCTATGGGTCTGAGTTAGACCTCCAGGAGCCACTGGGTGGCTCCCGTATCACAACACTCAACTTTCTGATGCACTAAAAAAAAAAGCTGGAAAGACCCTTATCGATTAATCATATTGTCATCAAGGTTATCTGGGACAGGTGATACCATCGTTTAGAACTGTAGGCACAGAGTCAGGAAGATCTGAGTTCAAATTTGACATCAATTACAGGCTGTGAAATCCCAGGTGAGTCATTTAATCTCTGTCTGCTTCAGTTTCTTCTACTGTAAAACTGGCATAATAACATTTGTAAAGCTCTTAGCTTAGTACCTGGCACATAGTAGGAACTTAATAAATGCTTCTCCTCTTCTTCCCCTTCTCTCATGTTCCCAATGAGGAAAATGAAACTCAGAATTGACTTGCAGAAAGTTATACAGCTGGTCATATCATACTGTGATAGAATCAAGATTGAAAACAAATCTGATTTCAGATCCAGAAGTTTCTTCACTACATCACCTGACCACTAAGTATCTTATCTCTACCACTTGCTATACAGGTACAATTTCCTCATAGAAAACCCCTTAATGAACATAGGTTATTTGATGACTACAATTCATGATGGAATATGCCTGCCCAAAATCAATTCCATAGTGCCTAGTCACATGCTGTAATAATCTCATAGGACAGATAGGTGGCACAGTGGATACAAGATTAACCTGGAGTCAGAAGGACCAGAGTTCAAATCCAGATTTAGATACTCAACAGTTAATATCTGTATGACTCTGGACATATTGTCTCATAAACACAAAGAAAATCTCATAGTTAACATTTATGTAGCTCTTTAAACTTTGTGAAACACTTACCATATGCTATATTATTTAATCTTCACTACAGTGAGGTAAGTCCTATTATCTCCATTTTATAAATAAAATTGAGAAGGGTTAAGTAATTTGCCCAGTGTCATGCATTTACTAAGTGACTGAAGTGGTATTCAAATACAGATCTTCCTAACACTATTCTCTTTCCAATTCTATATTTACTTGAGGCAAAACAATTTGATTTTAGCAAGGTTCTCAAGTTTTGTTTCTAAAATAATCTTTCTCTCTGAAAGACATTGTGTAATTCTTCCTTTCATTAGTTGTTGAAGATAGCTTAGCTCTTTATATTATCTACTAATAGGCTAATTAACCCGATTTCTTTCAGTTTTCAATGTCCTGATACAGTTTGCTCATGGGAGGGGAAAGGAGGCAGGGAGCAACTTTGGATACTTAAGATTCAACTTTATATTTTTCTTGATTCCATTTTGTCATCCCCTATCTGTATGAAACTCAGAATAATTTTTTTGTTATATCTGATTGAAGTGCAGAAAAAGACTTCAGGAAAAAAAATGGCATAGTGAATATGAGGACCCTAAAATCATAGAGCTGATAAAGTTTCAGTTTTGTAGTGTAAAAATTTAAATTTTATTTGGGGACCCAAATATTAATTTTTTTTCTTTTCTTCAAATTGTATGTGCTTATTAAGCCCACATTGAAAAGCAGTGTGAC
This sequence comes from Sarcophilus harrisii, assembly GCF_902635505.1. Taxonomy (NCBI): domain Eukaryota; kingdom Metazoa; phylum Chordata; class Mammalia; order Dasyuromorphia; family Dasyuridae; genus Sarcophilus; species Sarcophilus harrisii. The sequence goes on from NC_045427.1 coordinate 279,483,744, forward strand.
ATGAATAAAGGGTTGACCTTGAAATCAGAAAACCCTGGGTTCTATTGCTTCCTCTGAAACTTAAATCATCTTTGTGAACATGGTGCTATTTAATAATTTTAGTCAGGTCCAACTCTTTGTCACCCCATCTGGGATTTTCTTGCCAGGAATACTAGAGTAGTTTGTTATTTCCTTCTTCAGCTCATTTTACAGTTGAGAAACTAAAGTAAATAGGGTTAAATGATTTGCCCAAATTCACACAGCTGGAAAGTATCATACAGCTAATAAGTATTGTGACCATGGACAAGTGACTCTCAAAAGCTTCAAGCAATTGTCTTACGAGATAGTTGACAGGAAAGTTACCACTTGATAACTATAGAGGATGTTTTCACTATCTGGGAGTTCCCTATCCCGATGACATCACAAATCCAGACTAAAACAAAACTACATAAAATCCCAGATTAATCACCATTGGCAAAATCTAGGATCGCCAATTCTGAGAAATCAATTAACTAACCTACACAGCTACTTAAGTATTCAGTGATACTTACTCCATACTCAGCACTCTCTACTGTGCTACATAAAATGAGAATTGATCCTAAAGTAGGTATCTACTGCTTTGCTTTCTTCTTCTTTTTTTATTCCTGAGGCAATTGGGGTTAAGTGACTTGCCCAGGGTCACACAGCTAGGAAGTGTTAAGTGTCTGAGAACAGATTTGAACAGATTTGAACTCAGGTCCTCCTGATTTCAGGCCTAGTGCACTATCCACTGCACCACTTAGCTGCCCCAACTGCTTTGCTTTCAATTGAATGAGACTTCAAGGTCAGTATGTGTGTTTTTGAATCATAGATGTGGAACTAGCAGAGACCATAAAGGCCATTGAATCCAACTCCCTCATTCAAGCAAAACCCCCAAAGTCACCATATCCAGAAAAGCAATGTCTCAGAGATACAACCTGGCAACCTCGTCAGTAACCACAAAGAACTCAAAAATAACCCATCATAACCAAAAAATAAAGGTTTTACCCCTAAATTCCTTGTCACTGGCAAATATTTCAACTTCAGAAATGGTTATGGTTTTATCTTTGGAAATGATATTAGGGAATATAGGTGATCAATTACTTTACCATTGCAACCTAAGGGCATTATGACCTTCTATCTGACTTAATACTGAAACCTCCTTTATGTATCTCTCATGATAAATATATGAGTTTCTTGAGAACAGAGGCTGTATTGCTTTTCTGAGTTATCAGTTTTATTGCTCACATTTTCCTAATAAGTTTTCTATAAAGGATAGAGATTTTGTAGTAACTGTCTATATAGTATTTCAAGTGCCCAAGAAGACCATAAGTTCCTTGAGGGCAAAGACTGTTTTGGGTTTGTTTGGTTTTTTTTGGGGGGGGGGCCTCTTTTTTGTATCCCAGTGATTAGCACAGTGACTGACACAGTAGGTACTAAATAAATATTTCTTGATTTTTGAATGATTAATTGATTGATGACAGCATGTAGACAAGGATACTTCCTGAAGATGCTAGAAGCAAGTGTTATAGAATAGAAAGATACTGGATTTGGAATTGGATGATGTGGGATCAAATATCGTTTTCATGAGATATCTTACTTTAAGGAAGTAATCTTTCTGAATCTCCTTTTGCATATCCTCTCTATATTATGGTTATGCTCATTTTTTTTAAGGTAATAGGCAGTCTATCAGTATCTCATTTTGTTCTAATTCCAAACCTGAACCACCAGTCAGGCTGAGGTCAGACGTGACCCATAGCAATCTGTAAGTCAGTAAAACGGGATCAAAATGGAATTGTTGTTGAAATGGAAGAAGAGTGAGGCAGATGCAGTGAAAGGTGAGTCCCAGGTGGTCTTCTGCACTTTGTGAATCTGAATGGAACCATTTAGCAAATTTACCTGGAAGAATTTGTGTGTGTGTGTGGGGGGGGGGGGGGGGACAAACTGTGGATATTCAGCAATGAGAGATAGATGTGAATAAGCTTGGTATCTTTGTCTGAAGATGACAAATGCTATAAAGTGTTATTATTTTTTTGTATTCAGAGATGATAGTGAACTCCAGGCCCAGCAGCTGTGGTAGAAGCCCACCCTAAAGGCTGGAATTCCAGGATATTCTAAGAACAGTGCTGAATGAAATACTTGTGATTTTTTAATATGGCAATTGGAAGATACTTGGAAACTATGCAATATGAACTTTGTTGGAATTCTTTAGATCAAGATACTGAATATGGATGACAATTCATGATCCTTTCTAGGATCCAAAAGATCTTTTTATAAGAGGATAAATGGCCAAATGCACCTCAGTTGATTTGCTAAGGACAGAGGAATCAGGATGGACTACATCATTTTAAAAGAAAAGATAGCTTCCATTCTCACTCCTATGAATTGTAATTCTTTTTCACTCTAGAACTTCCAGTGAAAAATGGGTGAAGGAAACACCATGAGGATCAAATCCCTTAGCTCTCTTGTCTTCTGTTTTCACATTCTGTCAAGGACCTCAATCAATTCTACAGGTGCAGATGAGAGATTTCTCCTAGGAAGGAACCTTGTTTTTTTTTTTTTTTTTTTGTTTTGTTTTTAATTTAATAGCCTTTTATTTACAGGATATATACATGGGTAACTTTACAGCATTAACAATTGCCAAACCTCTTGTTCCAATTTGTCACCTCTTACCCCCCCCACCCCCTCCCCTAAATGGCAGGATGACCAGTAGATGTTAAATATATTAAAATATAACTTAGATACACAATAAGTATACATGACCAAAACATTATTTTGCTGTACAAAAAGAATCAGACTCTGAATTATTGTACAATTAGCTTGTGAAGGAAATCAAAAATGCAGGTGTGCATAAATATAGGGATTGGGAATTCAATGTAATGGTTTTTAGTCATCTCCCAGAGTTCTTTTTCTGGGTATAGCTAGTTCAGTTCATTACTGCTCCATTAGAAATGATTTGGTTGATCTCATTGCTGAGGATGGCCTGATCCATCAGAACTGGTCATCATCTAGTATTGTTGTTGAAGTATATAATGATCTCCTGGTCCTGCTCATTTCACTCAGCATCAGTTCGTGTAAGTCTCTCCAGGCCTTTCTGAAATCATCCTGTTGGTCATTTCTTACAGAACAGTAATATTCCATAATTTTCATATACCACAATTTATTCAGCCATTCTCCAACTGATGGACATCCATTCAGTTTCCAGTTTCTAGCCACTACAAAAAGGGCTGCCACAAACATTCGTGCACATACAGGTCCCTTTCCCTTAGGAAGGAACCTTGTAAGCAAACTATTCCAACCTCCTAATTTTGTGAGAAAAACCAAGACCCACCCAGATAAAGTAATTTGCCCAAAGTCATCTATATAATAAGTAATTATACATTATACTTAATAAAATTGCTTGTTGAATTGAAACTACTTATTTTAGTGCTAATTTTTGACTTTTAAAAATATTTATTTTTGACATTTTTTTTAAATTTGAGTCTTAGATTTTTTTCTACCCCTTCAGCCCTTATCCCAATATTGAGAAGGCAAACAATATGATTTCCATTATACATGTGGTCATGCAAAATATATTCATATTATTCACATTGTCAAAAAAAAAAGACAAGAAAAATGAAGTTTAAAAAAAGTATGTTTTAATCTGCACCTAGAGTTCATCAGTTCTTTTTCTCTGGAAGTAGATAGAATTGGATCTTTTGGAATTATCTTGAATCATTGTATTGATAAGATCGAATTTTTAAAAAAAAAATTCTCTGCACTTCTAGTTTTGTTTCTTCTTTCCTATTCTTCACAAACAGAACTCCTTTGTTAAAATCATATTATAAAAATCTTCATTTCAAACAAGAGTTTGTGTTCTCATCCCAGGCCTTTCTTCAGTGGAGTGCAACAGTTGCCCTTCAGTCATATCATGTTACAGTGCATGTAGCGATAAAAGGGAAAAAAAAAAAAAAAACTTGTTTCAGTTGACATAGCCACACCTAACTCATGTATAAAAAGATGAGATTTTTAAAAGTTACAAGACAGATTATGTTACAAGCCAGTTTCTCAAAATCAGTTTTATTTTCTTCCTTATTTCATCCACTTCCTTCCTGGTTCTGTTTTATGTAATCCTTCCCCATAAAATATATTTCTAGTGTTTTTATTAGCAACCTACTGCTTTAAGTTTCTGAAAAGGTAGCTGAAGGTATAGTCGACAGAGTATTGAGTCTGAAGTCAGAGAGTCCTGAATTCTATAAAATAAGAGATAATGATAATACCTACCTTGCAGGTTGTGAAGATCAAATGAGATTTTTTGAAAGTACTTAGCACAGTATCTAAAATATAACAGATGCTATGTAAGTACTTATTCCCTCCCCTACTTTATTTCCCTCTTGATTATGCTATATTTATTATTTTTTCATATTTATTCATCTTTCATTTATTATTCTATATTATTATTAAGACACTACTCTAAATATGTTCACTGATTTAAAAGAAGCTGCTCCCAGCTATCAGCACCACAATAGAATGGATCATATCTTAGCTTGTACAATTCCCCTATATACACATTATACACACATTATATACACAAATCTTTTTGATTTTTTTACACAATATTCAAATCAAATCTGTTTATCAGAGGCTAATGTCCAAGTAATCCTCTGTCTTATGTGTTGATATTTGTTCATGAAATCAACCAGAATTGGCAGATAATTGAATGAGGGAATGAAGAAAGAGGAAGGAAGCAAAGAAGTTTCCTGTTTGATTAACTAGGAGAATAATAGTGTTGTTAGAAATAGGGAAGTTATGTGTAAGAGCAAGTATATGAAAGAAGAGAATGAATTCTACTGTAGATATATTGAGTTTAAGATGCTATTGAACCCAGTATGTGTGACTTCGTATTAAGCAGCTAGAAGCATGGAAAACAGATTGAGGATGGAAACATAGATGTTGGAGTCACTTGCACTAAGATAATAGTTGGAGTCATTAAAGTGGATGAGTTCTCAGTAAGTTTAGAAAGTTATAAGAATACCAGCTAGGTGATACAGGTGGATAGAGAGTGTTGCCCCTGGAGTCTGAAGGACAGTTCAAATCTGTCCTCAGATACTTACTAGCTGTGTGACCCTGAAAAAGTCACTTAACCCTGTTTGCCTCAATTTCTTCATCTATAAAATGAATTAAAGAATAAAATGGCAAACCACCCCAATATCTTTGCCTGGAAAAACACAAATGGGATCACAAAGAATCAGACATGGCTGAAATGATTGAAAAACAACAACAAAGCTATGAGACCAGAGAGCCAAATTCTAGAAACTGGAAAATATTCCCCTTGGGGGCAAGCGGAAGAAAAGGAACCAGTGAAAACAAAAGAGAAGTGTTCAGAGATAGTTAAAATGGCCGAGGGAGTAGTTCAAGAAGAAAGATCTGATCAATAATAAGTCATCTATATAGTATTTGATAGTTTAAAAAGCACTTTGTATATGCTTTCTTTTATAATGTCAAGAAATGCAAAGGTTAAAGAGGATAAGAACAAACGAATGAGAAAAGACCTGACCTTGCCTTCTCACCATCTCATTTATGACTTTCTAAAAAGAAGTTTTAGTAGAACAATGGGGAAGAAGAAACTTATTTGTCAGGGGGCAAAAGGTAAATGAATAGGCAGTTGGCTAAACAATAAAAGTAATGGGTATAGATTAAAAGTGGTCTTTCATCACTATCTTTCAAAAAGATAGTTATGATTTTTTTAAAAATGGGGACACCAAAGTATTTTTGTAGAATGAGGGGGTTAGAGTCGGGTTAGTTGAAGATAGAATGGAGACTGAGTGACAAAGACAGACAAAGAGAGAGAAACAGACAGACAGAGAAAGATAGAGAAAAAAGAGGAAAAGAAAAAGAGAAACAGAGAGAAGAAAAAGAAACAGAAAAAGAAAAACAGATAGATACAGAGACATACAGACAGAAACAGACAGAGATAAAAGTTGTAAAGAAGATAATTGATGAAGCTAAGTAATTTTAGAGTCAGGAATACAGAAGATTAAAACCAGCTTTTAATTTCTATGATTCTGAGCTAGCTTTGATGAAGAAGAGAGCTACTTCCCCGCCCCCTCCCCAAAGGAAACAGAGAAAGAGTGAAAGTAAATAGAGAGAAATGTTGAGATAGAAAGGAAGCAAGTTGTAAGCTTACACTGAAAAACTAATCACATTGATGTATGTACTTTGGATTGAAATCCCTCCTTTCACTAGGGAGAAGAAAAGCTCATAAAAACTTGGATCTTCATCAGCATCTGGTGACTTCATACATTACAATATATAATTAACTGAATCTTTTCTTTATTTAGATCTTCTGCAAGTACTTTGGCAGCTAGCCTCTGAGCCTCCTCCTCTTAACAAGCTTGGAGATTGAGGCCTTTTCAGTAAAAACTTTACATCTTGGAAGGTCCTCTTTTATTTTAAACTTCCGCAATAGGGGAAGGGTTTCTTTGTTAAGAGAAATGGACTATCATCATCATCATCATCATCATCATCATCATCATCATCATTACCATCATCATTTTGTACATTCATATAATCTAGGTGCTACAAACTCTCTTGCTGCCTCCATTATCATCTAGAATCCTCTTCACATCTTCCATTCCCACTTTAGATGAATATAATAATGATGTTATTATTTATGAATAAGAGACATTATAACACTGGGCAAAGAGAGGTAGTCCAAGAATACAGAAGACTTGGATTCAAAGGCTTACCTCTGAAATCTATTGGCTTTATGATGCTGTTAGTCACTAAACAATCTTGTGTCTACGCAATTTTCTCTAAAACCATAAATTGGCAGCTCAATAGTACAGTTAGGAAGCCATAAAATAAAATTCAGCTTAAGATACTAGTAAAGTCACTTAACCTATTTGACTAAGTTTCCTCAATTGTAAAATGGGAAAATCAAAGAAAATTATATTTGTGAACACAAAACAACACAAAGCCTGCCACACAGTAGGCATTTAAGAAAAGCTTATTGAAAAAAAATTAGATGATAAACTACTTCAGTAGAAGTAGATTCCTCATGGAATGTTCCCTATAGCAATGAAATTACAAGCCTAATCTTTATATCCAACAACAACCACTATGGTGATAATATAATATTTAACATTTAGGAGCCACTTTAAAGTTTGCAGATATTTCATCTCATGACTGAATCTGCTTAAGAACTGGAAATCTAAGCAGTTTTGTTTTGTTTTGTTTTATGTGATATGGGGGTGAGAGGGAAGGGAGGAGAGCGAGGCAGTGAGGGAGGAAGGGATTTCATCCAAAAGCAAATTGACTTGATCCTAGAGGCAGAATTATATTAAAGCCTATGTGCACTCTGAGTAAATCTCCAATAAGTAACCTCCTTCTAATCACCCTCCAGAAGTCCTCCTATAGGTTCATAAAACTAGAAAGCCCTAGACAATTTCAATTTTTGCTCATTTGTAAATACAGTCCTACCTAGGTTGATGCTTTTTAAAGGAATTAGGATTCTCTTAGAGTGAATACTGAAAACAAAGATCTTCTCAGGGTAACCAAACAACCAATCAAAAATCATTTAACAGAGAAATCAACTTGCACATAGACAGGTACATAAAAAATATTTACAAAATACATAAAAAGTTACTTTAGAGGGAGTAGCTGGGGCAATGGGAAACCTACAGGACAAGTATAATAGCATGGAGGACAGATAATCCAGAGGCACAGAGATGAAAGATCAAACAAGTTTAGCCAGCATGAGTAGACCATAGAGTGGAAAAGCAATCTAAAAAGATAGAAAGGGCCAGATTTCTAAGAACATTGAATAGCAATATATTTCCATTCTTTTAAATAAATAGTTTGCCCTTTTACATCAGATATGGTCTTTTTATCTGTTTGCCAAGTGTCCTGCTCATCTCCATTTAATTCTCCTTGGATGAATGATGGTCCCCATTCTTCCTTCTTCAAACTGAATAGTTTGGGGTACTGTGTATCATTTTGTCAGCTACCACTGCTAGTCTTTAAAATAAAATATACGTAAGTGTTTTATAGGCTAGGCCCTGGATCCACCAAGGATAGATTTCTTCTTTTAAAAAAACTAAACAGACAATGGAACCTATATCAACAACTTTATCATTTTTCACTAACTTTAAAATTACATCAAAAACCTCTATGAAAGACAAAGTATAACCTCATATAACTGAATCAATCAAGACTGGGCATCGTTAAGACATATGAAAATCATTTCAATCTAGAGAAATAAATTGAATTACATCAAATACCCCCACTCCTTTAGCTTTTGTTTTCATACAAATATCAATCATTATCCTTGGATCCAGGAATTAAATCTACCCCAGATAGATGAAATAATCCAATGGTTCAGTCAGATAGCATGATCCAAAAAACAGAGTGTGGGACTGGATTTAATTTCCAATTCTGTCATTTATGGTGTGAGCTTAGATAAGTCATTAACCCTTCAACATTTTCTTCATCTCTAAAATCAGGGCACTGGAATAGAAAATATAAGGCTCCTTTTACTTCTAAATCTATCAGCCTATTTTATTATACTTAACAATGTTATTATTCTTTATCATTACCTGTTCTAAACTCTTTTTAGAATAATTTAAAAGAAAGCATCTGGGTAAAGAAAGAGTAATTGTACACAATTTAGTTATAGACCAGCACTGGAGAGAAGGGACACTCTCCTATATCTTATGTCTAGGAGTCCTATCCCTACCATGGAGGTCAATTCAACAACAATAACAAAATTCATTTAAACATATAATCACATACTAATGCAAGTGAATACACTAAACAGTGGGAGGACATAAAATAAGATGAAAACTCTTTGCCCCAGAAGATTTACATTCTATTGGGACTAGAGGGGGACACAACATATACACTATTTGTAATTGTCATTTTTCAGTTATATTCAACTATTACAATCCTGTTTGGGGTTTTCTTAGCAAAGATATTGGAGTAGTTTTCCATTTTCTTCACTAACTCATTTTAAAGATGAGGAAACTAAGACAAATAGAGGTTAAGTGACTTGTCTGAGGTCACATAGCTAGTAACCATCTGAGGCCAAATTTGGATTCAGGAAGATGAGTCTTCCTGATTCCAATCCCTACCTTCTATACGCTATGCTACCTATCTGGCCCACAACACATTCACAAATTATGAAATTAAGTAATTACAAAATAATACAAATTAATTTCAGGAGGGAATGAGTATTAACATCTAGGAGAAGAGATAACAACCGAATGGGCTCTAGAAAGGTTTTGTAAAGCGATTGGTTGTATCTTGAAGACATCTAGAGATCCAAGAGGCAGAGATTTTAAAAAAGGGGGGGAGCTCAATAAACAAAATTAGTAGGAAAAAAATACTGAAAGAGATTGTTGCTAAAACTTTGAGAATTCCTTCAATTCACCCTTTTGTCTTTTCTTTCATTCACTGCAACCCTCTTGGCTTTTATCCATGAATCTAGGCAGGGAACCAATAAAGTGGGAAGGAAGGTAAAAAGAGAATTCTAGACAGTAATAGAGGCAACAAAATGCTATCTAGTACTTAGATATATGTAGGTAAAAGAGAAATACACTAAAAACAAACCTTACTTACACCATTTTATCTAAGCCTCACACTAGTAATTTTCATAAAACAAGAGGAACACCAGACAGGAATTATTTATCCATTTTTTCATTCAGTAAATATTGAGCCTTTACTATATATATGCCCATTATACCAAAGATGATAGAGAAGTAATATATGACATAGACCTTGTCTTCCAGGACCTAACCATCTAACTAGAAAGATATGTCATTGTTACTCCTTTAATTTGCAATTGTTCTTTTTTTAACAGCTTGAAATGGATGCAAAACAAAATCCAGAGTAGAATTAAATAGGGTTGTCTCTTTTCCTTAATGGAAAGGATCTCTTTTGAAATGAGAAGATAAACAAATAGATTTGTGATTCAATTAATATGGATGTTTCCTCCAACCATGTTGAGGGTGACTCATACATACCTATCTCTCTTGTCCATATGTTTCCATAAACTCAACACAAGGAATCAACCCAATATGCCAAGGGATTATAAAATAAGAGGTTAGACATGGAAATTACATTTGATAGACGAGGGAAATTGAAGCTTATGGATATTATATGATTTATCCAAGATCATACAGTTATTAAGTAGAAGTCAAGATTTGGACCCATTTCCTCTTATTCCAAAATCTAGGATATTTTCTATGTACTATAATGTCTATATCTTCCTTTCTTTTGACATATGAGAATACATAGGTCTATCCATCAGCTATTCTTTGTTTTTACGTGAAAAATCATCTTTTTAAAAATTCATACATTTCTTAAGTGCCATCCTTTACATCTATTCTCCTTCACAAGTCCCTTTTTTGTAATACCTTTTATCATATCTATGCCTATCATTTGCTTCTCCATTGCTCTTTTGTTGATCTTCTATTTCAAATTTCTATTATCCCTGATTTACAATCATACAACAACTCTAAAAGAATATCAGTATTTAAAAGATAGGGCCTTATTTCAGGGAAAAGCTTTTGTAATTCCTCAAAGGTATCCATGTCATCCTCCAATTCTGGGCCAAAATATTATCATATTCACCATGTCTATCCGAGATAGATAGAAAGAGGTGGATCTCTACATGTATGCATATGTATATATATAATATATATATATATATATATATGTGCAGATAGAGATAGGTAGTTAGATAAAAAGATGTTTCTATATATGTGTGTACATATATATATATAATATATGAAATATATAGCTATCTGTGTATTCATATGTCTATGTATGTGTATATAGATATATCAAAAGATATGCATCTATTTACATGCATGTGTGTATATATAGATTAAAGATCTATCTATATGTATACATATTTATGTCTATGTCTTTAAAGATAGATAAAAACATATGCATCTATAGGTACATATATGTGTGTGTATTTGTATAAATAGGTAATCAAAGATATGTATGTATATGTGTATATGTAAATGGATATACATATATGTATATATACTGATGGATTAGTTCAACAGGATGTTCATTCATTTTATATAATAATTTGGACAATAGATAATTTATTTAGAAGACTGAAATTCTAAAAATTAAATTCTATAGATTTCTATTAGACTCTGGTGAATAAGATTATTTTGGTCCTGATAATTACACAAAAATCTAAAAATATATTTAGATATTAAAATGGTATCTATATTATTTCAATATTTTCAGCTATAATTTCACCACTTTGGGGCTTTTCTCTACCAATACAAATCGGGCTGTTATAGCTTACTAGAGTTACTGTGGTTTAAAAAATTCCACACCTATTTTTCAGCCTCTGACAAAGTAATACAGAACTGAGTGAAATGAAGTTCTCTCTCATGCAATGTCAAAGGAAAGAGGTCAAGTCTCAAGCTACCTGGAGTATTCAGCAATCTTATGTGAATAAAATTTCTAATTCATAGGATTTTTAATGAATAATAAATAACAAACCAGATTACTGGAGGAAAAAAAAAAACAGGTCCATCAACAGGGATAGAGATGATTTCTGTAGGGAGTGGGGGAAGTGTACATCATTCTTCATATAATCACTTTTAGAAGATATGTCCAAATGTTGAAAGTATGTACAATAATAACCCATGGAAACATTGTTTAATCTACCTATGAACTAATCTCTGCTAGCCAATTAAACAGAAAACCCAGTAGATAATAATTGTCTTCCAGATACCAGAAAGCAAAATGCATCACGTTAATCCTAATGAAAATCAGTAAGGAAGCATTCACTTGTATTTTAGTGATGGATTCTTAGATGTATTATTAAAACAGCATAAACTCATACCTCTGGATTAAGTGTGAACATGACCTGAATACATAAAAATTCAAATACTGTGGATGGTCTAGAAAAAAACTTTCCCCATAAATGTATATGTATATATACATACATGTATGTATATATGTATGTATAATAAAATACATATATATGGACCTGCATATAGTAAAAAAAAATAATTCTGTGAGCCATTAGACTATTCTCTCCCTTCATGTGTGTATGTGTGCTTATGTGTGTATATGTATGTATAAACACATACCTATTTTTCTACTTGCCTATTTGTTTCATACATAGTCATTCTATCTCCTATCTGCCTATGTTTTTTCACAGGCTTTTTCCAATACTTGTGATGCACTTCCTCCTCACCTCTACCTCTTAGAATTCCTAGATTTCTTCAAATCTTGTTCCAGTGCCACCAAATGTGTGAGGCTTTTCCTAATTCCTTCAGCACCTAGTGCTTCCTCACCAATCCAATTCAATTCGGTAAATTTGTGAAATACTTACTATGTACCAGATCCCGTGCTAAGGACTAGGGGTATAAATAAGAAAAAAGGACTTTCTTTGCCTTCAAGGAGCTTACAATCTAATAGGGGACTCTGAAAAGGAAACTGAAAGGAGGTGCTGAGGAAAGCACTAGGAGGGTATGTTGTTCTATGAAGTGGCAGTCAAGTAGAACTGCTAATAGAGAATGAAATTATAAGGAAGGCTGTGAAACCTCTTAAAAAAGAAGGTGTTGGGAGGTAGTGTTCTACTCTCTAATCCTCCAGAGGGGAAGAACAAGTGAGGGTGAAGTGAAGTGTACAGAATCAATACTGAAGTCATTTTTCATGATGATGTGATTTCAGGTGATCAGCTTATACTAGTGTGTGTGTGTGTGTGTGTGTGTGTGTGTGTGTATGTGTGGGTGTTGTAAGGGGGAGAGGGGACCTACTATTTCCTAGAGTGAAAGCCAAGAAGAAATGTTAATGGACAAATTACTTTCTATTATATGTATGTAATATATATATATATATATATGTATATATATATACATATATATATACATATATATATATATATATATACACATTTCTCCAAATGGAATGCCAATGCTTTGAGGACAGGATAATTTAATTTTCTTGTCTTTGTATCCATAGTATCTAACAAATAAAATTTATTAATTGAATGATTGATTGAAATGCTAAACAGACTAAAGAGTTTCGACAGAGAATAGCCAGGAGTAGAAATACTTGGAAAGAAAGTTTACAATATATATCTATATACATGAATTTACATGCACATACACACATACATATATATGACATTTTTCCCAAAAAAAGTTTATTTTTACAGATTTTATGTTTTTTTAAGAACCAAGAACATTTTCCCCTCACCAAAAAAAAAAAAATGTTATTTAAAGTTTCTTATATTCATACTTTTGATTCAGATACTACTTTCTACCTCTGTTTATTCTGCTTAACAACTGTCTCACTGGTAACCAAACACAGGATCTGTATAACCAATCTAGCACTTCTGGCCTCAACCCACATAGCTGACTTCTCGCATCATCTTTAGTTTTAGAAACTTCTGAATTTGCCATGGACAATTCTTAGCCCCATCTGTGCCAGGTTCCATCCTAGGTGATAGTATAGAAAACTAGGAGAAATAGCATAGAGATACTAGTCTATTATTAGCTCTAATTATATATATATATATATACACACACACACATATATACATATACACGTGTATATATATATATATATATATATATATATATATATATATATATGTCATTTTTATTTGGTTCTTTTTTGACTTACAAATGAAATAGAGATTATCTGATGATATGATGTGGAAAAGAAAAGAACATTAATAATAGCCAGAATTTATGTAATGCTGTGATGTTTGCAAAGCATTATATATGTTATTTCATTTGCTCCTCACTAACACCTTGTGAGGAAAGTGAAATATTATTATCCCCATTTTACAAATAAAGAAACAGATTGAGAGAGAGATTGGCCAAGGGTCATGAAGTCAGGATCTGAGGCAGTATATGAACTCAGGTCTTTTTGACTCCAAATCTGGTATTCTATTCACTGCTCCACCTAAGTGCTACATACTATTAAAACTTAAAACTATATTGTCTTTTAGGAGGTACATATACTATATTCACATACTTACATACTCACATAGTTATACATGTTTAAAATGTGCCACTGGTATAGATATATGTATATATGTATAAATATGTGCATTTATGTGCATAAATATATGAGTATAAATATGTATTTTTCTATAGAAAATATATATGTATGTACATATTTATAAATATATATATACATATACACATTTATATGTATACATATGTACACAGAGCAAACTTTTCTTTCCAAGACTTCTTTATTTGCATTTCTAACTATTCTTTCTACTAACTGATTTGCACTGTACATACTCTCTAATTATATGTGTTATGTGTATATGTATATATATATTTATATGAATACATATTTATATGTATACATATGCACACAGAGCAAACTTTTCTTTCCAAGACTTCTTTATTTGCATTTCTAGCTATTCTTTCTACTAACTGATTTGTACTGTACATACTTTCTAATTATATGTGTTATGTGTATATGTATATATACACATTTAAATTGTATTATATAATACACTATACCACAGTTTGCATTATATATTACATATATAATTAATATATGGAGAGATATATTATATATAAATATATATATGCATATGTATATGTATATAATATCTATAAATTGTATTTGTAACTCAAGTGTGCCTTAATAGAAATGAAATCATATTCTCTTCAACAATCAGTAAGTTAGCTTTTCCCTGGAATTCTGCAAAAATAACAAAGACCAGGTATATATATTTTTATATGTCTGAAGCCTTTATGGAAATCTATTATTCATTTCAAGACACAAGGAAGCAGTTTAGCATAGAGGAGAGGGCACAGCTTCACCAGTCCGAGGACTTGGGTTTGATTCTTAATTCTATAATCTTGAACAAGTCATTTAAATTCTCTAAATTTAATTTTTCTAATTTTAAAGTTACAGGTTAGGATTAGATTGTCTCTGAGGACTCTTACAGCTCTAGATTGATGATCTCTTAGTATCAAGGTACTCAATTTTAGACTGCATTCAGAGTTTCCAGGTTGTTGATATTCCATAACATTGTCAATAACTATTTTAAACATAAAACTTACATAAAATTAACTGCAAGTGTAGGTGTCATAAATTTGAGATAGTTCCTGATTTATAGAATTCTTAAAGAAGAATTAAATTAGAGCCATAATTAGAAAAATTTTTGTAGTGAGCTAAGTATCACAAACTGTAACTGACATCAATGTTTTGAAGCATGCTCAGTGTACAGAAATTAAGAAAGGGAGGAGCATCTCAAGGACCCTAGCTTGAGGCTGTAGTTGGAAAGATAGCTGCAACTTAGTACAAAATACTAATAAAGTTGAAGGACAGCAACTGCTATAAGTATCCTCTACATTTGTTATTTTTCAACTTTTGAATTCTAGAACAAGAACCCAGTTGCCTCTCTAGAACAATATATTTACCTCAAATTTATATTTCACTGATAATCCTGGCTCTTTAAAACTTCCAAATTCATGTATGAATGGAGAGTTTTAAAAAGAATGAATATTGAAAGAGAAATCAAGCCCAAGGGAAAAGCCTATTTTGAATTACTTAAAGTTTATTTTTTAATGAAATATATGAATTTTCATGGCTTGTTACAGAAGAAAAGTTAATGATTATCAAACATCAGTTTGAAAGTATAAAGTACTATGTACATGTGGAATATGAAGAAGAATTAAAACAAATCAAATATTAACTATGATAACATTCTTGGGAGGAAATTGCTTAGCAGCATTTTGCAATCAATCCTTTCTTGTTTTTCTCAAAATACTGTCTAAAAAGATTAGAAAAAACTCTAGATAATGGATATTGGCAAGACCATGGGAATAACAGAGTCATAGAACTACTGGAAAAATACTTAGTGCCTGTGTAGTCCAACTCATAACCAAAAAAACAATCATCACTCAACAAAGAATCATCTAGTCCCTGTGTACAAAACCTCCAACAAAAGGAATCTGTTGTTTTTACAGGCATTCCATTCTATTTTAATAGCTTTCATTGTTAGATATATTGATATTAAATCTAAGTTTCTACCACCCATTTGTTTATCACCCATTTGTTCCCCCCAGGAGCCAAATAGAACAAATCTTATCCATCTTTCACAGGACAAAACCTTGAAAATAGTTATATTATACTCTGTAACCTTTGGACTTCTCCAAACTAGATATCCCAAGTTACTTCAATAAATTCTCATATAGCATGAATATAGAATGCATCATCATTTTGGAACCCTTTATTTGGATACTCTAACTTACCAGATACTCCTCCCTAAACTGTACACCCCAAAGTGTACTTAAAACTTCGAATATAGACTAAAGTGGGCAGAGTACAGCTCATCTCCCTACCACAGCAGCTAAGAGCTAGAAATCATCTCCCTAAGTCTGTCCTTATCATTCTATTCAGTAGTTCCTTTCAAACTTATCAACACCATCAGTTTAATATATGCAGCCTTTCCTCTAGGTTTACTCTTTCAGATTACATTGGACTGGCAAGTAATGTTCCCAAAAGAAAACTTTTCTCCCTGAAGAGAGCATTTGTAGGTAGATAACTCTTACAATTTCTAATGCTATTTCTCCTGAGGCCCTATCTGGTGTTTCCCCTAAAATTGGACATCAAACCGTTGGATATCAATCAGCTTCTTTAAAAGTTACTGACAGGCATAGTAAAACAATAGTTGCAAAATCTGAACCCATAACATCAAAAGTCCAAAGGCCTATTCTGCTCTTAAACACAATTTTTGATCATAAGGTTTCTGGATTAAATCTCTTGTCATATGAAAAGAGGCTTTAAATCACTATTGATCGGAGAAATACAAATTAAGACAGCTTTGAAGTACCACCTCATACCTCTCAGATTAGCTAAAATGACATGAAAAGATAATGATAAATGTTGGAGGGGATATGGAAAAACTGGCACACTAATAGATTGTTGGTGGAATTGTAAAATGATCCAACCATTCTGAAGAATAATTGGAAAGTATGCCCAAAAGGCTATCAAATTGTGCATACCTTTTGATCCAACAGTTTCACTAATTGGTTTGTATTCCAAAGATATCTTAAAAGGGGGGAAGGGGAATCCATACATGCAAAAAGGTTTGCAGCAGCTCTTTTTATGGTAACAAGGAATTGGAAAATGAGGCAATACCAATCAATTGGAGAATTGTTGAATAAGTTATGATATATGAATGTAATGGAATAATATTTTTCTATATGAAATGATGAGCAGATTGATTTCAGAAAAAGTTTGGAAAGGCCTACATGAACAGATGCTAAGTGAAGTGAGCTCAGGAGAACAATGTGCACAGTAGCAAGAAGATTAAGTGATGATCAATTGTGATGGAGTTGGCTCTTCTTAATAATGAACTGATTCAAGGCAATTCCAATAGACTTGGGATAGAAAATCCCAATCACATCCAGAGAAATATGGAGACCAAATGTGGGTTGAAGCATCTTTTTTTGTTGTTGT
The DNA here is from genome assembly GCF_902635505.1 of Sarcophilus harrisii. Classification (NCBI taxonomy): domain Eukaryota; kingdom Metazoa; phylum Chordata; class Mammalia; order Dasyuromorphia; family Dasyuridae; genus Sarcophilus; species Sarcophilus harrisii. The sequence goes on from NC_045427.1 coordinate 279,501,201, forward strand.
TTTTTTCCTTCTAATGAGTTTTTCCCTTTTGGTCCGACTTTTCTTTCACAAGATGACAAACATGGAAATATGTTTTAAAGGATTACATGTATTTAACCTATATCAGATTGCTTGCTATTTTGGGGAGGAAGGTGATAAGGAAAGGAGAGAGAAAACTGAGAACACAAAGTTTTACAAAAATAAATGTTGAGGGGTGGAGCCAAGATGGTGGAGAATGTACATGAGACTTTCTAAGCTCCCCTCATACCCTCACGACCAATGATTAAATTCAGCCTCAAAAATAGTGCTTGACTGGTAAAATTCATGAAAACTGGAAGTGCAACAATTTACCACCCGAAGATAATCTGGAAGATTGCCAGAAAAGATTTGTCCTGAGTGGCAGGAACAGACCAGCCCAGGCAGGGATAGAACTAGAGGCTAGCATATTGAGCAGACCTGGCAGGGGTAGCCACCGGGGTTAGAAAATTTACAGAGATAACTCTGCCATAGGCTGACTGCTCTGCCTTGCTTGCAAAGCAGTAGACTAACACAGAAATTAAAGCCAAAGGTAGAGGATACTCTAAAAAATGCCAGAACCTAAGAAGATCTGGCTATACCCACCCAAAACCGGAAGTGACTCAGCATAGACCACAGCACAGCTGTGCAGCTGCATTCTACAGCACAGGCTGGGACAATCATATATCTGCATGACATGGGGAATCAGCCCGGGGCAGCCTCTAATCTGCACAGTGGGGGCCTCAGCCTGGGGCAATAGAACTTCCACAGCACAGCTATGCTTCCCTAAGCAGAGACACTTCCGGTCCTTTCAGGGCTATTTGCTAGTCAACTGCTAATACCCACAGCCCCACCTTGGGCTTTAGCTAGGGGTAGTGACACTTTCCCCTGCTCAGCCTCTAGCCCCAGGGCAGTCGCTAATCTGGACAGCGGGGTTCTTCACTGGGCACTTCCACAGCTCAACCCCCCAGTCCTGAATCACTTCCAATGAGGAACTTTTTCCAGAGCATTCCCATACCTCACCACGCTTTGCACCCCATTTGCAGGACAGCTATTGTCCATATATCTATCCCTGCTCTGCAGAGGAAACTGGTAACTTCCTTGCCCTGAAGGCAGACCCTACAGACTTTAAAAAAAAAATTGAGTAAAAAAATCAAAAGGAGATCAAGAGCTTCTATACAGAAAGAGAGTAGGTTTTCAACCTCGAGGAGACTAATAGCAGACAGCCTCCAGACAATACCCCAAAGGGGGATCTAACCTAGCCCCCATCACAAAAATCTCTCCTAAAAGAGACCATTAAAAATCTTAAAAGAGAACTAGAAGAAAAATGGGGAAAGGAAAGAGAAGCTATGCAAGAGAGTAACAATTTCATGAAATGTGAATTGGAAAAGGTAAAGAACTCCCAGGAAGTGCAGGGAAACAGAATCTGTGAATTGGAAAAGACAAAGAATTCCCAGGAAAGTAGGATTTGTGAATTGGAAAAGATAAAGAACTCCCAAGAAAGTAGGATTTGTGAATTGGAAAAAGAAAATAACTCACTAAAAAAAAAAAAAAATTAGTGGAATGGAAAAAAATTCCATAGAGCAAAACAACTCATTTAAAAACTCAATTGGACATATACAAAAAGAAGTTAAAAAAAAACTAATGAAAAAAATAACTCATTAAAAATCAGAACTGAACAAATAGAAATGAGTGATTCATTGAGAAATCAAGAATCAGTCAAGCAAGACCAAAAAAAAATGAAAAATTAGAGAAAAGTATCAAATAGCTACTTGGAAAAAAGACAGACCTGGAAAATAGATCTAGGAGAGATAATCTGAGGCTTATTGGACTTCCCGAAAGTTATGATAAAAAAAGAGCCTAGATGCTATTTTATAGGAAATCATCAAAGAGAACTGCCCAGATATAATAGAATCAGACAGTAAAACAGGCATTGAAAGAATTCATTGAACACCTTCTGAAAAAGACCCTAAAATAAAAATTCCAAGGAATATTGCGGCCAAATTTCAGAACTATCAGACTAAGGAAAAAATATTATAAGCACCCAGAAAAAAACAATTCAAATACAATAAGGATCATTCAAGATCTGGCTGCTTCCACATTAAAGGATCAAAGGGCCTGGAATCTGATATTCTAAAAGGCAAAAGAACTTGGAATCCAACCAAGAATAAACTACCCAGCTAAGCTGAACATTTTCTTCCATGGAAGAAGATGGACATTTAATGAAACAGATGAATTCCATTTGTTTCTAAACAAAAAATTTGCTCTACAAACATAGGACTCAAGAGAAGCAAAAAAAGATAAAAGAAACTCTTGAAAACTGTATTTCTGTTGTGGATATACATAAAGACTACATGTATAATTTGATTTTACTGATATAACATAGAAAAAGGGAAGTAGAAATGGAAAGGGGATAGTATCAGGAAAAGGGAACAAGGGAGATAAAAAGAGGGAAACTACATCCTACAAAGAGGCAAAGGAAACCTATCATATCTGAGGGAATTTAGAGAGGGGGAGGAACATTGTGTGAATCTTACTCTCATCAGAGTTGGGTCAAAGAGAAAATAATTGACATATTTGTTTTACAGAGAATCTTCTCTCACCTCATTAAAAAGTGGGAGAGGAAAAGGGAAAAGAAAAAGAGTAATAAGGGAAGGGTACAAGAAAGGGGAAGGGATTCAAAGGGGGGAGGGAGGAATCCTAAAGAGGGAGAGCTGTGTGACGCAAGTGGGGCCCATAAGTTTAATACTAGGGAAGGGGGTAAGGAGAGAAGCAAGAAAAAGAAAAGCATAATCTGGGGATAATAAGATGGCAGGAAATACAGAATTCGTAATTTTAACCATAAATGTGAATGGGATAAACTCTCCCATAAAGTGGAGGTGGATAGCAGACTGGATCAAAAGTCAGAACCCTACAATATGTTGTTTACAGGAAACACTTTTAAAGCAGCAAGTTACATACAGAGTAAAGGCAAAAGGCTGGAGCAGAATCTATTATGCTTCAGGTGAAGTCAAAAAAGCATGATCGTTATCTCAGATCAAGCAAAAGCAAAAATTGAGCTAATTAAAAGAGATAAGGAAGGAAACTATATCTTGCTAAAGGGTAGCATAAACAATGAAGCAATATCAATACTAAACATATATGCACCAAGTGGTATAGCATCTAACTTCCTAAAGGAGAAGTTAAGAGAGTTGCAAGAAGAAATAGACAGCAAAACTACAATAATGGGAAATAAACAGTAAAATTATAATAGTGGGAGATCTCAACCTTGCACTCTCAGAATTAGATAAATCAAACCACAAAACAAATAAGAAAGAAATTAAAGAGGTAAATAGGATATTAGAAAAATTAGATATGATAGATCTTTGGAGAAAACTGAATGGTGACAGAAAGGAGTATACTTTCTTCTCAGCAGTTCATGGAATCTATACAAAAATTGACCATATATTAGGACATAAAGACCTCAAAATTAAATGCAGGAAGGCAGAAATAGTAAATGCTTTATTTTCAGATCAAGATGCAATAAAAACTATATTCAACAAAAATTTAGGCGTAAATAGACCAAAAAGTAGCTGGAAACTAAATAATCTCATCTTAAAGAATGATTGACTGAAACAGCAAATTATAGACACAATTAATAATTTCACTCAAGATAATGAAAAAAAGATGAGATATCATACCAAAATTTGTGGGATACAGCCAAAGCAGTAATAAGGGGAAATTTTATATCTTTAAAGGCTTATTTGAATAAAATAGAGAAAGAGAAGATCAATGAATTGGGCTTGCAACCTAAAAAAGCTAGAAAAAGACTAAATTAAAACCCCCCAGTCAAATATTAAACTTGAAATTCTAAAATTAAAAGTTGAAATTAATAATATTGAAAGAAAAAAACTATTGAATTAAATAAATAAATAAAACTAAGAGTTGGTTTTATAAAAAAAAAACAATAAAATAGATAAATCTCTGGTAAATCTGATTAGAAAAAGTCGAGAGGAAAATCAAATCAGTAGTCTTAAAAATGAAAAGGGAGAACTTTTCACCAATGAAGAGGTAATTAGAGAAATAATGAGTTACTTTGCCCAACTTTATGTCAATAAATTTGATAACCTAAATGAAATAGATGACTACCTCCAAAAATATAGGCTTCCCAGATTAACAAAGGAGGAAGTAAATTGCTTAAATAGTCCCATTTTGGAAAAAGAAATAGAACAAGCTAAAATCAATTCCCTAAGAAAATATCCCCAGGACCAGATGGATTTACATGTGAATTCTACCAAACATTTAACGAACAATTATCCCCAATGCTATATAAACTTTTTGAAAAAATAGGGAATGAAGGAGTCCTACCAAATTCCTTTTATCACACAGACATGGTACTGATACCTAAACCAGCTAGGTTGAAAACAGAGAGAGAAAATTATAGACCAATCTTCCTAATGAATATTGATGCTAAAATATTAAATAAGATATTAGCAAAAAGACTACAGAAAATCATCCCCAGCATAATACACCATGATCAAATAGGATTTATACCAGGAATGCAGGGCTGGTTCAATATTAAGAAGACTATTAGTATAATTGACCATATTAATAACCAAATTAACAAAAACCATATGATCATCTCAAGCATTTGATAAAATCCAACATCCATTCCTATTAAAAACATTTGAGAGTATAGGAATAAATGGACTTTTCCTTAAAATAATCAGTAGCATCTATTTAAAACCATCAGTAAGCATCATATGTAATGCTTATTACATTGGATAAACTGGAACCATTCCCAATAAGATCAGGAGTGAAACAAGGATGCCCACTATCACCATTACTATTCAATATTGTATTAGAAATGCTAGCTTTGGCAATAAGAGTTGAGAAAGAAATTAAAGAAATTAGAGTAGGTAATGAGGAAACCAAATTATCACTCTTTGCAGATGATATAATGGTATACTTAGAGAACCCAGAGATTCTACTAAAAAGCTATTAGAAATAATTCCATAACTTTAGCAAAGTTGCAGTATACAAAATAAACCCACATAAGTCATCAGCATTCTTATATATCACTAACAAAATCCAACAGTTAGAGATACAAAGAGAAATTCCATTTAAAGTAACTGCCAATAGTATAAAATATTTGGGAATCTATCTGCCAAGGGAAAATCAGAAACTATATGAACAAAACTACAAAACACTTTCCATACAAATTAAGTCAGATCTAACCAATTGGAAAAATATTAAATGCTCTTGGATAGGTTGAGCAAATACCATAAAGATGACAATACTACCTAACCTAATCTATTTATTTAGCAGTATACCAATCAGACTCCCAAAAAACTATTTTAATGACCTAGAAAAAATAACAACAAAGTTCACATGGAAAAACAAAAGGTCAAGAATTTCAAGGGAAGTGATGAAAAAAAAAAATCAAATGAAGGTAGTCTACCTGTACCAGATATAAAATTATATTATAAAGCAGCAGTTACCAAAATCATTTGGTATTGGCTAAGAAATAGAGCAGTTAATCAGTAGAATAGATTAGATTCAAAGGACAAAATAGTCAATAATTTTAATATAGTGTTTCAAAAACCCAAAGATCCCAGTTTTTGGGATAAGAATTCACTGTTTGACAAAACTTGCTGGGAAAATTGGAAATTAGTATGGCAGAAACTAGGCTTTGACCCACAATTCACACCATACACCAAGATAAGGTCAAAATGGATTCATGACCTAGGCATAAAGAATGAGATTATAAATAAATTAGAAGAACACAGGATAGTTTACCTCTCAGACCTATGGAAGAGGAAGGAATTTATGACCAAAGAAGAACTAGAGATCATTACTGATCACAAAATAGAAAATTTCAACTATACCAAACTGAAAAGTTTTTGTACAAACAAAACTAATGCAGACAAGATTAGAAGGGAAGCAATAAACTGGGAAAATATTTTTACAGTCAAAGGTTCTGATAAAGGCCTCATTTCCAAAATATATAGAGAATTAACTCTAATTTATAAAAAATCAAGCCATTCTCCAATTGAAAAATGGTCAAAGGATATGAACAGACAATTCTCAGATAAAGAAATTGAAACTATTTTTAGCCATATGAAAAGATGCTCCAAGTCATTATTAATCAGAGAAATGCAAATTAAGACAACTCTGAGGTACCACTACACACCTGTCAGATTGGCTAGAATGACAGGCAAAGATAATGCGGAATGTTGAAGGGGATGTGGGAAAACAGGGACACTGATACATTGTTGGTGGAATTGTGAATACATCCAGCCATTCTGGAGAGCAATTTGGAACTATGCTCAAAAAGCTATCAAACTGTGCATACCCTTTGATCCAGCAGTATTACTACTGGGCTTATATCCCAAAGAGATTTTAAAGAAAGAAAAGGGACCTGTATGTGCAAAAATCTTTGTGGCAGCCCTCTTTGTAGTGGCTAGAAACTGGAAACTGAGTGGATGCCCATCAATTGGAGAATGGCTGAATAAATTGTGATATATGAATATTATGGAATATTAGTGTTCAATAAGAAATGACCGACAGGATTATTTCAGAAAGGCCTGTTTTTACATGAACTGATGCTGAGCAAAATGAGCAGGACCAGGAGATCATTATATACTTCAACAACAATACTGTAGGATGATCAATTCTGATATACCTGGCCACCTTCAGCAATGAGATGAACCAAATCAGTTCCAATGGAGCAGTAATTAACTGAACCAGTTACACCCCGCAAAAAGAACTCTGGGAGATGACTAAGAACCATTACATAGAATTCCCAATCCCTATATTTTTGTCTGCCTGCATTTTTTATTTCCTTCACAGGCTAATTGTACAATATTTCAGAGTCCGATTCTTTTTGTACAGCAAAATAACAGTTTGGACATGTATACTTATTTTGTATTTAATTTATACTTTAACATATTTAACATGTATTGGTCATCCTGCTATCTAGGGGAGGGGGTGGGGGTAAGCAGGGGAAAAATTGGAACAAAAGGTTTGGCAATTGTCAATACTATAAAATTACCCATGCATATAACTTGTAAATAAAAAGCTACTAAAAAAAAAAAAAAGAAAGAAAGAAAGAAAGAAAGAAAGAAATGAGCAGGACCAGGAGATCATTATATACTTCAATAACAATACTATATGATGATCAATTCTGATGGTTGTGGCCCTCTTCAACAATGAGATGAACAAAATCAGTTCTAATAGAGTAGTCATGAATTAAACCAGCTACACCCAGTGAAAGAACTGTGGGAGAAGACTATGAACCACTACATAGAATTCCCAATCTATCTATTTTTGTCTGCCTGCATTTTTGATTTCCTTCACAGGCTAATCGTATGCTATTTCAAAGTCCGATTCTTTTTGTACAGCAAAATAACTGTTTGGACATATAAACATATATTGTATTTAATTTTACTTTAACATATTTAACATATATTGGTCAACCTGCCATCTGGGGGAAGGGGTAGGGGAAAGGAGGGGAAAAGTTGGAACAAAAGGTTTTGCAATTGTCAATGCTGGAAAATTACCCATGTATATATCTTGTAAATAAAAAGCTATAATAATAAATAAATAAATAAATGTTGAGAACTACCTTCACAGGTAATTGAAAAAATAAAGTACTATTTAAAAATAAAAAGCTTTTTAAAATCTCACATCATTCTTCATATAAGAAATTCATAATTTATATTATTCTGCTGCTGCCAAATACCCACCCATTATCCTTTGGGTCACCTGCAATTTTGATTCTTAAAAGATGGTGATATCTACAATTCATTACTATATAACATCACTGGAAAAATGTTGTTGTTAAAATAGATAGGTTTATGTAATTTTAGGTAACACTTCATACAAATTATCCTTAATTAGGCATCCATTGACTTGGTGCCAAACATATTACATATTTATTTTATAATAATTGGTTCCTTTGAAACCCAGGCACTTTATTTTATACATTATTCTAAAAGAGGTTCTTAGGCTTTAAAGAATTGACAAAAAGGATTACGACACAAAAAAATGTTAAGAATTGTTAATTTATATATTACAGATTGAACAAGGTGGTATAGTAGATAGGGTTCTAAGCCTGGAATCGGAAGGAACAATAATGACTTCTCTTTGAATGCAGTCATTCAATCCTAAAAACATATATTTTGTACAGCCGTAGTGAAATACTCTTAGAGATTATATAAGGTAGCATTTCTGTGAGATTTTTCCTCTATTTTTATTTCTTAAGATAAAGAAGGGGGCAAAGTCTTCTACTCTGAGAAACAAGTAGTTGTGATACAATTAATAACTAAAAATGTATAAAACAGATTGGAAAAAACCTGCTGCTGACCACTGGGTGATTTTGGACTTCTTGCCTGGTATTTGTGGATATTCTGGCTGAACCAACCAGGTCTTTTCTTATCTATTTTACTCTTACTGAATGTTCCCCTTGTTAATGTTTCACTCAATTAATGCCAGGCTGCTATCTCCCAGATGGATTCTGTTCCAAAGCTGCCCTGTAGTTTAGACAAAGGATTCCTATACTTAAACCTCTTCCTTATTCTGGCCATCTTACAGTTTACCTGTTTCCTGGGGCTTTTCTTTGACTGTCTTGAATCTAATAGAGAAAGGTGTCGTGAAAAGAAAGCTGAATTTGAAGTCCAAGAATATGGGCTCAAATCCGACTTCTGCTACTTAGTACATGTTATCTGATCTATCGCTTGAAATTTCTGAGCTTCTGATTCCTCAACTGTAAAACAGCAGAGGTATGTGAAAAACTAGAAGCAAAAAGAAAAAAATTCTAGAGACAATTTTAGTCTTGAAATAAGGACAAACTTCTTAATAATTAGTTGTTTAAGAAAATGAAATGGATTACCTCAGGTTTTAGGTTCTTGACCAGAGTATGATCACATGCTAGAGAATGTTGTAAACTGCGATACTGGTCAGGCAAAGGTTAGATTGGATGGCCTCTGAGGTGCCTTTCAACTCTGAGTCTTAAGACCAAGTGACTTCTGAGGGCTCTTCCAGATCTAGATCTAAATTATTTCTTCCTGATTCTCCCTGTTTTTGTTTTGTTTTGTTTTGTTTTTGTGAATGGTTGAAGTGCTACTGCAACTTTTTTTCAAGTTAATTCTAGGTATGTTAGCTGTAAATACTCACAGAAGGAGAGTTCCTGATTAAGCCATTTTAGCTCCTTTCTAAAATTCTTCCTTGTAATCAAAACAGAAAGAATGTTTAAAAAGAAAACAAACCAATTTTTCCCTGATTCATTGGGGATGCTTAGTTAATGCACATCTGTTAAATCAAAGCTGTCATTTCAATTTAATGAGTCAATTCCTTTTTTCCTTACCTATCCTTCCTTCCCTCCCTCTCTCCTATTCTCTCTTCTGCCTTTCTTTCTTTTCCTTTCTTTCTCTCTTATCTTTTTCTTCCATCTTTCCATTCTTTCTTTCTCTTTCTTTCTGTGTTTTTCTTCTTTCTTTCCTCCCTTTTTTCTTTCTTTCTTCCTTCCTTCCTTCCTCCCTCCTTGTCTTTTTCCTTTCTTTCTTTCTTTCCTTCCTTCCTTCCTTTCTTTTCTTTCTTTCTTTCTTTCTTTCTTTCTTTCTTTCTTTCTTTTCTTTCTTTCTTTCTTTCTTTCTTTCTTTCTTTCTTTCTTTCTTTCTTTCTTTCTTTCTTTCTTTCTTTCTTTCTTTCTTTCCTTTCTTAATTTCTTTCTTTTTCTCTCTCTTCCTTCCTTTGTTCCTTCCTTCTTTTCTTTTTGATTTTTAAAGGATCTCTTTTGCATAAAGATCTGTAAATCAGATTAAGGGAGAATAAGGAATATTTAGGTTTCTATAGGTTATTTGAAAACGATTCGTGTAGTAGAATAGTATAAGAGATGAGGTAGTGAAAAATAAGTAGTAGTGATGAAAAAACAATTTAAAAAACAAACAAAAACCTTTATATTATATCTCAGCCAAATAAGATCACAACTATCCACCAACTCACACCCAGCCTACTGATAAGGGAGCTTAACTATTTTGAAGTACTATTTAGGTAATCTAAAAGTGTGTCCTGAGGTTGAAAATTTAGCATGAGAGTTCTTAATCTTGTGTGTGTGTGTGTGTGTGTGTGTGTGTGTGTGTGTGATGCATCATCTGGTGAACTCTGTGGACCCTTTCTTAGGATAATGTTTTTGAGATTACCAAGAAAGCCAATTATATTGAAATTAAGATTTTTTGTTTCTCATCCAAGTTCACAAATCCCCTGAAATGTATCCATAAACCTATGGAATTCAGGTAAAGAAAAATAGTTCAATAGAATGTTTTGATTTGTTTTGTTTTTTATTGAACAGGAAGATTTTTCAACCATAACTTTTTAAAGTAAATACCTATGGCATACTGTCTTCTAACTAAAATATTAAGACTAATCAGAAGAATCTATGGTAATTTTGTGGTGTGTTTTATTTGTTTGTTTGTTTGTTTTCAGGCTTTTGAGGGATTTTATTTTTATGTCATATACAATGACTTCATAATATGTAAACTTACATGCTTGTCTTTTTTTTATTAAAGCTTTTAATTTTCAAAACATATGCATGGATAACTTTTCAACATTGACCCTTGCATAGCCTTTTGTTCCAAAATTTCCCCTCCTTCCCCCCAATCCCTCCCTTAGAAGCCAAGCAACCCAATATATGTTATACATGTTAAAATATATGTTAAATCCAATATATGTAAACATATTTATACAATTATCTTGCTGTACAAGAAAAATCAGATCAAAAAGGAAAGAAAATGAATAAGAAAACAAAATGCAAGTGAACAACAAAAAGAGTGAGAATGTTATGTTATAATCCACACTCAGTTTCCACAGTTCTTTCCCTGGGTATAGATCATTGAAACTGCCCTCAATCATCTCATTGTTGGAAAGAGTCATGCCCATCAGAATTGATCATTGTATGATATTTTTGTTGCCCTGTACAATGATCTCCTGGTTATACTCATTTCACTAAGCATCAGTTCATGTAAGTCCTCTCTAAAATCACTCTGCTGATCATTTCTTATAGAACAATAATATTCCATAATATTCATATACTATAACTTATTCAGCCATTCTCCAACTGATGGGTATCCACTAAGTTTCCAGTTTCTTGCCACTACAAAGAGGGCTGCCACAAACATTTTTGTACATGTGGGTCCCTTTCCTTCCTTTAAGATCTCTTTGGGATATAGACCCAGTAGAAACACTGCTGGATCAAAGAGTATGCACAATTTGATAATTTTTTGAGCATAATTCCAAATTGCTCTCCAGAACGGCTGGATCCATTTGTGATATATATTTTTTTTAATTTACTGATCAGTTTTATTTATACCTAACAAAAATTTTCAAACTAACTTCTTTACAGACAGCTAAGAAGAGCTGGCTATGAAGTCAGGAAAATATGAATTCAAATCCAGCCTCAGACACTTACTTGCTGTGTGACCCTGGGTGAGTCACTTAACCTTATTTGCGTTAGTTTTCTTATCTATAAAATGTAAAAAATAAAAGGAAAATTTAAACCACTCCAGTATTTTTGCCAAGAAACTCCAAATAGGTTCACACAGAATTGGATAAAATTATTCAGCTAAAGCTATTAAACAATAACAGACTTCCTTTATGACACATTTCAGAGAAAGTATACCTACATTAGATGTACTACAACCCCATTATACTCTAATTGTTGATCCACGTGAATGGCACATCCATTTTATCATTCACAATAGAAGTATCACGCCAGACAAGTATAATTTATTGTAAAGCAATCTATTCTATTATAATTTATGGATGGCAAAATGACACTTGGCTTTGTCTGGAAGCTATATTCTTTGTCAATATGACATCAGAAGACCAATAAACTTCTCTAGTATTTCTATTTTATATAATAGAATCTTAGAGCCAAGTTTTTTCTAATTAAAGCAGGTATCACTTAGGACTAACAAAATGTCTTGTTCCTTCAACTTGTAACTGGCAGTCAAAAATTCACTGCTCCTACTCTGGATTGCATTATCCAATTCTTAATTATAAACCCTAGCGTCATGAGTCTTGTAAATATTTTTAATTTAGAGTTCTTTATAAAGTAGATGTTGCAGATGGGTATGACACTTTAAAAGTACTATTTTTCATAATGCTATGAAAGTTAAGCTTGGAACAAGATATAAGGAAAGCAAAAAGAAGTAATCTGAAAAATATTTCAATCAATTGTAATAGCTTACAAAATACCTAAAGACATGGGGCAAAAGTTTCAGCAAGTAGCATCCTGAATATTTATAGAAAATAATCTGGTTCTAGCCTAAGACTGATAGTGAGTGATATATTAAGTACTTTAGGACAGTGAAAGTATAAGACTTAGAGTCAGATGATCTGGACTTGAATTTTGATTCTGTTACTGACTGACTGTGTGATAAAGCACAAGTCATTTAACTTCTATGAGCATCAGTTTTCTCTTCTAAACAATGAGAGAGTTGGATCTGATAGTTTGTTAGATCCCTTTTAACTCTAGTTTTGGGATCCTATCACTGGAATCAACCTGGATCTCCATAAACCTGGGGTTTTACCCATGGGTCACTTTTAGTCCAGATGGCCCCTAGAAGGCTAGGGGAGTTCTAGGCAAACCATACAATTGATCAAATAATCAATGAGCATTTTTGTGTTGTGCACTGAATAAAATACCCCACCTTGTTCAAATCTATATCTGTGGTATAAAGGAGAAATGAATAAGCTTTTAAGGATTTGCAGTTGAAGCACAGTTTGATCAAATATTTTTCCTACAGTGTATATAAAATCACAGACTCTCAAAGTTGTTAGAGACCTCAGAGGCTTTCTAGTCAAACTGGAACAGACATCTCCCAAAAGACCCAACAAATAGCCCTGTTACTTTTGCTTGAATACCTCATGTTAATGGAAGCTTTTACCACCTCGTGAGATTTTTTTTTGAAAAGTTTTAATTATTAGAAATATTTTCTTATAGCAAGCCTAAATCTACCTGTTGGCAGTTTCTACCTGCTGCTCCTAACTGTCATCTGGAACCAAGTAAAAATCATCTTTTTTTCTATGGAAGCTCTTCAAATATTTGAAAAATGTATTTCCCCCAAGAGTCTTTTATTTTTCAAGAAAAACATTTCAAATTCCTATAAGTTTTTAGAGATTGTAGCATTATATTATTTACAGTCATACAGCATCACCAGAAGAATATTAGCTTCAATTTCACTTCCTTCCTTTTCCCTCCAATATCCCTATCTCCATCATCTTGGCTTCAGGAGTATCCTGTGAACATCATAGATCTAGAAGACTCAGATTTCTTTTTAAAATTCAATAGTATTTTATTTTCCCAATTACATGTAAAGACAATTTTCAACATTTATTTTTGTAAGGTATTGGGTTCCATTTTTTTTTTTTTTTTTTTTTTTTTTTTTTGCTGTCCTTCCCTACCTCCACCCTCCCCTATACATCAAACAATCTGATATAGGTTATACATGTACAATCATTTTAAACATATTTCCATATTAGTCATGTGGTGAAAGAAAAATCAGAACAGAAGGGAAAAACACAAGAATGAAAAAACAAGCAAGCAAATAAAAAAGGTGGTAATAATATGCTTTGATCCATATTCAGTCTCCAAAGTTCTTTCTCTGGATGCAGATGGCATTTTCCATCCCAAGTCTATTGAAATTGTCTTGGATCACTTTATTGTGAAGAAGAGCCAAGAATAGCCAGAATTGATCATCACATGCATAATCTTGCTATTACTACATAACAATGTTCTCCTGGTTCTGCTCACTTCATTCAGTATAAGTTCTTGTAGGTCTTTCCAGGCTTTTTGGAAATCAGCCTGCTCATCATTTCTTGTACAACAACAATATCCCATTATATTCATATCCCTATTCAGCCACTCCCAATTGATGGGAATCCTTTCATTTTCCAATTCCTTGCCATCACAAATAGAGCTATTACAAATATTTTTGTACATGTGAGTCCTTTCCTTTATTTTATGATCTCTTTGGGACATAGACCCGTAGTGAGACTACTGGACCAACAGGTGTGCACAGTTTGATAGCCCTTTGGGTATAGTTCCAAATTGCTCTCCAGAATGGCTAGATCAGTTCACAATTTCAGCAACAGTGCAATAGTAGGACTCAGACTTTTTATCAGTGTCATAACATTGTCTTGAGAAAGAAGTGTCTGGTGACAGTTTCTGCATCAGAACTTGAACTAGCCTGGATAAGATGATGAAAGTTAGATTCAAGACTCTACAAGGAGTCTAACAGGGAAGTTACATAATCCCTAAGGGGAGCTTCTTGAAGACATTAGCAAAAGGACTTCCAAGAGCTGTAAGTTACTTCTTTACCATATGTGCTTTCTAAGCTTGAGCCCACTTTTCCTTAGACCATGTACTTTATATATATCAGACTTTTGAAGGATTCTTTTGTTTTGTTTTGTAGAAAACTATACTACCATGATAAATACCCATTTCTAAAAGCTAACAAAGTTTGGCTGACTGATATAAATTGGTAACCATTCGGGCAAACACACCAGTAGGGATAGAGGTTATGAGCTATATCATTAGATCTCTACCTTTGAACCTCTCAGGATTGATGGAATCTGAGAGGGAAATGTCAGTCTGTTTGTGAGGGAGAGATTTGCGGGGTTTACTCCAGAGTATGTTCTATATAAGTTATTATGTAGAATTTAGGAGGGTGTATGATCATATGGGGCTTGATACAATCAGAAAAATGTCATTTGCAACAAGGAAGCAAAGAAAAGATAGTTCTGAACATATTGTGTAATGTTTATTATATAGGTTTTCTTGACATGAAAATTTATTGTTCAGTATTTTAAATCATCTCATGTTCTATTATAGACATAAAAATGTTTCTTATTTATTTTTATTTTTTCATTTTAAAAATTTTATTATTTTTATTTTTAATTAATTTAAATCAATAAAAATGTCATCTGCAAACAGGAACATCTGCAAAAATCTTTTCATTTTAAGAAATCTTTCTTTGACTTGGACTCTTCATGAAATCTTATTTCCTTATGATTATGAACACCTTTGGCAAACATATGCCTTCCTCTATTATGTGTCATTGGATATTAATAATGTGAAAACAAATAAAGTTATCTCTATTTTATAACTTTTCAAGGAATCTTACATAATTGTAAGATACATGTATATGTTTTTTCTGTTTGGAGGTTTATTTGTATATACACATATATGTGTATGCTTATAAGGTTCTCTTACAAGATTATACACACATTATATACACTGTAAGGTATTGTTTTACCTACTAATCAAATTCTTTTTATAAAAAAAGAAATATATATGAAAACTTTTATATATTTTTAAAAGTTATACATAAGTATGGTTTCATGTTCAATTGTCTTTTTTATTGTACTATGTTATAGAAAAACATGTTTTATTCCATAAATTACAAATAAACCTTTTTTAAAAGGCAACAAACAAACAGTGGAATATTGTATTATCTCCATTTTCAATAAATTGTTTTGGGAACTTAAGCTGATTAAGTCTAGGTATTGTCACTCAGATTTCACCTAAATGCAGTAGTTCACTATTTTCTAGAAATAGTTCATTATTGCAAGCATCTATGATTTCATTGTTGTGTGCACTCTTTCTCCTATCAAGAAGATGACATATTTTTCATGCTTAAGCATATGGTCTTTAAAGGATGCTGAAGTTAAAAAAAAAAAAAAAGTTGCCAACTTTCAGGAACAAATTTCTCTGAAATTATATATCTAGATTAGATTTTGGTGGGAAACATGCAATTTGTCAGACCCATACTTGAGGCCTTTCTAACTTAGTAAGATCTGCTAGGTTTTATGTTTTATTGTTAAAACCTTTGAAAATCCAGAATCACCCCCATACCATGATGAAGTCCTGAATTAGAACTTCATTGAAAAATATGCTAAGTCCTTTCCTAATATCCATAATTATTTGTACTTAACACATCCTGCAATTTGTACTTACTTTGTATATCACTTATATTGGTTTATCTATCTACATATTGTATATAGAAGAGGAACTGTTTTCATTTTTTTTTGGTCATATCCCCATCAGAAAGTATAGTGTGTGCCATATAGTGGACATTTAATAATTACTCTGATTCCTAGAAGAGAAGTGAGGGGACTAAATAAGCAGAATGTGCACACATTTCGAAATCTGGCCAATATGGAAATATATTTTGTTTTTGGCTGACCATACATGTTATAAAGCTTATCTTTTTTCCTTTTTCTCAATTGTAGAAGTAGATAGGAGATTGGGGGGGGGGGGGAAATAAATGCCTGTTAAGTGGCACTTAACTGTTAACTGGCAAAGTCTGTTGAATTGTATTGATCATTTTCTATACATGTCATTTAAAATTCTATTGGGCAAAGAATTTACTTTGCATTTATGTGAGTCTTTGGTTAGTTCTTCTTTTTATACTCTTCAGTAGAATTGTTTCTGTTAGCATCTTCAGAATTCCATTCTTTAACACTTCCCAATCCTCCTCTATTGACCCCCCTTGTAAAATGTTAGGGAATCACAGGGTATCTTTAGCTATTAGGGCAGAATCTTTCAGTGAGATAGCAGCTGTCCTTGGTTCCTGGGTCTGCGGTGTATAAGCACTGCAAGGGAGTTTTTGTTTAGCTCGAAGTTATGCTGCTTTTCTGGGTCTTAATGGAAACTGAGTCATTTTGAACCAAAAATAGTCCTCTCAAAAACACTGCATAAATAAAAGAAGCAGTGAATAGGACAGTTCATCCTACTAAATCCTGAAATTTGATACAACAAACTATTTCCAGTCAAAATGCAAGGTAAAGTAACTATATGCAGTTTTGAACACATCCTCTGTCAGATACCATCAGATGAGGATTTCTATTGCTAGAATTTGGGTTAGGGGGGATAGAGAGGCAAGTAGGTTGAGGAGAACTTTGTTATTTATTATTAGAATTCACAATTATTCACTGCTTGTTGTTTGTAGTTTTGTTGAATCTCCAAAGTATTCTATTCAATAGATACAATTTCCTAGTAGATTTTAACTAAGTCCATATTTATGAAAAATAAAAACCCAAATCCCTAAATCATTAAGTTTCCTTTAGTTCTTTTCCTTAGAAATATTGGCTAGAAACCCCAGGATGCCCAGGATGATAAGGGTGATAAGAGAGCTTTGAAGATGAGCCTCGTTATTATAAGAACAACATAATTGTGTTTTATCTGTGGACATGATTGACTTGGAGCTGAGGTAAGGCTTCCAGGAAATAGTTGTGATTAAGATTTCAAAAATGTACACTCAGTCCTCTGATTTTCCTTGAAGCTGCTGTGGGATTGACCCCCCTGGCCCAATCCTTCTGCTCTCTGCAGTCAACTGTCTGTTCTATATCTTTTCCTCAGGTTCTCATCTCTGCTGAATGCCAAGCTTATTTTGTAAGGACAGAAGGGCAATTTCTACTTCTGTGGGAGATTGTTAGGGACTCTAAAAGAAGGTATACTTGTTAAGTATAATGTTAACATCCCAACTCACATATCTACATATTAGCAAGATCTTAGATTCATATATAGTGATAATGCTGTGGATATTCATTGAGCAGGTATGACTAAATAGAAAATCATGTGACTAACTCCTCTGCTGCACAGTAATAAGTTCTGGCTATATTATGGTAAAGCTGATTTTCTGTAAGATTTCTGCTAGAAATCTCTTATACTACTTCATCATTATTCTTTATGTTGAAGACAAAAACTAACCCAATATTCTGGCATTGTTTATTGTGCAGTTATTTTTTTCAGTCATATATGACTCTTTCTAACATCATTTGGCTTTTTCTTGGAAAAGATACTGGAGTAGTTTGCTGCTTCTTCTCTAGTTCACTTTATATATGAGGACACTGAGGCAAATGGGATTAAGTGAAATGTCCATGTAACGACCGTGCTAGCACCCCAAACACCCCAGAATCAGTCGGAGTCAGGATAAGCAAAAGTCCTTAGCCTTTATTCTTGATCTTAGACGCAGGATTGAACAGGATGGAAGCAGAATCTCCGCAAACAACTTCTCCCTAGTCTACCGCCAAGAGTGTGTGTACCTGGCTAGTCTTACTCCACCCCCTAGTCCCTCCTACAATCCTCTATACATCAATCAGTGAGCCAGCACGGATAGTGGAAAGGACCATTTTCCAAGCATATGCCAATAGAGTATTGTCCAATCAGTAGTTAGCCTCAAGTGCCCAGCAGTCCTGACCTCAGTGCATTGATTCAATAGTTTCAGCCCTCTACATGTCCAGGGTCACACAGCTAGTAAGTGTTTGAAGTGGAATTTGAATGCAGAACCTCTTAACTCCAAAACCAATACTTTATCCATTGGGCCACCTAGCTGTCCCTAATTTTGTACTGCTCCCTTGTTTCATAGCTTAGCCAGCATTTTTCTTCCCTTGAAAAGAGTCACTCTTCCCTTTCCAGACCCTCATTGCTGTGTTCCCTCCCCAATTGGTATACTACTGTCCACTCCAGCTAGAGCTGTGATTCTCCAAATTTTCTGTTTATTTTTTTTATTAATAGAAACAATGTGTTATGATTTACAAAATGCTGGAATTAGAGACAGGATACCTGTGTTTGAAATTTGCCTGGAATACTTAGTAGCTTTTGTAACCTAAAGCAAGTTCAGAATGAATTTTCTCAGAGTCTCAGTTTCTTATCTGTAAAATGGTGATAATAATACTTATGCTATCTACCACACAGGGTTGTTAGAAGGAAGGTACTAAATAAATATGAATTATTATTAATATAATTATCTCTTTTTTTGAATACCTAGCATTGAATTCCCATAACACCAAAAGTCGATTGTAGGAATCTTCAGTTAATCCAGCACCTAATCAGTGATAGGTGTGCAAAGAGTGGCAATTAGTGTTCAATTGGCCTTACCCTGACTGTGATAAGTCAATTAAAATGCACACCCAATGTCAACTTTTCCTCTTGACCTTTTCAGAACTCTGAAAATGCTAAGAAATTTGCCTTAAGCAATGGGGACCTTGATTTCAAGACATACTATATATAATTTCATGTATGAATAGGTTGGTGTAGTTTACCAGAATGTGTATGTGTGTGTGTGTGTGTGTGTGTGTGTGTGTATTAATTTCAACCACTGTTATTTAAGTCTATTTAAATATACGCTAATATCCACAGTATATAGATAATTCTGTTATATTGTTTTAGATCTCTTTCAGGTGAGTGATATTCTGTCTCCAGTAGAAGTGAATGAACCTCTCAACAGCTGCATATGTTCTCTTCTTAAGTCTCCTAAACCACATTATTTTTACATTCATTCTGATTGGATATAGTATATTAACAATAGCAATCATGGTTCATTGTTATAAAAATCATTTCAACTGGACATCAAAAGCTTATAGCAGTTACTTACCAATCTGATTTTTTTTCTTTTTTTTTTTTTCTTTTATCTTGAAGTATATGTCTCTTTGTTCCCTTACTAAGTGAACCAATGTGATTTAGGTAACTAGTAAGTTAATTAGTTGTATTCTACCAAAATCTTTTATTATTCAAGAATTTTCTGGAAGATCAGACCCATCATTCACCCTAGATTCCTGCTCTCTTTACTAGTAGTACTCTAGCTTCCTCCAGTATTCCAATATCAAATGCAGCATGATGGAAGATTCAGAAGTTTAATGTCTGATGAGAGAGAGAGAGAGAGAGAGAGAGAGAGAGAGAGAGAGAGAGAGAGAGAGAGAGAGAGAGAGAGAGAGAGAGAGAGAGAGAGAGAGAGAGAGAGAGAGACAGAGAGAGAGAGAAATAGTGGTGTATAATCAAAATTGTTGGAAGGTTATGGGGGATGAATATATTCCCCTTATGTTCTATTCCATTGACTCACTGAGCTTGGGGATGTTATTGGCTTCTCTAAGGTTATGCCATTAGATTATAAACTTCAGCAGGATCTATGAAACTGAAAAGGCTCTGAAAATTGACCCAGTAATGAACTATCTTTTATCTGAGGACATTACTAGAGGTTCATTACTAGGGGACTGGCCACCTGGGGATGAATTTTTTCATCTACAGCAATTCATAAAGACTATTTTTGAAGGCCAGAGAATTTGTAGTCTGCATCAGTGGAGGACTACTTACATGGATGAAATAAATCATGGCGTCCTAAATTATTGATATAAGGGTGGCATAAAGGCTACTTATAGTTCACTGGCACAAATGGGACTATGTCACCTTTTAGTTGACTTCCCACAAAGTAATGTGCAAGAGCTAGAGCAAATTAGGAAATAAAGGAAAATAATAATCTAGGCTTAGAAGAGAATCATACAACAATAATCCAGATTCTCAAACTGTCCACCATACAAGGACACAACTCATCTTCAAAATATCATCCTTTTCCATCTGTTACTATCATATACATTTGTAGATGTCCAACTTAAATGGTGCTTCTTCCAAGAAGTCCTTCCTGATCTCTCTAAATGGGCAGTGAGAACTCCTTCATCAGAATTCACCAAGCAATCTGTTTCTTCTTTTTGTGCACTTAACAAAAAAGGAAAACAACTTCATTATATATGTGTTTTTATATGTTTGTATATGTATTTATAGATATATTGAAGTATGATATACATATATACACACATAAAATACACATATACATACATATTTGCATTAAAATACTTATATTCCATTAAAATAGATTTATTGATTAATTATTTATTATATTATATTTATTTATTATATATTTATTAATTAATAGATAATATATATATAAATTGCATCAAGCTGCTCTCATTCACCTCTTTTCTAATTGACATACTAGAGTATGTCCAGAGGACAATGACCAGGATAGTAAAAATTACCCCATTAAAAAACAAATAACATGTATCATACTATATAAATAATGTAGGTCATACTATACAAAAAAGAAGAAGAAGAAATTATACAATAAAAATAGTGTTGAAGGAACTAAATTAAAAAAAAATTGAAAAAAATCTGCCCTTTGAAGTTGTTCATCACCAGAGGTCTTTAATTAAGCAAAGACTGGTTGACCATTTGGAGATGCTTGTATTTTACAAGTTTATATTTATTCTCTGTATATACTTACTTATGTACTTGCCATCTTCTTCATTAGAATGTTGGATCTTTGAAAGTCAGAATTATTACATTCTTTTTATCTCTTCAGATCTAACATAGTTCCTAGCACACAAGAACTTGATGTTACTCTAGCTTTTGCTGATTTTAATGTTGTGAAGAGGATGGCTGTTCAAATATGTATTGAGGGTCAGGTTGTCAGGATCCTAAGACAATTAACACAATCATACCCAAGAGGAGGACTTGAAAGGGATGATCAAGGATGCCTTTGTTGACTTTGCAACATAGCATTACCATTACCCATCAATCTCATAGTTAATCATATATAAATCCTGTGGGAAAGTAAATCAGAAAATCCAAAGCACTTGGGCTATTTTATGTGATAATGAGAGATTCCTGATCAATTGGTAAGAATGTTCTTCTCAAAGTATTCACTCAGGCAATAACTTATAGTTTCAAATCTTAGGCTAATAAGAAATAATTTCTTCAACTAAAATAGTTATTTTAGATAATAATTCCTCTCCCCTTGGGTCCTCTGGCAGTGGTAACTGCAATCATTTTTATTTCCATATCAGATAGTCACTATCATGGGGAGGATCATGAGATAAATTAGCCAGAACAATTGAGAAAACGGTTGACCTCCTTTGAAACAACAATGGTGATTCAAGAAAAAACTAAAAGAAATGAGGCATGTTTATGGTGATGAGAGATTCTCAAACAAAATACAACAGATTCCTATTTTTCTAGACTTGTGTCAGAAACCATGGGACCCTGATAAGAAATATCAGCTGATTTAAACACAGACCAATGTATAAAAATTTTCGTATGAAGCATGAAAGAGAAATAGGATTCTGTACTTTTCAATAGTCAAGAAACATTTATTAATTGCTTACTATGTGCTGACCATTGTGCTAAACAATGGGAAATAAAATTTAAAAAAAAGATTCTCTTCAGAAAGAGATCATGTTAAATTTTTTTAACTTCTTCCAAAATCCTGAGTTTGTCTCTGCTTTTATAAGTGCTTATGGACAGGCTCAGAGTGGCAAGGAGAGGGGGTTAATACCCTCTTTAGAACTATTGGCAGTGTTTGTCTTCCTAGTGGATTGGTCATTTGCTTTCCCTTCCCATGTGTGGTAACTGAAGTCTCTTCCAATTCAAAGATTCTGAATGTATGTTTGTATTATATTTATTTGTGCAAATTGCTTAATTAATACGTGCTCTAGGAAATTCTATTATGCTAGATAGCTTGAAGTGTGCTCCTAACAATAGATGAGATTTTCTTTCTAGGAAACAATCTAGATCAATATAGACAGATTATCATTAATAGACTGATCACTTGAGGATGAATTGTTTGGCCATGACCAACCATCATAGTAGACTTTTAAATTCCAAAAGGAAGAAAATTATCTTATTTGCTTTGTATTTCCCAAAGGACACACTACCACACTTTGCATGATCATTAATACATATGTATTGCAAGTCAGGAGCTAGATGATACAGTAGATAGAGCATTGGAGTTGGAGTCAGGACAAATCTGAGTTCAAATTCAGTCTCAGGAATTTACTACCTATACAATTTTAAGCAAATCACTTTAACTGTTGCCTTAGTTTCTTTGATTGTAGAACACAGATAATAAGTACACCTAAGTTCTAGAACTATTATAAAGATTAAATGAAATTCTATTTGTAAATTACCTAGCAAACTTTAAAGTATTATCTAAATGATCACTGTTATTATCCAATACTAGCTATCTCCTCAATGTGGTGAATCCCTCAAGCCTGTTCACCTCCATGTGTTCCAATAATTATACCACTGGTGGCTTACTGAACATACTGGAGACTGCCTTCACTCTCTCACAACATACTATCAATGGTGATCACTTCTACTATGTGCCTGATTCATTCTTTTTTTTTTTTTTCCTGGTTATATTTGGGTATTTGGGTAGGTAGAGGAATGGGTAAGCAAAATCTGAGTAAACTGCTGCATAGAGCCTTACAGTAGCATGAGTAGGAGAGGGATTCATAAAACAAAATGGGGTGATGCTAAAGATAGTCTTTCATCTATTTTCAAATTTTGTCCCAAGCAGAGTTCCAAATTAGGACCAGGAATAGCAAAGGTAGGGTGTCCTATTAGGTTCATATAAAAGTGTTACAATATCACAAGTAACACTTTTAAATATGTTTTATTAATGAATATGTTTTGAGTATCAGGAAATTGCACCGTTTATGGCACATGGGCATTTCTTTTGTGATTTCAAATCATTTGTGTTCCAATAAACGCCTTGGGTATAGGAATACCTTCTGCTGATTATAGTTACTTTTGGTACCAGACAAAGGAAAGGATACATTCAATATTTTTCTTTTCTTTTTTGCTGAATGACACATTATTCTCTGGACCCAGATATAGTTAGTTCTAGTATTTTATTTGTGAACTGAACTGGAATCATCACCACCCTTCATAACATTGTTTCTATGGAGAAATTATATAAAAGGAAGATATCAAATCCAAATAGTTCTAGAATGCAACTAACTACTTATTCTTTTTTTTTTTTTAATTAAAGGTTTTTATTTTATTTTTTATACTCCTTTACTGGTATGGAGGATGGGATGGGATTGATGATGTCATCACACAAGTGTTGTTGATGAAAATAATTATATGATTATAAACTAAGGTCAATTCCTTGGTTTTAGTTAAATATATCCACATCAGTCTCCTCCATTTATTATCCATACAGCATTTCCTTTTATAGCCAAAAAGTACCACCAGAAAACTGAAATCTGTGCATTTTTTTTTTTTAAGTTGGGGTAGACAGTGAACAATCTGAGTACTAGAACAGCAATATCTGAACCTAATGTTCTCTGACCCTGTTTTATCCTCAGAAATTCGGAAATAGGTTTTTGTCCTGTGGCCCACAGTTCTCCACTCCATGATTTTTCCTTTTATCATGAGATGGAATAAAACTGATTGTTCTTTTCTTCTCTAGAAACCTTATCTAAACTGCTATTGTCAGCATTCAAACAAAATAAAATCTATTCTTTATTATTTCTCAGAAAAGATGAGTAGATTTGGCCCTCTAATCACTAAGTTACTACTCATTCATTCATTTAATAAACATTTATTAAGCCCTACTAAGTGCCAGCCACTGCTGGCAATATAGAAAGAGGCAAAATACAGATCCTGGTCTCAAGGAGTTTGTAATTTCTTTGGTGACAAGAGGGTTGCTTGGTATAATGTTAAATGTTCTGAATGCATTTCAAAGGAATCTCAAAGGAATTTAATATACTATTCATAATGTTCTTTATAATCATTTACTTCTTAAGTCAACATTAAAAAAAGTTTTTAGCATGAATTGTTCAGACCATTGTAGCTACTCTCTTGGGGCTCATGAACTAATAAATGGGAACCACTGGATAATGAAGGAGGATCTCAGAGTTAGAAACATCTGAGTTTAAGTCTTGTCTGTGATTTAGAATGGTTAAGTCTCCACCTTACAGAGCAACTACGTGCTGGTCTGCATTAAGAATTCAAAGTTCCTTATACCAATGAATTCAGAGGTCTGGTTAAAATAAAATCAAAACTCCTGTTTCTATTTTGTCTCTTTTGGGGGTTATAGAAAGAGCCCTGGACTGACTGGGAATTGGGAGATTTGAGCTCTGGTTTCTTATTTGCTGGTTTCTGCTGTAAGGAATGGATCAGGGAAATTTCTTGACCCTCTTGATAAACCTATTTCATGAGCTTTTTGGGGTGTCTTTTAAAAAAACATTTCTTCATGTGGATGGTATGAGCATGTCATGTCCAGAGCACTGGAAAACACTAGGTAAAGTTAGAACTCAGCAGAGAAAGAGAATTGTATTAGCTTCTGCATGAATTATTTTTTAGTACTTTCTGAGTTTTCTGCATTTTCTGTGACATATAATAAAGGCTTTCTTCTACCCTATATATAGTTAACTTGATTACTAATATGGGATCTTGGAACCTGATTTCTCATACTAGACATGAGCATTATTCTAAGAACTCTATTGTGAAATTTCCTCTGAACATGGGCAATATGATCCAAAGAGAGTGATTTGGGGGTAAAATTCAAGGTTGAATCAGGTTCATGTAGGCCTAGGTTATGGGGTCCAAGGGTTACCTAACACTCCTGGACCCATTTCTTTACTTATAAAATGGGGATAATCATACTTGCTTCATCTACTTCACATCCTCACTGTGTGACTTTGGGTAGGTCATAACATCTCTTTCAGCCTCTTTCCTCTTCTGTAAAATAGTAGCATTTACTTCACAGAGTTGTTTCAAGGACCAAATGAGATAACATAAATAAAGCACTTTGTAAATTGTAAAGTGCTATATATGGATTAGCTATTCTCATTTATTGAATTTTGAGGACCAAATGAGGGAACTGCTATTTACTTGTAAGTCATTCTGTACTAAATATATATGAACTAAACTGCTCAGGTGCTATATGTTTTAAATATATTTTGATCACCAACACTTGCTTCTTTTCCCTCCATTTTCAATATTACAATAATTATTAACATTTCATGATTCTAAGGAGTGGTGTAAGGGGGTATTATGCATATAAAAATTGACACTGCCTTTGACACTGATGGGCTGTGTAATTAGAACCTAAGTCCTTTCTACTCTTTGAGCCTCAGTTTCCTTATTTGTAAAACAGCAATAAAAACACTTGTAGAATCGATATGGGAGATTATATATGGAAATCACTTTACAAAGTTTGAAATACTTTATAAATGTCAGTTATTATTTTCAAAGGTTGCCATTCTCCTTTATAGCTTTCTGATGATTTCTGGAAATTGTTTGAAACCCTTTGAACTCTACTTGAAATCACCACTGGCCTCAATGACCTTACAAAAGTCCTGGAGACATTGTTAAGGCAGCAACAGCTGCAATGAACAAGTAAATGAAGGAATGATAGTAGAGATTCCAATACCTGGAATGAGGAGTAAATATTGTGCTAACTAGAGCTGGAAAATTGGACAAAGGAAGAAGAAAAGCAGGATAAAGTGATTTTTTTTTTTAAGATGTTAAAAAGTGCTGGAGAACTAGTGCTTACATAGTGGAAGGAGCTGTTGCTCCAAAGTTGATTAGAAATCGAGTCTATCGGTCTCTGTCTCTGTCTGTCTGTCTGTCTCTTCTCCCTCCTTCTCTCTCCCCCTCCCTCTCCTTCCCCATTAAATCGCCTATTAAATGCTTCATTAGTTGCTATATTTAAAGGATGTGCTTGATGACGTTTTTTTTTTCCCCTAAAACAGCAAGCAGAGCTACGGCTTTACTGATTATTCTTATAATTTCATAATTATATATCAGATTTCTGCATCACCAGATTAAAAAAAAATGCTGATTCCTTTACATTTTCCAAGACCCTTTCATCTTTTTTCCCCCAACCTCCAAACATTTCCTAAAGTCAGACAGCTTCCTGTCATCTCGAATTTTGCTGAAGAAAAATATGGCCCAGAGGGATTGTTATTTCATCAAGGTCACACAGTTTTCTGATTCTTCAATCATCATGCCACATATAACAGGTGGGGCACATGTCGATTTCTCTGGAAAACTGCTCTTCCGACTCACTGCGTGATTAAAAAAAGAAACAAAAAAATGTTATTTTAACGTTGTATATAACAGGGAGAATGCCACTGAATAAAGTCTTACACACTGGTATGCATTACTTTCCCTTTGCCTAAGGCTTGTTCCGGCTTTCCACCTCATTAGAATCTTAGGCGTAGATTTAACAAAATAAATAAATAAGTAAAATAATACCAACACCTTAGTGTTGAAACAGAAACCTTAGTCTTCCACGCGGGATAAAACTTGAGAAATTCTTCACCCCACCCACATTTACCCATTTTTGCCATTTACCCTTTCCAGAAGTCCACCGGGGACCGTCCCAGCACGCCCAGGCTCTGTCCACACCCAGATGTTTTCCACCTCCCCGCCTTTCTACTTCGCGGAGGGTCTTGTAGGAGGGCGAAGGACACCCCTCAGCCTTTTGCCCCGAGCAAGGTAGCTGTAGTTAGCGGCCCAACTGGGCATGCTCAGAGTCGGCCAGCGGGGGCAGGTTTGCATTACAAGCCTTTGCACTCCGCGGCTGGCGGGCGGCTGCAGCTGGAGCCCCAGTGACTGGAGTTGGAGTTGCCGGGAGTTTTCCCCCCTTACCCCTCCCTAGCTGCGCGCGCGGGAGAAGGAACCCGAGCGGAGGAGCCAGTCCGGGCCCGACCGAGCCTTCCCTGCTGGAGCCCAGTACCCCACGAGGGATAAACCTTACGGACAGAGGCGACTGGAGCTGGGGCGCGTGCCGCGCACTTGTACCTCTGGGAGCACGAGCGGCGTTACAAGGTATAGGCTCAGGAGTGGGGAGGAGAGAAGAAACTGAGGGACTAGTGAAGGGAAAAAAGGGTGGATGCAATTGCAACGCCGGCTTGCCCGTTCTGCTCAGATGAGGCTTCTTTGGGGAGGGGGCTGCAGCGCTGATGAATGCAAGCAAGATGCTCTTAAGTTTGCAGGCAGTGTTAGAGGGGGCTTTCTATCCAGGACATCTCAATTGCTCTGTGCAGATTGAGAGGGTACCTTTCCCTATCTCCTTTTCTTCCCTCAGTATTAAACCCTGATGTGCATAGATGGGCTGGTTAGAAAGAAGAGCGGTTTTTTTTTTAATTTTAATGAGAAAGTTAAGGAGGGATTCCTTCCCCTTCCCTCTCCTCTTTTTCAGAAGAGGATCCCCTCTTTTCCCAGAGGGAGGAAGGGTGTTGCATCTGAGGTCACGAAAAGTGGGCGAGCTGAATGGGTTAGGCTCCGCTGGAGCATGGACTGAGCTTCTTAATTTCTACCTAGAGAATGAAATTCTCAAATAACCCCGGATCTTCACTCCTGGGATTCTCCAGGAGAATCTTCCCTGCCAAACTGGAGGCGGATGCTTCTTCCCTTGCTCTGGGGCATTTGCTTTTGGGTCCCTCTTCTGATCAGGCTGGAGGCAATTGGCGTTTTTGAGTTTGCTGTGGTGTGCGCCAACTCCGGGTTGGGTGTCTGCCAGAAACCAGACTTCTATATGAGTGGGACTGAAAGAAGGGGAAACGTGTTTAGTTTGGGGTGGATAAGTGTTCCTTGCTGTTCTTGCCTATAGCATTTTCCTCCTCTCCCCCATGGCCTCTCGGTGGAAACACATTCCAGAGAGGAAAAGATTGAAGGAGGGTTGGAAGGGCCTCGTGGAGAGTTAGGGATGACATACAGTTGCTCCAGTAGTTGAACAAATGTGTATCTGTTCTTGACTTCAGCTCTAGGTCATTGGGGGTGGAGAGATTCCATGGCTAACTGACTCTCCTCTTCCTATTTTTCCCTTCCCCTAGGGGCTAGGTGGGATGGATTAGGAATAAGTGGACTCACCCAAAGCTGAAGGCTCCCCAGTTTTGAGTCCTGACTATCCTGGGACGCTGAGAATGGCATTTTGTGAAATGCAGGTGTGTGGAGGATGCTTAGGATTTCTTGGTTGGAGTTTTTCCACTTCTTTTTTTGAGTTTGGTGGTTTTTGTCCCTAAGAATCATCACTGTCATTACCCAGGAGATGAAAAAGCTTGGGTTGAGATCAGCGAACTGCTATTCGACTTTGAGGCTGCTGGTGGGAATCATTCCAGAAATGATTATGCAGGCTAGAAATATGCCTTCTTTTTGGCTCAACACCTTAGCTTGTTGAAGTTTGTGTGTGCAATTCTTAAAGAGACATACATGACTCTAAAATGCCACATTTAAAAGGGCTTATAAATCAGATTGCTGCTGGCTTCTTGCTGTGTATTTTGGGAGGCATGGAGTGAAACTGGAAGGGTCGTGCAGGTTTCCAGCCTCCACCACTGGGTCCCTTCAAAGCTATGCAGTATTAATTTGTACTTTTTGCCTAAGTTCAGAAACTCTGGCTTTTTGTGAAAACAGATTAACCTCAAACTATAAATATTACTTGGCCATGGAAAACTTGAAGCTTTTGAATTTTCTCAGTGTTTCTTTTAGCTTCACAGGTTATTTTTCAAATAATGCTTAAGTCATGACTATTTATTTGCAAGAATTGGTAACTGCTGTGTTTATTCCATCCCTAAGACTTGAAGAGTTTCATTTACTGGGACTTTTTTGTAGACAATAAGAAAAACTCTTCTCCTTTAAAAATGTAGCTTCTCATCCTTTGTGCCCTTTTCTTTCTTGCATCTTTAGAGCAAGTTTGTTGCTAGCATCTTTACTTATCTTGAGGAGGAGGATAGATCTGAGGCAGTCACAAAGGACCACTTAGGCCGTCAGTGAAGCTAACTGGACCATTTGAGAAATGACATACTTCATCTTCCTAGCCAGCTCAAGGCTTACACTTGGGCCTTAGGAAGAAAGGAAAACCATTCACTTGGGACAAGTAATAATTGATGTCCCTTTTCAGTATCTGTGACCAGTGCTTTCTGCTGCTTAAAAGGGAGGTTGACTTTATACTTAGGGCCTCATTTCTAAGTGAAACTACTGGTAATTCTTTCATTTTTAAAGATTATTAATAAATGTCAGGTATTAGCAAGAAGCTGAGACAGTAGAATGTAACATTCAAGAGGGTAAGAACTGAGGTGATAGTTTTATTTTTTGGTTGTATGTTTGGTCTCTAGCAAGGTGACTTTCAAATAATAGGCACTTAGTAAATGCTAGTTGAATTAATTGACAAGTGTGGCAAATCAAAGCAGTGCATTGTTTGGGAAGACAGGTGTGAAGAATGGATTTCCCCTCAGATCTCAGTAATGATTCTTACTTACTGCATGTGTGATCTTGCTCAAGTCATTTAATATTTATGGGATATTTTTCTCATCTTTATAGCAAGGGAGGAATGGGAGATATCAGTGGCATGATTCTAGCCCTAGAATAGATTCTGTGATTCTAAATATGAATTTTTGTTTACCTCAGAGCCTACTAGTTTGTCACCCCTCTCTCTCCCCCTCCATTCCCCAATGTCTGAAATGAAGTCCTTACATATCTTCATGTTTAGAATCTCTGTAATAGGTATTTTTTCTGATATCCCTGTTATGCATTGAGAAATTACACTGTATAACTTTATGCATACTTTGTATTTAGTAATCTGTATCCCCTTTCTATAGTAGAACAAACTTTTTGAGGGCAGGGGTCTTTCTTTTCTTATCTCCTGTAGCTATCATAGTGTTTTGTACCTGATAAATGTTAGTTACATTGAATTGAGTACTGGGACAACCCTTCTCCCTCCTAGGTCCCATACGAGGATTCATTGTGACAAGAGCAAATGACTTAGGAAAGTTGGTCAAATAATTCTTTCTTTGATATGTAGCCACCCTGATGACAGCAACAGTCTACTCTATACAAATAAATACTATGTTGATGTTCTCAAAGTGTATTAGTTCACCAGTAGGAAATGGAAATCTGTTTTCTTCCCTCCAAATAGTGAAATCCTTGGCCTTATGCTGGCCTCCAGTTCCTAGGCCTCTCTAGCAAAGTCTCTTAACAATGCTTTGCTTCATCAAATCTCTCTCCTGTTTTTAGATTCTTCTCTGGAATTTCCACACTCTGGGCAAAAGAATCTTACCAGTTTAAAAGAACAATAACACTTCAGAGCAGGTTTCACAAGAATTTAATGTGGTACCTTCCCTAAATAGGAAACTTGCCCTTTGTTCTTGGAAGATCTAAGTAGATCCTAGTAGATCCTTTGTAACAGAAAACATGAGAAGAACTCTTAGGATGACTTAATCTTTGAAAGCCTCAGTTTCTTCATCTGTAAGATAAGGAAGCTGGGCTAAATGACCTCATGAAGGTCTCATTACAGGTTTAAATTCTGTATTCTTATGTATCAGTTGGAATCTAAGTAGGTCTTTTTCTTTATATAAGTTAATGGTGCCTGGATAATAATATAAGGCTCTCATCTCCCTCAGCTGTCTATCAGGGAGCAGGAAGATAGAACTTTGGGAGATTTGTTAATGGTTTGTCAGCTTTATAGATTTCAAAGACTATTTCACTAATGACATTATTTATATGCTGCTAAGTTTTTATAATTTAGATAAACCTTAAACTATTTCCTACAATTCCTATTTCTGCTGAATTGCTGAAGGAAGAGAATAGAGTTAGGTTTCTTAACATTTTTTTTGTGTTGTGGATCCCTTTGAAAGTCTAGTGAAACTCATGGTCTCTTTTTTTAGAATGTCAAATAGTCAGCAAGCCTTTATTAACCACCTACTAATGTGAGGAATTGTGCTAAGCACTGTTTTAAAATACAAAACACAAAGTATATAGGATTACAAATGAGACCTGTTACCGGAATAAAGAAATAAACTGTTTCTCTTCCAATTTGAAGGAACTCTCTGAAATCTATATATGAGCTCCAGATTAAAAACCCCTGAAAGAGAGTAAGAAAGATGAGCAGTATATGCCATTTCAGGTATAGGGTTAGGTTTGATATAACCAGTAGTTCTCTTGGGTGTGAACTTAACTAGCTTTAAATAAGCCTTGTGGATCTACTTGAGTTAGCTATGCTAGGAGAGATCCAAAGACATTTGGTGATAGTGATGAGTAATTGTTAATTTCAATTTTGACTTTTGAAATTGTGGAGTTCCCAAAGCAAACTGGATGTTGCTTTTTTTCCCAGTGCATATTATCAGTTGTTTATCTTTTCTTTAGAGGATCAGGATGATCCAGGAGATTGTTTCACACTTTTGTGACTACCTATTTAAATATATATATATATATATATATATATATATATATATATATATACATATAATGTAGCCACCTGAAGAATATTATAAATATAAGTGAACTTGGGGCATGTTTGAACTGCCTATTTTGACCTGGCTTTTTAATATTTAAAATTGAACAGATCAGTGATTTTCATTTGACCTTACCAATGTTTAAGCATTTTTCTGATTTCTCTAATATCTGAAAGGAAGAGAGAGCTGGGAATAAGGACAGACAAGATAGCTGCTCAGAGCACAGAACATAGGGAAATGATGATGATGATGATAAGAGCTAACATTTTTATGGCACCTACTGTGTTTTGCTCATGGGCTAGATGCTTTACAAATGTTTCATTAAGGCCTCACACTAACCTTGCCCTCATAAGGGTAATGAGGAACATTTTTTAGTCTTAAGTTTTATAAAAGTATCATTTTAATATCAAAGAATATGGCTCTCTGATTTGCAGGTACTTCATTTTGTAATAATTCAAATCCCATGTGTTAATAGGGTGTATTCTGAGCTGCCACTAGAAGATAAGGAGATAGTGTAATTTTTAAACCTTCCCCACAGATACCTTGACCCAGATCTGGTAAAAAGCCAATTATGTTTTCCTTCTGGGAATAAAAGACAATACTATGCTGGTCTTTTATGCCATACCCCTAAAATGAGAACTCTTTGAAAGAGATAAATAGATAAATAAATAAACACATAAACAGAGAATCAGGTTGTATGTATGTGTTATATGCATATACATACACACAAATGTTCACACACACACACACACACACACATTTATTCAGGCCTAAAATGACAAATACCTTTTTTTTCCTTATCCTGTTCCAAGGGTTTTTATCCAAAATCTTTGGATAGATTTCAGGAATACATTGAACTTGAATGGGAAACAAATTACATCTATATTTTAACATGATTGGGTTTTCTTTATAATTCTGTGTATCTTATTTTATTCATTTAAAATATTCTGTGGAGTCCATAGGCTTTTCCTGTTTGTATATAGTATATGTATACAATATGTGTTAATACATATGTGTATATATATATATATATCCTAAAAAGTGTTTTGATGGTTCCTCTGATTGCTCTAGTGTAGGACATTTTCCTCTCCAGATGCAGACAAGCAGCTATACTGCAATTTATCCTTCAAGAAAGGGGCACTGAGAAGTAACTGGTTGACTCTGGGTTACATAAACAGTTATTCGATGGCTCAGAGGTAGGTCTTGAACTTGGGACTTTTTGATTCCAAGGCTAGTTTTCTCTTTTCTTTCTCTTTTTCTTTTTCTCTTTCTCTTCATTGCTAACCATTTATAGTAATAGTTGTTCTAGGTGACTCTTGAGATAGCACTTTTAAGTTTTACAAAGTTCTGTACATATATTACCTTTTTTGATCCTCACAACAGTCTTGGGAGGATGGTGCTGTTTATTACTCCCATTTTACAGATGAGGAAGTCTAAGCTTCAGAAAAATTAAGTGATTTCTCTTAGCTAGGACTTGAAGTAGGATTGCAGACCAGGTATTTTTACTTCTAAGTCAATTCCTATCTTCCTTCAAAGCATAGTTCTAGCACATCTCCTACTTTTCCTCTTCCCTCTCCCAGTTTTCCCTACCTTATCAGATTCTCTGCTTCTAGAACCTACCTTGTGGTTTTACTTATCTTTGTACATGTTTTCTCTCCTCATTCCCAACTCTTAGTAAATTATTTGAGACAGGATTAACATTCTTTTTTTACCCCTTTGTATCTCAGCACCTATCTCTGTGTGTTATCTATAGGCATATCTTGGAGATATTGTGGATTGGTTCCATACTACCTCCCAAAAATGATATAGCAGTAAAATAAGTCACACAAAGTTTTTGGTTTCCCAATGCATATAAAATTTGGACTGTATGCAGTAGTATTATGTCTTTAAAAACATACATATCTTAATTAAACAAATACTTTATTGCTAAAAATACTGAACATCACTTGAGCCTTCAGTGAATTTTTTTTTTTTTTTTTTTTGCTGGTAGAGGGATTTACCTCAGGATTGGTGGCTGCTGACTTATCAGAGTGATGGTTGCTGAAGGTTGAAGTGGTTGTGCCGATTTCTTAAAATAAGACAACAATGAAGTTTGCTGCATCAGTGGTGTCTTCATTTCACTTGACACTTATTAATTGGCTTAAATTCAATATTGTTGTGACTCCTGGAATAGTGAGGCCTGAAGAAAGGAAGAGAAATGAGGAACAGAAATCAGAACAGCAATCAGAGCACACGCTACATTTACCAATTAAGTTCACTGTCTCCTATGGGGCACCTAGTTCATGGTGCCCCAAAACAACTACAGTAGTAACATCAAAAATCACTGATCACAGAGCACCATAATAAATATAATAATGATGAAAAATTTTACACATTCATATACATTGTTGTACATTTTTTTTGATAATTGCAAGTATTATCAAAATGTGATTCAGAGAACATGTTGATGGAAACAGATGCTGTTGGAAAAATGGTGCCAATAGACTCAAGGCAAGGCTGCTACAAACTTTCAATTTGACAAAAATGCAGTATCTGAAGCACAATGAAATTAATCACAGTAGTAGCACAGTAGTAGGTGAGTTGAATTGAATAGATTATCCATTGTGGGGATTTGGAAGGCCTCTGACAAATTTTGAATCTAGCTTTCTCTGTCTTATCCTAAATTATGTGATCATTGACAATTTATATAGCCTCTTAATCTCAGTTTCTTTCTATTTAAAATGGAGATATCTCACAGGGTTGCTTTGAGGAAAGTGCTTTAGAAACCATTATGCAAACTTTATAGCAGTTATTACTTTTCTCTCCAGTCTCAATCATGATCTTATTGCTTCTTGGCAACCCTTTTATCCATAAGCTTCTAACTCCAATCCAATTCTCTGTTACAGCAAGTGATCTTGCTGCCTACTTGATAAATAGATCAGATTGTGCCCATATAAGTGAGATCCTCTGAGTCTCCTACTCCATATCTTTTCTTTTTAGGATTATAGATAATAAAGCTGGAACAGACTTTAGAAGTCATCTATTACAGTAGTTCTCAAGTTTTTGTTCTTAGTATCTTTATACTATTCAAAATTATTGCGGATCTGTCCGAAGAATTTTTGTTTATGTGGGTTATATTTATAGATATTTACTATATTAGAAAGAAAAAAAATTAATTTTGAATTTGTAGACCTCTAAAAGAGTTTCAGAGATTCCTCCCACCCCCTCCAGAATTCTCTAGACCACACTTTCAGAACCACTGATTTGTCTATACTTTCCTCCTTTTACAGATGAAGAAACAGGCTCAAAGAGATTAAGTGATTTATCTCAGATCAGATAGGTTGTAATAAGTTCCAGAGGTGGGATTTGAACTTATTAGATTTGACTCCAAATCTAGCATTCTTTCTGCTGTGTCTCCTGCAGCCCCCTCCATGCCCAATGCAGCTTTAATAGTCAAGACTTCTTTGATGGAGTGCTTTTTCCTGAATTCAAATCCAGCCTCAGATACTGACAATGTGGCTCTGGGTAAAATCACTTAATTTTGTTTGCCTTAATTCCTTATCTATAAAATGAACTAAGAAGGAAATGGTAAATGATTCTAGTATCTCTGCCAAGAAAATCCCAAATAAGAGTCACAAAGAGTCAGATATGACTGAGATGATGAACAGCAGCAACTGTAACAACCTGGCTTGGGACATCAGAAGTGGGAAATCAGTGAGATTTTCCTGTTTGAGTTCTTGCTCTTGTTTTAAAAAAACAAACCAAAACCTGGCTTTTATTTGTATCTGGAAATAGCTCTGTTGTTTGAGACAAAAAACTAGGCATGCCCATGCTAACAGTGAGTGACAAGCTTGTAGCATAAGCTGGCTGTCGGTCCAGGGAGTGCTGCTTTCTGGATCCCTTTCTTCTGCACTGGCCTGGAGATCATCTCAACTCAGGCCTGCACTTTTCAGGGGTGGATGAATCCTGACCTCATTCTGCCCTTCC
This sequence comes from Sarcophilus harrisii, assembly GCF_902635505.1. Classification (NCBI taxonomy): domain Eukaryota; kingdom Metazoa; phylum Chordata; class Mammalia; order Dasyuromorphia; family Dasyuridae; genus Sarcophilus; species Sarcophilus harrisii. The sequence goes on from NC_045427.1 coordinate 279,537,000, forward strand.
AGGGATCTGGTTGTCTCTGCTGTTACAGTGATTTGTCCAGCCATTCTGTTGTGACAGTGATGTAGATGTGCTCTTTTCCCTTGTCCTTCAATTTTAGCTCTTGAAGGGAATTTAAAGATTCAGTACAATCTCCTAACTTAGCAGGTGATGTTTCAGTTTAAAAATCTTCTGTTATGTGCGGACCATATTAAAGACGTGTGCTTTTGGTATCCTTGAGCAGTTTGTTTCTTCTATAGAAAACTCTTAACACCTCAAAAAGAGCTGCAGTACATTTTTGATTTCCTTCACAGGTTAATTGTATGCTATTTCAAAAATCTATTCTTTTTGTACAGCAAAATAATTGTATGGACATGTATACATATATTGTATTTAACTTATACTTTAATATATTTAACATGTATTGGTCAACCTGTCATCTGGGGGATGGGGTGGAGGGGAAGGAGGGGAAAAATTAGAACAAAAGGTTTTGCAATTGTCAATGCTGTAAAATTACCCATGCATATATCTTGTAAATAAAAAGCATATATATATATATATATATATATATATATATATATATAAAGAGCAGCAGTACACTGGTACACCATTAACTAATTGATTTATTGGCCTCTAACTTCATACAAGTGGATATTCAAAGCCTTCCTTGTTCTGGCTTCATTTTGTTTCCTTTAACTTCCTCGTATTCTGTCCTCAGCCAGACCAGGCAGCTTGCTGTTCCACTAGATTGTCCCACCTTTTTTTTTTTTTTTTTTTTTTTTTAAACCTCTTTCTCCATGTTATCCCCTGTATGTTCTTCCCTAACATATATTGTTCTCTGGGAGCAGGTTTCCTGGGGGACTTCTGGGAGCAGCCTTCGTTCCAGTTCAGAGTACTAATCACCTCAAATGCAGCCAGGAGTTAAAGTCCAAATCCTTTATTGTCTCTTTCCAAGTTTTGTCTCCTTTACTCTGGCCTGGTTAGCTTTCTGGAGGCTTATCTTTCTCCTCTGTTCCTGCCACTATCTTTGCCTCTGCCAGCTTCTGCCTCTAGCGCCCTCCGAATCTAAAGGTTTGTTCTTCAGTCTCCAGCCAGCTCAAAGGTGGAGATAGAATGAATCTGTCTCCTCCCCCAAGAGTGGGCTTGTGTGTCTGGTCCTGAGAGCTTCTTGCTTATATGCTGTACACTGAGTACACACCAATCATTATATCACTAGGAAACCATTATTTGTTGTAAGCTTAAATCAATTCTAAACTAGATTTAAACATTGTCTCCTCAATTCTACTTAGTACCATATTTCAAGTTCTGGCCCATAACATCTCCTTGTAGGATCAGATCAGTCAGATAATTATTGTCTTTATCAATTCCACTGTCTTAGTATCTTATAAGAATCTTAACAATCCCCCTTGCTTGGAATCCTCTTCTGTACTTGTTGAAATCCTTTTCTTCCTTCAGGGCTTAGCTTAGTTACTACTTCCTGGATGATAGTCTCACTTAAAACCCTATGTGAGATCTTTCCCTTTTTGAATTCTTTCATGCCATTCTCTTTGGAAATCAAAGTACTGTAATTTTAGTTCTTGAAGGGAATTTAAAGATTCACTACAATCTCCTAACTTTGCAGGTGAAAAGCGAATCTACCCAGTATCATGTAGATCTTAGAAGCCAGCAATCTGGAGTTATGCCCAAAAAGTTATCAAACTGTGCATACCCTTTGATCCAGCAGTGTTTCTACTGGGCTTATACCCCAAGGAGATACTAAAGAAGGGAAAGGGACCAATATGTGCCAAAATGTTTGTGGCAGCCCTGTTTGTAGTGGCTAGAAGCTGGAAACTGAGTGGATGCCCATCAGTTGGAGAATGGTTGGGTAAATTGTGGTATATGAATGTAATGGAACATATTGTTCTGTAAGAAATGACCAGCAGGATGAATACAGAGAGGCTTGGAGAGAATTACATGAACTGATGCTAAGTGAAATGAGCAGAACCAAGAGATCATTATATACGTCAACAACGATACTGTATGAAGATGTAATCTGATGGAAGTGGATTTCTTTGAAAAAGAGCCCTAATTCAGTTTCAATTGATCAATGATGGACAGAAGCAGCTACACCCAAAGAAAAAACACTGGGAAATGAATGTAAACTGTTTACATTTTTGTTTTTCTTCCCGGGTTATTTTTACCTTCTGAATCCATTTCTCCCTGTGCAACAAGAAAACTGTTTAGATCTGCACACTACATTGTCTCTAGGATATACCAGGACATATTCAACATATATAGGACTGCTTGCCATCTAGGGGAGGGGATAGAGGGTGGGAGGGAAAAATTGGAACAGAAGTGAGTGCAAGGGATAATGTTGTAAAAAAAAAAATTACCCTGGCATGGATTCTGTCAATAAAAAGTTACTATAATAATAATAAAAAAAAAGATCTTAGAAGCCAGATTTTCTGATTCCAAGTCTACTGCTTTTTCATAGATGATATTGTGTTTCATGGGTGATAGAATGTATTGTGTTGATTATATCAAGCCTAGAGATACCGTAGGAATTCTTTAGTTAGTTTAGTTGCATGATGATTCACGAGTGCTCTGAATAGTCAGCTAATTTCATTTATATTCATAAAGATGTACTTATTTAACTCCATTTACTTAATAATATAGTGCATATTGGGCTGTACTACCACATACCTAACAGAGAGACCTCTGTTTGAAGGGGACTCACTTCTTTCCTAGACGGCTCATTCTATTTTTTGGATAGCTCTCATCATGAAGATATTTTGCCTTACATCTACTTTCACTTAATGCTCCTGATAATCTGTGTATATGTTGTATTACCCAATAAAGTGAGCCTTTGGAGAGTAGGAAATAATATTCATTTTTGACTTTATCTCTTCTGCACCTAGCATGGTGCTTTGCAGCTTGGTACTGGTGCTTCATAAGTGTTTGTTGAATTGAATTTAGGACTAGACTAGCTAAATTCAGTCATCATCAGTGATGATTTTTCCCCACTCAGCAATTCTTGAAGAGGTGGAATGTACATTGTTGCAGAGCATACTACAATGAGGAAATCACAGTGCCCAAATTATCCAAGTGTATCTGTCCTATCTTCCTTGTGACAGACTATTTATTATTCTCACTCACTTGGGTGGCTGGCTGACCGTGATCAAGATGACTCTAATGACATACTACATCTTTTATCTCAATGCATTTGCCTAGCATGCTATTTTACGGTAGGAACTCAAAATATTTGTTGAATTGGTACCTTGATTTCATATTTTTCTAAGGTTACTATGGGAAAAAAAACAAATAACAATGTATCAAGCAAATAGACTGGGCTTTTAGGAAATTGGTTGGTCAGCTCTCTAGTTCCTGAACTGTTATGTCAAATTGAACAAGGCATCCTGTTTTATCTTGTTTCCAGTTGTGCATTGAAGCTTTCATATAAATCATGCTGAGCACTAGATCAACCCCTTCGGTAGCTGTGTGGAGAAAAATTCAAGTGCTCATTTTACTGTTTCAAAAGAGAAAGTTGCAAAGCTCATGTTACCTCTTTTCCTGATAGTAATCAGCACTTGGTAAAGGAAAACCTGCCTGTCAGCTTCTTCCGAGTACAGGTAATTATCAAAACTTAGCTGATTTATTGGGTTCTCGCTTTATACAAGTGAGTAAATGCTTTTCAAATTCTTTCCTGGAACTCAATATTTGTGACTTGGGTGTTGCCATTCTTTTCTGCTGACATTATCTTTTCCTGCAGTGATAAAAACACCTTTCCCTATCCCCCTTCCCCTTTTTTGAAAATCAGTGCTATTCTCTTAGTTTAGCACATAATTTCTTTTATTGGGGAATTTGCTATTTTGCTCCCCTGGATAAGTTTAATGTCCGGAAGTCATCCTGATGCTACTTTATTTTATGAAGGTCATTATAACTACTCCAGCATTGGATCACTGAGGTTCATGGCCCCATTCCTGGAATATCACTTATAGTTTATGGGAGAGTTAAGTTTTTAAGCTTTCCTGCCTGAGCTTTGATCACAGCTTGCTCTAATTATCACTTAGACTTAGAAGGACTGAATTCCCAACAGGGGAAATGACACTGTCATTGAATTAGACCCAATCCAACAATCCATATTGAATTAACACAATTGTTTTTTTTTTTTTTTTTCCCTTTCTTGTAACATGAGTTTCCAGGAGTCAGAGACTATTGAGTACATAAGTGCAGGGGTAAGGGTGTGTGTGTGTGTGTGTGTGTGTGCGTGCACACATGCACGCGCTTGTGTATTTCTTTTGGACAATGTTATCTGGGCTCACAGTAGTGCAGATCGCAGCTTGGACTGGGAGGGAGGTAATGACTATGTAGCTGTCAAAAAAGAATATGGCCATGGGAAGAAACTGATTTTTAAGGAATCAGACCCTCTTTTGCTAATTCTACTCCCTTTTTAGTATTTCGTGTTTTCCCTCTCTGATGATTACTTCCATCTTCTACCTCCATGCAACCCACCTTACACTGAAAATTCACTCTTCACTTCAAGACTCCTGGATTTCTTTGGATTCAAAGAATCCATTGAGTTTTTTGACTTGACTCCTAAATGACACTCTGGTGTCCATTTCTAGTATTCTCCTAACTTTTCTTTACCTTTCTTGGGTAGCAGCTGGTTCTATCATTTTCATGGTCAGGAATGAGAATTTGTTTATGATGGGCGAGTTTTTGTTTTATTTTTCTTGGAACCAAGCCTCTACCTTACAGATTTCTGAACCAGCAGCTCCCATGCTTCCTTAGGTATTCCAACTTCCTTCCCTTCTTCTCCCAAGCAGGGACTATCTTACTTGTTTTTATTTGTATCCCTGGGACTTAGTAAAGTATTTCCCACATAGTGCTTGATAACTATCTAATTTTTACACTGATAATCAGATCACTTTGTTAATATAGGCAGGACCAAGCAATAACTTTATGAAACCCAGGAAGATCTTCCCAGATCTAAATTGTATGATCTCATGATAAATGATTGCTGTTTGTCCTTTGTTCTCTTTTTAATTAAAGCTGTTTATTTTCAAACATGTGCATAGATAATTTTTAACATTCACGTTTGCAAAACCTTGTGTTCCAACTTTTTTTTCTTCTCTTCCCCCCCACGGTCCCAGTTTGTTTAACATGTGCAATTTTTCTATACATGTTTGTACAATTATGATGCACAAGAAAAATCAGATCCAAAAAGGAAAAAAAGAGAAAACAAAGTGCAAGCAATCAACATTAAAAAAAGGGGAAAATACTATGCTGTGATCCACACTCAGTCCCCATAGTCCTTTTTTCTGAGTGCAGATGACTTCATTTCAAGACCATTGGAACTGGCCTGAATTATCTTGCTGTTGAAAAGAACCACGTCTGTCAGAATTGATCATTGTATAATCTTGCTGTTGCTTTGTACGATATTCTCCTAGTTCTACTCTCTTTACTTAGCATTAGTTCCTTTAATTTCTCCAGGCCTTTTTGAAATCATCCTGCTGATTGTTTCTTATAGAACAATAATATTTCTTAACATTCATATTCCATAACTTATTCAGCTATTCTCTAACTGATGGGCAGCTACTCAATTTCCAGTTTCTTGCCACTACAAAAAGGGCTGCTACAAACATTTTTGCACATAGATCCCTTTCACTTTTTTATGATCTCTTTGGAGTACAAGTCTAGTAGAGTGTTTGTTCTTCATTCTCAAAGAAGACCAGATATCAGGGATGTGATGCCATGATATGTGAGTGAATTGGATTTAAGTGAGGAAGGATTGTGCAAAGACACTAGCTTCACTTTCTCCTTTGGAGCCATCTGGTTCAGTGGCAAGATATAGATCTAGGTTACTGGAGATGGCCCTAGATGTAACTGGAGAAAGCTTAAGTCTTTAATAGTTACAGTTTTATCATTCTGGTTCTCTTGGCCAACAGCAAGCCCTAGGCCAAGCCCCACGTGGTCATTGCTTAGATTATCTTTGACTTTGGGTGAAGAGAAATAGTGATTGTATCTGTTTTGGATAGAAACCCTGAGGGTCTTTCCCTCCCTGACTGAATTTTTCATATTTTGACTAGGCAAAAGAAGTCATTCTCTGCCTCATTTTTTACCTAGCCTTAATTATTGATGGATATTGCTTCAAACTGATAAATGATTATTTCCCTAGTGTAGAACCAATTATACTACTTATATGAATGTGGGCAAGTGATTTAATAGTCTTTCAGTTAGTAAGCATTTGTTAATAGCATACTATGAAAAAGACTATGTGCTAAGTGTTGGGGATACAAAGACAGGCAAAAACATGGATCTTGCTCTTATGGAACTCATATTCTAATGGAGGAGACAATATCAGAACAATAGTGTACTATAAAATATATATGGAATAGATTGTAAACTTGAGAGTGAGCACCAGAAATGAAGGGTACCTAGAAAGGCCTCTTTCTGAGACTTTTAAGAGCTGCATATTGAAGGATTCCAAGGGGAAATTAGAAGATGGAAGTGAAGTAGAAGAATTCCAGCTATGCAGGACTGCTATTGAAAAGATAGAATTGGGAGATTAAGATTTGTGAATTCAAGAAGGCAGGTAGTTGTGGCTGACTTAGTGTTTGTGGAGCGGGTTATTTTTAAGATTAAAAAGATAGGAAGGGACAAGATTTTGAAGTCTTTTAATGCCAAATAGAACATCCCATCTTTGATTCTGCATGTAGTAGGGAGCTGAAGTCTTCATTTGTAATTCATTCTTCATTTGTAAAATGAGGGAATTAGTCTCTATTATATCTAAGGTAGTAATCTGTGTTACCATGATCTCATAATAAGTGAGATTGAAGGCAAAGGAGGTTTTCTTTCTAGCATAGTTTATATTCCTTTTGAACATTTTAATAAAAGGGTAATAATTTTTTTGTATCTGTATTATATTCTTCTTCTGAGGATAAGGGAGATTAGTCAGATGCATATATTTTATTTGCCTTTCAAAATAAGGATCCTTCTGCAGCCTTGGCTCTGGGAAAAATTTTCCTTGGTGTGAAAGTAACCAATATGGTAATTACAATTTTAATCCCCATGCCATTATATCTTGTCTAAGTTTTGACAAAACTTAAAGTTGTGAATATGAGTTTGCCCAAAATATGTAGCTACAGCTGGTAGATGTACTATTTCACCAAAGTTGAGAAAAGAATATTAAATATTTAAGTGCATATGGAATCTTATCTATTTTCTAAGGCCAGTACAACCTTCTAAGTTGTTTGATTTTCCTCAAGCTTTTGATATCAGTTTATTCTTTAAATATTTAGGGATTCTTAACCTTTTTTTGTTTGGTGTGAGGCACTTTTCTGGAAGCCTGGTAAAGCATATAGATCCCTTCTCAGAATGAATTTAAAAGAATAAAGGAAATGCCTAACAATTACTGATGAGATCCTGAGTCCTGAGGGTTAGCAGAAGAAACCTGAAGTACTGGTAAGATTACTTCCTGAGGGAAGTAGGGAAGGGCACTGATGGGGATCAGTTCAATTGTATAGTCCCAGTCTGTGTGGAGGTCTTGGGTAACCCTATCTTACTGTGTCCAGTCAGAAATTCAAGTTATGTTAAACTCCTATTTCCTCTGTAAAACTGTCCATGGCCCATCCCATCTTTGCTGAATCCCTTTTGAGTTAGCCCACCAAGGTATTCTCTGCCTAGTAGTGTCTTTCTCCTCATCCTTCCCCCATGCCTCATGGTATCCTTCCTCCCATCCCTTCCCTATGCTTCATGGTGTCTTTCTCCTTTTTATAGCTAACTCTTTTAGGGTGTTAAATTCCTCTATGGATTTAGCCTGCCAGTCAATGACATACTCACACCTCATGGCATATTCCTTTAATATATTCTTTTATATTCCTTTCCTTGGTAATCCTATTGCTCTCCTAATTTTATTTCACATTTACCATTTCTGGTGTCTATTTTACCTCTTCGCTTTGTCTATCACCCCTTCTCAGAAATAAACCAATCTTTTGTCAAAGAGAGGCCATTGTGAATTTTTTATATGGTCGAACCCCAACATTTGGTACTATTTGCTCTCCTAAATCTCATTAATATCAGAGGTTAGTGAAAATAAAGGTGCATTATTTTCCCATTCAGCTTCACAGTTTTCCAGACATCTGATATCTGTGGATACTAGGTTACTCACAGTCTAACTCTCTTGGAATATTGACTTCTGTATGATCAGTAACCTTAACAGAGCTGTTTGATTTTTTTTGGGAGGGAGGCAGTTTGTTAGGAGGGGGAGAGGGGAAGAAGCCTTACAAGGTTTTTTTTGTTTTTGTTTTAACTATGTGGGAAGTTTTTTCCTACTAAGGATTAACATGAATTTATGGAAGGAACATGGTATCTGGATCCTAGAGACTTGGATTTGGATCCTTCCTCTAGCTTCTACCAGCTATGAAAAAGTACAAGCTCTAGGAGCTTCTTTTCTCATCTGTAATAGAATAATATTTTCCCATTGTTCTCACAAGTTTCTTACAGGAAAGTGCTTTTGTGAACCATAAAACTTGGACTAAATTATTAGTGATAGTTTCTTTTGTTTCCCAGGGTCTGTTCCAAGTTAGGAATTTGCTCAAGCTACTGGGTCAATGGGATAGCTCTTGGGACAAGTGTCCTTTGATCTTCAACTTTTCATGGAATTCTGTCTCAAGTGAAATTTCAAATTTAGTCTTCTTGTGGTCCAAGGAGGAGAAAATGCAATGCTGACAGAACAATTTATTTTTAGCTCCTCCAGTGGAGATTTGACTATGAATAGGCACTTTAATATCAACTTCTAGTGTTCTTTGTAGAATCCTGTCAAATCTGAACACTCTCCCCTCACCCCCTCTTTCTCCCTTTCCTCCCTTCCTCCCTTTCCCCCACCCCAAACACAACTCATTTAGCCCTAGGGATTAACTAGTAGATAAACTTAACTCAGATGCCAGCACACATTCACCATCATCACACATTCATGCATAGCCTGCTGGGAACTCTGATGCTTCAGATTTTGGATTTTCTTTTTGGCCCGAGTCTTTTCTTTGGCATTGCCTTCTTTTACGTTATAGTCTTATCTTCCATGGTCAGGATTTTCAGTCATTGAAGAAGAAAGAGAGAGAAGAAAACAAGAATTTTTAGGAGATGCTGATAGCAGAATGTTTACAGGCACCTTATTTTATAATGTGATATATTTGCTAATAAATCCTTGGTCAGTAGCTTTCAGATGAAGCAAGGTGATTTTAAAGCCTATTGCTACATTTCTAAACTTTGAAGGAGAAATTATCATGATGTTGTAAGAACTCTGGCATTGGAATGTTTGAATTCAAATTCTTACTCTAGTACCTACCACTTGTGTATGATTTTAAGCAAGTCATTTAAATTCTTATTTATTCTCTTATCAATAAAATGCAGAGATTGGAGCAGATCAAGTATAAAATTTATTTCAACTCAATTTATTATCTTGTGAATTGTGTTTTAATTCCTCACAATTTCTGTTGGACTGGATGGGTTTCCTTTGAATGAATTCAGTCAATGCTTGTTATTATTTTATTTTTGTTTATTTTGTGTTGCTCAAATAGAAATGGTCCTAGAACAAGTCATTATCTTTCTTTTGTATTTGTTTTTGTTTTCATAGTTGAATGATAGTATTGGGATGCTGGTTCATCTTCTGTAGACTTCTTGTTCCACATGGTTATTATTTAATCTGCCAAGTCTTTATTTTGAAAATTTTAATTACTTAATTTGGAGGTTGTATTTGTTTGATATGACAACTTTTATTATGTATGTTTTTCTTAAATTCTTATGGGTCAGTGCAATTAAAAGAGTATAATGATGAGTATTAGTCTATTTGTGATAATATAATTGACTTTGTTGAATTCCCATAGATTTTGTCTGTTACTTTTTGAAAAATAGCAATGTTCTGGTTTGTCATTCTAGTCATTTGGTTGTGTCTTTCTAGGTATTTGATGGTTGCTAAATTTTTATAGCTTGCTGGATGGTTTCTACTGTTTCCTTGGAAAATCTGCATTAATTACTAAATCTAAGCTTCTTAAGGATGTACTTTCTATAACTTTTGGTAGCAGTGACCTGATTTTGGTACTGTAATCATGCATTATACCATTTATGCAAACTTGACTCAACTATTTGTTTGTTTTCTATTGAAATAATATTGGTTAAGTTAATGAAGATGCTGCCTAAGGATGGGACTTTTGCTTCTATCTTAGCTATTTTATGAGCTCCATATTGCAGTAAACCAGTATGAGTTGCATTTGACAGGGCAAGTGAGGTCCATCTATTATCAGCTTTATAATTGCTTTGTGAAGTCAGGTCATTTTATTCAGAACAAGTATTCTATAAAATTTTAACCTGTTATAAGATTTTTTTTTTAAAGGAGGAAGTATTGGTTTTTATATACTTGCCTTGAGATAGTGAGCCCTGTATTTTGTTAACATTATATGACTTTTTGGATATTTTCTAAAGCTACTATTACCTGTTTTATTATTGTAAGGATGCACATTAATACAGGTTATGTGAAGATGTTCTAAGAACACTGCTAGAGAAATGGTGCCAAATTCAAATAGAAAGGGGGTCACTAAGATTGCATAAGGATCTCTTGCCAACTACATATTGACTTAGAATATCAACATTATCTGTATTTTATTGTATTTTTATTTATTAAAATATTTCCCAATTATATCTTAATTTGAACACCTCTACTCTGGCATGTTCTTCAGATTGAACTTTGACTTTAGGACACTAGTTAAATCTTTTGACATACATGGTCACAATTTTTTACTTGAAAGCTTTGTCTCTGGTGTGTGTTACCTGAAGATAAAGTTATATATAAGTATTAGATTTGTCCATTTGCATTCTTTAACGTCCTGATTGAAGCCCTAGACTTTTAGTATCAATTTTTTCTTGGCATAAATTGAGAGGTTTTTTTTTTTTTTAATCAGTCCAAATGACATTTTGATAGTGTTGGAAGGTTGAGTGTGGTGGTGCAAATCTATAGTCTCTGCTAAGGAAGCAGATGGGACTATTGGGTCCCTGAATTTAAGAATTCTGAGTTGCAGTAGGGCTGTCTGCTTCACCCTGAATCAAGCACAAATAGAGAAGATGGATAATATCGTTAGATTACTCCATTGGAAAACACATTCAAAAGTTTCTCACAGTCATACTTATTTCTATTCGAACAGGCAAGATGATAACAAATTTTTGGGGCTTTAGCAGGCAGAACCATAACAGGCTTAGGTTGCCTCCCTTATTTATTAGTTGTTGTTATTATTATTACCATTATTATTTCATTTTCAAACTGATTATCTAGTTGGGGGAATCACTTAGTTTTTCTTTTTGCTCTTTTGGCTGTTCCTAGTTGCCATTTTAATCCCTTTTCTCTCTTACACAACTTCTACTTTAGTTCTACTTCATCATCTCTTGCCTAAACTGTTGCAGTGGCTTCCTAATAGGTTTTCTTTCCTCATTATGTAAATTATAATAGTTCATGTTATCTTTATAACTATCTGAGGAAAATAACTTATTATTATTCAGTCATATTCAACTTTTTATGACTCCAGGGACCATATTGTCCATTTATTGGCAAAAATACTGTAAAAGTTTGTGACTTTCTTCTCCACTGGATTAAGATAAACAAAGGTTAAATTACTTGCACAGGATTCTACAACTAGTAAGTGTTGGAGCCTAGATTTGAACTTAATTCTTCCTAATTCCAGGACAAGTATTCCATCTATTGAATCATCTACCTGCTGCCTATGATGAAAGAGGCATATACCAGGGGCTGGATGAAGTGGGTGTTAAATTAAAGGAAAGTACAATCAAATCTTACACTTGTACTTATAAATACAAAGGAGACGGGATAGTAAAGGGAAGGTGGAAAAAAAGAGAAAGAAGAAGCAAAGAAAGAGGAAAGGAAAGAGAGAAAGAAAGAAAAGAGATTTCTATGGAAAGAAACCTGTACATATATAAACAAATGGAAAGGGGCAAGATCTGTTTTCTCATAGTTACAAGGAACTCTCAGATAAAATAATCCTTTCCATCACTACAAGCCAGCACTTCAGGGTTTAGAGAATCAAACAGGGAAAACACTTACTCATTAGGCTATTAATTTGTTAAGGGTCATATTGCTGATAGATATTACTTGTTCTATTATTTTCAGTAGTATTTACCTTAGTGATTCATTCTCTTTCTCTTTTTTTCCTCTCTTTGGAATTGTTCTTATCGCTGCTTTAATTAGAATTTTTAGTTCTTTCAAAACTGCTTGTTTTTACAGTGTTGTTCTTATTGTATATATTTTTTCTCTGGCTTGTATTCCATTCACTTTATTAATTCATATAAATCTTCTAATTTTTTTCAGAATTCACTCCTTCACTTCCTATGGCACAGTACATTTCATTCAGTTCATTCAAATACTGCAATTTGTTCTACCATCTTGTTACTATGTCTTTCCTACAGCTAAAAGTATTGCTATGAATAGACTTGTAAATATGGGCCCTTTCACTTTGTATTTCTGCTTCTGTGGGATTTTATGAAAGCTTGTTTTAACAACCTGATTGCTTTAATTCTCCTTCTTTTCTCATCATTTAAAGTTGGGAAAAAACAAAAATTGTCTCTAGAATTCATTAGATCCTTTAGGGAAACATTAAGTATAAATAAATACTTCTTTCAAAAAAACTTTTTAAAAGCCGTATGTAAAACATTGATTTTGTTTCCTATTTTCAGTGATAAATTTCATGCTTAACAAGAAAAGTCTTCTGTCTTATAATATTCTTGCCACCTTCCTGTTTAAAACTACCTCAAAGTAGATAATCTTTGTATTCTTGACCCTAGATCTCCCTGCTGAAACAAAATGCAGCAGCATTTGTAGACCTATTAACAGGATATGGTTGCATATTTAAATTTATGTGAAGTTAACAGATTGAAGCCAAGATATTCAATGTTATAAAAGTTGACAGGCATTTATTTGGTGCTTTGTTATGCCTTGAGAGATTGAGGTTGAGATACTGAGAGAAGAATTAGAATTAAGAAAATTCTTTGTGCACACCAGGCTTTTCTAAATGCATTCAGCTCAGGGGCCAATGTTAGAGGAATCTTTTTCTGATTTTTTTTTTTTTTTTTTTTTTTTTTGCCTTATTTCTCTGTCTCTTTCTCTTTTGTTCTCTCTCTCTAAGTAATTTATCTTGTAAATAAAAAAAATTCAGCAAACATTAAGCAACTACCTTTCAAGCCTAGCGTAAGAGATAAGGTATGGACAGGGAGAGGGTTCTAGACCTATGATTTAATTAGTTTAGGGAATTTGAGACTGAGACAGCTCCTCCTACCAAAGCAAGTCAGTATCTCCTCTGTCATTCATGGAGTTTGTTGTTATTTGTCCTTTATTTCTGAAGAGGACCTATGAAACCATGAAGATGATAGCTTGACCTGAAAGTGAATTGAATTCGGCAGAGCTGTGCAAAGTCAGCCTCACTCTCTCCTCCACAACTATCTAGGATCAGTGGCAGGATAAAAGTCAAGATGACTAGCAATGGAGAAATTTAGCAACTTGCTCAGGATCATATAGCCATTATGTGCCAGCAGTGGGACTTATATTTAAATAAGTTTCTGGAGAATAAACATAAACAAAACAAAACAAAAATCAGTTCCTTCCCCTCAGTGAACTTACATTCTATCCATGATATGTAGTCTGTATAAAGAATTTTCAAGACTTTTTTTATTCCCAGGTATCATTATGCCTTGAGCAAAGTAGATGCTTATTAAATACACACTGGTTGAAATGCCTGGAATTTTTCCATACTCCTTAGAATAAGTTTGATTACATAGGTCCAACATCAATTATTTATATTTGGGTTAATAGGAAATGCTGGTCTGTGTGTTCAAAATAAGTGCTTCTCAAAATGTCAGGTTAAAATGGGCTATATAGCTAGTTCTGTTCTCTCCTCCCTCCCCTGAGGCAATTCGGATTAAGTGACTTGAGCAGGTCACACAGCTAGGAAGTGTTAAGTGTCTGAGATCATATTTGAACTCAGGTCCTCCTGACTTCAGGGCTGGTACTCTATCCATTGTGCGTGCCACCTAGCTGCCTCTATAGCTAGTTCTTAAATCACTGCAATATAAATACAGAATTAATTGACAAAGGATCTGTCCTTGTTTTTTTTTATTTTATTTTATTATTATAGTAACTTTTTATTGACAGAATCCATGCCAGGGTAATTTTTTTTACATTATCCCTTGCACTCACTTCTGTTCCGATTTTTCCCTCCCACCCTCCACCCCCTCCCCTAGATGGCAAGCAGTCCTATATATGTTGAATATGTTCTGGAACATCCTAGATACAATGTATGTGTGCAGGATCTATCCTTGTTAATTAGCACAATAGCTATAAAGGATGTTGTAAATGCCATCCAGAAGAATTTTGAAACTTTGCTGTTAGGCAGGATGTACAAACTTTCACTAGTTGGAGAGAGCAGTAATTATTTTTAAATTTAAAATCCTTATATAACAGTAATAAATATGATGCATCATGTAGCTGGAAGGTTAATGCTGTAGAAGCTCAAAACCTATTAAATAAATATTTTATGTTTATGTTTATGGGATCAGCATTATCCCCATTTTACAGATGTGATAAACATAGATGAATCTATGTGACTTGGGATTAAGTCTACATAATGGATTTACTGGCAAAGTTTTAAACAGTATGTTTGAAGCTCTGACTTATAAGCATGATACTTATGAATGAATATGTTTTCCATGTGAAGTTCGAGTCAGCGTTTCACACTTTCCCACTAACACTGTCTGCCTTCAGGGAATCTTGATTCTTCCTTTCTCCACTGCATTTTCTTCATGTTGGGTTTTAACTCCCTGATCCCAAATCCATCTATTTTTTCTCTTTTCCTGTCTGTGAGAAGGCGATCAGGAAAGCAGCGGAGATAGAAGATACAAAGGCCCCCAATCTGTTGTTGATGATTAATTAACTATCCTGATACAGCTATCTTCTCCACATTAAAGGTTTCATTTACAATGAAAGGATGACTTTACTTGAGGGATTAGTTATCATCTCTGAGATCAGTAAAGTCATAGATTTGGGATAGAAAAGTAACTTTAGAGATCATGCAGACTTCTTGTTTTGGATTTTTGCAGAAGAGAGCTGAGTTCCAGAGAAGTTGTGTTTTCCCAGAGCAGGAGAGGTGGTGAGTAACTCAGACTGACTCCAAATGCGGTATTGATGTCATTACTTTGAGTGGCCTCAGGAAAAGATTGTGGTGGGTTTAGTATTCCTAGAGAATCTCCCAAGCACTAACCAGTCCAGATCTTGCATAGCTGCTTCAGAGATCAGAGCAGTTCAGGAAATTTCAGGGTGCTATAGCTTCTGGATGTTTGGTTGAAGGCTGGTAACTTAAAAATGACACTGGCTTTTGTATTTCAGAGCTTGGGGCTAGGTCAGTCATGCAAAACTTCATTGCTTGTGAGCTCCAGCCATTCAACCAGTCATCACTGTATCCTCTAGCCCTAGAGCAAGATTTTAAATGTGATGAGTGCTCAAGAGATGAATTATTCTGCTTATGGGGACCCTGGCAGCCAGAGGACCTTTCAGTACAAAATGTGGAGTTCTGGGCATTGACCCTACTGGCTTAAATCTATCTACCTCCTACCCTGAGTCACACTTTGAATATGAGACCAAAGAAAGAGACACTGAAAAAGTTATATTTGTTGCCAGACACCACACTTGGGATAAGATATGGTAGTCAGAGTCTCTTTTTTGGTCAGGCAAATGGGGTTCAGTGACTTGTCTAAGATCACACAGCTGGGTAAAAGTCAAGTATTTGAGGATAGATTTGAACTCAGGTCCTCCTAACTAAGGCCTGTGCTCTACAGCCTCTTTTCTTAAATATCTGTCCTCTTCTTCCTCCTCCTCACAAGAATAAGTCTTCCAAAAGTACAAGTCTGACTGGGTACTTTTCCTACTTTCCTACTAAAAACAGCAGCAACAACAACAACAGCAACCCTTACTTTAGGATAAAATATAGAATCTTGAGTTTAGATTACTAAAGCCCTCAGTAATCTTACACTCACCTTTCTAGGTTTATTTCTCACTACTTCCTTCATAGACTATACTGTTCAGACAAACTGGCCCGTCAGCTGTTTATTAGACTTGGCATTTGGTTTCCCTTCTGCTTTCCCTTGTGCCTTTGGACAAGTTGTGATCTCTCTATTCTGGGAAGGCACTCTTTTTCATTATTCCCTTCTCGGTATTTTTAATCATCCTTCAAGGCTTGATTATTTCTTAATGCTTTTCTTTGTCCTTGTATTTGCTTTTCATATTCAGACTTCTCTCCCTTCCCCTATGGAATGTAAATTTAAGATTATTAATTTGAATAAATACTTACAGGAAAAGGCTACATATTGTAGAGAATAGGCCACTGAACTTTGATATAAGAAAACTTGGATTCCAACCATTTTGGAGAGTAGTTTGGAACTATGCTCAAAAAGTTATCAAACTGTGCATACCCTTTGATCCAGCAGTGTTACTACTGGGATTATATCCCAAAGAGATTATAAAGAAGGGAAAGGGACCTGTATGTGCACGAATGTTTGTGGCAGCCCTTTTTGTAGTGGCTAAAAACTGGAAACTGAATGGATGTCCATCAGTTGGAGAATGGTTGAATAAATTGTGGTATATGAAAATTATGGAATATTACTGTTCTGTAAGAAATGACCAACAGGATGATTTCAGAAAGGCCTGGAGAGACTTACATGAACTGATGCTGAGTGAAATGAGCAGGACCAGGAGATCATTATATACTTCAACAACAATACTATATGATGACCAGTTCTGATGGATCAGGCCCTCCTCAGCAACAAGATCAACCAAATCATTTCCAAAGGAGCAGTAATGAACTGAACCAGCTATGCCCAGAAAAAGAACTCTGGGAGATGACTAAAAACCATTACATTGAATTCCCAATCCCTATATTTATGCACACCTGCATTTTTGATTTCCTTCACAAGCTAATTGTACAATATTTCAGAGTCTGATTCTTTTTCTACAGCAAAATAACGTTTTGGTCAGGTATACTTATTGTGTATCTAATTTATATTTTAATATATTTAACATCTACTGGTCATCCTGCCATCTAGGGGAGGGGGTGGGGGGGGGGTAAGAGGTGAAAAATTGGAACAAGAGGTTTGGCAATTGTTAATGCTGTAAAGTTACCCATGTATATATCCTGTAAATAAAAGGCTATTAAATAAAAAAAAAAAAAAAAAGAAAACTTGGATTCATATTCCACCTCAGAGACCTACCATTTGTGTGATTCTGAGCAAGTCATTGACCACTATGTGAAGATGGGATATGATATTCAGTGGTAGTTGGATATATATACATATATATATATATATATAGTTTGCTTTCAAGGAATTTATCATCTGCTTATCAATTTTATCATCTGAATTTATTATGGAGAGGGATAGTTAGAGGGGAATATGTACTTTAATAACTATATTCTAAGGCACAGGTATCAAACATGGAATGAGTCATAATACTATGGAACCGGTTTAAATTGAAGTGGCAAATATTTGACAAAGTCAATAAATAAATGAATAAAAATAAATTTTAAAATACAATGTAACAGATAATGCTAACTTGTGATTTTCTCAATTATGTACACAAGTCTGACTGGGTAATCTTTCCTACTAAAAAAGCAAAAAAAAAGCAGAAAACAACTGGAAAAGGAAATGACAAACTATTCCAGTTTTTTTCCCCTAAGAAAACCCCAAATGGGGTCACAAAGAGTCAGGCATAACTGAAATGATTGAACAATAAGTTAATGTGCAGACCCTAGAGATAGATTTCTTTTGAGTTTGTTATCAAAGCTATAAGGGCCAGTGTAACAAGCACAAAAGAGAGGAGGAGGGCAACGTTCCATGAAACATAGGGGAGAGGAAGCATTTGAGATAGTAGGAGATGGGAGAAAAGGTTTGGAGTTGGAAAAGGGGAGAGTAAGAATGGAGAGGTGTGCAAGTAGGGATGGAAGGTTGGCTGTGTAGATTGCATCTGGATGTGAAGGGCCTTAAATACCAAGAGCTGGAGTTCATACTTGATTAACTAGGTAATTAGAGCCAATTTTGAAAGTCAGCATGTATATATTAGTAGTATGTAGAAGATTGATTTGGTAGTGGTCTGAAGGAGATTTTGGAGAAAATCAAATTGGAGACAGAAAGACCAGTTGAGTGATCATTTTAGTTCAGATGAGGTATAAAGGCCTATTGGGGGTTATTATAGTGTGTAAGGAATAGATTTGAGAGAAAATGCCAGGGGTGAACTTTTGGACTGATGAGATTGGAAGGGGGGGGGGGGGGGGGGGGGGGGGGGGGAGATGGGAGGAAAAGATGAAGTTAGATGATTCTTTATATGATCAGTGCTAGGATTGCTTTCTAGTGATTTTGGTACTGTGTGGTTCAAACACCATTTAATAAAAAAAGCTGGAGAGATCTCTAGAAGCAAAGCAAAGTTTATTATATGTTCTTGCAAGAATCGGGCGTCCCACCCTTCAAGCAGACAATCGAAGGGAGGAAGCACCGTAGGGGGCAGGGTCAACACTTTTAATTCCTATCACAAATACCCCCTCCCACCACTGACCCTCATCTTTATTGGCTGAGGATCTTACATTCTAAAAGCGAGAACTACGCAAGAAATTGAACTTGACCAATAAGTATTTGACCAAAATAGAAAGACGCTGATGTCATAGGAGGATAACAAGAAGGAGAGTTAAGTATGCCCTTAGGAGGATAGCAGGGAGGGGACTTAAGTATGCCCTTGACTTAATGCTTAAAGTCCTTCAGGCCTACTCAAACTTTGAAATAGATGAAGCCTTACTTGATTTTCACAAATGTCTTGAAAGATCTCACCTCATCTCGTTCAGTACTATCAGTAAAAATAGAGAAGTTGGGAAGAGGGGCAGGTTTTTTTTTTTTTTTGAGGAACAATGGTTTAGTTTTGAATGTGTTAGCTTTATGTCTTTGTAGGAAGTCCAATTAGAAATATCTTCCAGGAAGTTGGAGATATGTCTGGACTTGAGGGGAGAGATTTGAGAGTGATAATTGAAGCCTTAAATGTGGATGAGTTTATAGATCAAGTCTTCTT
The DNA here is from genome assembly GCF_902635505.1 of Sarcophilus harrisii. Lineage (NCBI taxonomy): Eukaryota > Metazoa > Chordata > Mammalia > Dasyuromorphia > Dasyuridae > Sarcophilus > Sarcophilus harrisii. The sequence goes on from NC_045427.1 coordinate 279,556,108, forward strand.
AACTAGAAGTGACAACTTGTTCAACCATTTGCCAATTGATGGACAATTTTTGCAATTCTATGAACTTAAAAAAAAAAGTGACAACCATTTCAATATCATTGTCTTCCTTTTTAATCTTGTGTATTTTGTTTTATTCAACTAAAAAGATTTTTCTGAGACAGGAATCCAAAGGTTTCAACAGACTGCCAAAGGATACATTACTCAAAAAAAAAAAAAAAAAAAAAAAAGATCTCTTCATGGAGAGAGATGAGTGTAAAGAACTGAACCTTGGGGATAATAAAGCTTCAGGGATGGGAAGATGTTTAGTCAGCAATAGAAGCAGAGAAGGTTGGAAAGGTAGGGAAAGAGACATTTTGAGTGCAGTGTCACTCACTACCAAGAGAAAAGGGAGAAGAGGGTGTCAGTGAGTATTCATTCAGTAGTGCCAAATACACCAGAAGGGTCAGGTAAAGTAAGGATGGAAGAAAAGGCTATTGGATTTAATAGTGGGGAAGTTATTGTGTATAAATGTAATAAACCTATTATAGATCATGGAGAATACAAGCCAAATTGTGAGGAGCTGAGGAGTGGGTGGATAATGGACTAAGTTGATTCAGGGGTTGAGATGTGAGTTTAAAATAATGTGATGATTATTTAAGAAATACACTGTAAATCATAAGTATCAATCTGTTGTTCACTTTAAAGCAGTCCCTGTAAGAGATTGCCAGTATTGGGGTAATTGAAATAGTCCTGGACTTAGATTTTAAAAAGTTTTATTGATGGCTGCATATCAATTTAAAAAATCACAAATTAATATTATTCATGTTGTATCGAATTTTTCTTTATTTTGATAAAACATTTCCTAATTAATTTTAATTTGTTTCTAGGGGCCCTTGGTAATTTTGTGGATAACAAATTTGTTACCCCTACCTTAGAGGATTTCTAAGACCCCTCCCAAATAAAATATTCTAAAATAATGACTATTTTAAATGAATGACTTTTACTTCTTGGCACCATGGAAGAAAGAGTGTCTGAATCCATGAGAATAGACAGAGATATAGATAGGAATTTTTAAGCCCAGAGAAAATTTAGGTGGGGCCACAATGAAGGTAGACATAGTGAGGGTGAGAAGAGATAAGTGCAGCTAGTCAGAAGGAAAAAATTACAATTATGTCAGGAGATATATCTACCTGTCCTTTAAGGACAACTACAGGAGACATTATGTTACAAGAGTAAGACTTTGGGTGTGGTGGCTCAGGATAGTTACATGTGGCTAGTGGATGACTGAACCGATTGGAGAGGAAGCTGGATGGATACTTTCCTTCTCCAAGCCAGCTGTCAGCATAGCCTAGTGGTCATTGCCATATCACCAGATTTGTTTGTGACTTTTATTTATTTATTTATTTATTTTGTTTTTAAGACTTGGTTAGAGTAGGAAGGCAGGTTCACAGATACTATTATTACCCTGAACTTCCCCCACCCACATTCTACCTTTATGCTCACAGTCTAAAAAAGAGACCTGTGAATGAGGAATGCAAAACCTCAGTGGCCTATTACCCCACCCATAGATTCCTCAGGCTGTGACATTCCTCATGCTTCTGAAAGTGAGAACCCTTAGTGTCTTTTTTTGCATTTTAACTAGATGAGGGACTTTACTCCTAACATCTTTGAATTCAAACAAACCAGCTTTCTCTTCTATATATTCTTGACATGTGAGCAGCTATTCAGAAAATTCTGGAGGCTGTTTGATGATTGGGTCATTTTTATACTTTGAGTTTGTGCTTGTGAAAGCTACTTAGAGATGGTTTTGGGCTCTCTGTGTATGTATGTGTGTCTGTGAGAGAGAGAGAGAGACAGACAGACAGACACAGACACACAGAGACAGAGACAGAGGCACACAAATGTGATTATTTGTTTCTGTGTGAAGTATGGACCTTCCAAAATCATTCTTGAAAGCTTCCACATGTACCTTGGGGAAACTCAGTATCTTTTCCTGAGATGTGCTTTACCTGTGTAGATCATCTCACAGCCTGTATTCAGGTCTAGAGACAGTAGTAATCAGTAACATTTTCTATTTCTTTTCCCCCTCACCCTCTTTACTTAAGGGCTTGCCTGTTTACAGTTCTCTGTTTTGGGGTGTATTGCTAAGGCAAAAAAAAAAAATAGAAATAGATGCTGAAAACCTTTTTCCCCCCCTAGTTTTGCTTCAGGATATCATAGAAACATTTGGACTTTTTTGTATATAGTTCTTTAGAATAATTTCTTTCATTTGATGGTCTCTCTTCTTTATAAAGCCTTTGCTCTTGAGCAAGGAATGTCTTTAGGGATAATGAGACACAGAGAATGAATATAGATTACCCCCTTGACAGTTATAAATCTCTTATTTTTTAAACTTACCTCCTTCTAGTTAGAAAGTTCAAGTTATCTTCTGTGCAAATAAAATTATTTTGAAAAGGAAGCTGAATCAGTGTTAGGAAATTTACTGTGGTAGTGACATTGCTATCTTCCCTCAGCATTTTAATTTTCATGAGGTAAGCAGATGAGTTAAGCATACCTGAGCTAACTTAGCTTGTAAGTTCCTGGTATAGTAGTAATAGAGCAGTCCAAGGTTTTGTGTCTCGGTATGTGTTTAATAGATTGTATTACTATCCTATTTATGGGTGTAATTTGTGAACATCAGATTTGGCAGCTACAGTTGGAAGCCTGAACCTTAGAATTGACCTTCTGCCAAAGAAAGACATACCTTATGAATATAGTTTTATGTTGAAAATTTACAATTCACTGAGTAAACAAAGGATTAGCATTTTGACAGGTGGTGTAAAAACACCACCCACATCCTTTGTTTTTTGAGTGGGTGTAGATAGTGACTAGGTCCGGCATTATGTGTCTGGCATTTAGCTCAGGGACCCACTAGATGCCCTCTCCTCCCCTCCCCTTTTTGAGATTGCGATGGTAAGCTTACTTTATTAATTTCTGTTGAATAAGGATCTAAAGGTTCATTTCAGATCAGTTTTGGTGGAAGGTATTTTTCTTGATTGTTTATTCTTTATAATTTAAAAAAGATTTGTTGAACATCTTAGTATCACAGAGAGTATGGTACTAGGATAAACAATTAGAACATGACGTTAATACTATCCTTATCTACTGAAGAAGTCCCAGTACAAAGGGTGAAGATTAAACTGGGAACAGATCAGTATTCCTGATTTTAATTAAAGTTTAAAAATTTTAAAATTTTACAAATACTGCTTCCCTAAAAAATTCTATAGATGAAGTCATGATTCTATTAAGTACATCTTGTTTTAAAAATTAGTTAATAAATTCATGTTATTTTCAAAGTAGATGATTGTCTCTTTTCCTCTTGTATAAGAAGCTCTGAGGATAAAAATCTGTTTAAAAGTCCTTAACACAGTGTCTAGCTCATGGTAGGTTCTATATAAATGCTTACTCCTTTTTCCTTCCCCCTTCTATCAGAAGCAAAAAGTATTTATTTCTCCTGGTATTGAGAGCCTTGGCTGTCCTTTTCTAATGTCTCTTTCCTCTGTAGCTTCTTTCCTCAATTGCTCATTTTTATTTGGTGCGACCCAATGAAGATAAACCAGGAAGAAAGGAAAACATCTATGAGTTCTGGAATTTATGCTGCATTAAATTTTTTTTGGTAAAGTGGGGCTAGATGAAAACAATCTGGCTTAAAGTTCTGTGCTAATGAATAACTAGCAAAAACTAAATATTGGATCAAAAGCTTTAGAGCTGGATGGACCTAGAGAAGGTTACATGATCATCTGGTCCAACTTTCCCATTTAAGAGTAGCATAAGATCCATGTGGGTGAGGAGACTTATTGGAGATGAAATAGGAAATAAGTAGAAGATTGGGAACTTTGGACTGAGATTCCTGATTCCAGAACAATGCTCCAAGAAGAAAGGAAGGGGACCATGTCAGCATCAACCAGTTGCCAGAACAACTAAGTGTTTTTAACTTTTAACATTAATTTGTGTAGCAGAGAAGAAATAAAACAATGTTGCTTTGGCATGAAATTAATGTGAAGACTTACAATACTATTTAGTTGTATTATATATATTTATATATAAAAATAAAGTTTATTGAATGTGGAAATAAAATACAAAGGAAGAAATAATTTTGAAATTAGCCAGTGTTTTTACTCTGGTTTGAACAACACATATCTTCTTTTCTATCTTTGTCTCTGTGAAAGCTGATTCATTCTTTTATTTTCCTTAGAATAGCAGCTGTCAAATTTTTTGGCCTCAGAACTTATTTATATTCTTAAAAATTATGGAGGACCTCTTTTTTTTTAAAAATGAGTGTTATGTTAATTAATATTTCCCATTCTGAAAATTGAAATATCTGTGTCATTTTGAAAATTGTTTTGACTTCAGGGAGTTTTTTGAGTGTAATTGGGACCCTGAGACATCCCTGATCCTCACTTTAAGAACTGTGTTCTGAACTGATGCTGAGTGAAATGAGCAGGACCAGGAGATCATTATATACTTCAACAACAATACCATATGATGACCAGTTCTGATGGACCTGGCCATCCTCGGCAATGAGATAAACAAATCATTTCCAATGGAGCAGTAATGAACTGAACCAGCTACGCCCAGAGAAAGAACTCTGAGAGATGACTAAAAACCATTACATTGAATTCCCAATCCCTATATTTTTGCCCACCTGCATTTTTGATTTCCTTCACAAGCTAATTGTACAATATTTCAGAGTCTGATTCTTTTTGTACAGCAAAATAGCAGTTTGTTCATGTATACTTATTGTGTATCTAATTTATATTTTAATATATTTAACATCTACTGCTCATCCTGCCATCTGGGGGAGGGGGTTGGGGGGGTAAGAGGTGAAAAATTGGAACAAGAGGTTTGGCAATTGTTAATGCTGTAAAGTTACCCATACATATAACCTGTAAATAAAAGGCTATTTAAAAAAAAAAAAACAAAAAGAACTGTGTCCTTAGAACAATGATTTTTTTTATTTCCTGTTCCAAATATATAAGTAAATATATTTCTAAGTATCTCAAAGTATATCATGAATTTCCTAAAGCAAAGTTGTTAAAAACAATTCACTTTAATTTAAAACAATGATTGTAGCTCATTTTCAGCAGTGCTTTAGAGTTTGCAATGTACTTAGCTTATAGCAATCCTAGGTTATATTTTATAGGAAAGGAGGTTGAAATTTAGAAAGGCTAAGCAACTTTCTTATAGTTCTAGTTAGCAATGACATGATTCTCCCCATTTCTTATCTGAATTGCACAGCTCTGGGACATCTTTGCCTTCTCTACCATCTATGGTAGATGCTCCCTTTGGTCTCCCAACTTTTCAGCTTCCATAATTGTTAAATAAATGTTTATTGAGTATTGACTCCTCTTGACTTTAAATCCATCTCTCTGTCTTTGTATCCTTTATCCTTTGTATCCCTATCCTTTGTATATTTTTAGATGTGTGTAATGTGGAGTGTGTCAAAGATACAATGTGAAAATGTCAAAGATGGTTGTTCTTTCTTAAGAAATTTAAAAGAAAGGATAATAGCAGATTTATAGTAGCAGTCTTTTGTGATCTTTGTTCAGGTCTGACCACATCTCCCAATTTCTCATTTAACTTCAAGGGCTTCTTGTCATCACCAGGATCAAATACATTCAAAGCATTTTATAACCTGCCCTCTCTCTCACCTATCTAGTCTTCTCACATCTTACACCCTTTACATACTTTGTAATCTGTTGACACCGACCTTCCTCCTTTTCCTCACAAAAGGTACTTTGTCTCTCAGCGCTCCATATTATGACTGTCTTCATGCTGGGAATGCCCCTTTTCCTCATTTTTGCCTATTGTTTCCCCAGACTTCCCTCAATTCTCAACTAATATCACATCTTCTACAGGAAATCTTTCACAACTCTTCAATTTTAGTGCCTTTTCATTTTAAATTATTTCCTATTTGCTATGTGTTTGTGTGTGTGTATCTATATGAAGGTATGTGTGTATATGTGTGTATGTGTATATGTGTATATAACACGTAACACGTTGTTTGTACCTAGTTGGTTGGTTGTTGTCTCTCCCATTAGATTGTAAACTCCTTTAAAGCAGACATGTTTTTTGTCCGTTTTTGTATCAGCACATACAAGGTGCTTGGAATGTGGTAGGAACTTATTAAATGCTTATTGATTGGCTGACTGACCTTGTGTTGTTAGAAGCTCTAGTTTAATGCATTTTGGTTTTTTCCTCCTGGATTCTTTTCCTAAGAGTTTTGTTTTTCAAACCATCTTCTGAAGTCAAATGTTATATATGCGAAAAGTACCTTCACAACATCCATATCACTTGCCCTTATCTAATTTTTAGCAATAATAACTATTAGGTCCTGACCAACTATTTTGAAAACAGAATAGAAGAGAGGGAAAAGGGTCAGGTTAAATGGAGGCAAGACTTAGCAAGAAAAGAAAGACTTCAAAAGCTTTAGTATTATAGGGTGGTCTTATCTTACTAGATGGGGTTATAGTTCACTAGGTATTCTTTTTTTCTGCTCTTTTTCCATGTCCTTCATGGTGTTCTGTGACTCATTCATTCTATATGCATTGAGTATCTGGTTTAGCTTATGTGCTGAGATGCTTTTACCAGGGTGTGGTTGTTGAACATGCTGCAATTTCTTGGAGTCACAGGTAAAAGATGAGGGAAAGATGATTACCAGAGGTAGATGAACAGCATTAAAAAGCCCTCCCACCGGAAGTACTAATATTCACTGAACACCCCATACACTCTCTTAAATGGGCTAAAACAAGTTGATGGTAACTGACAGACTTCAGACCTTGAATTCTTATGTCCAAGCATTAAATATACTACCTCATGATGCCTTCTGTGAAAGTAGGAGAGAAGGGACCAGATAAATAAACAAATTAGCACATATTAGGCATTATGTGATTTGTTCTAAATGGTACTAACAGAATCCTAGAGGCATTTTTCAGGTGATTAGGAAAATCTTTGTAAAATAGAAGGTAGAATTGAGCCATCTCCTGAAGAACATCTGGATAGTTGGGATAGTTTTTAAGTGTGTACTGTTGGGACTGGCTGGTAGTAGTTTTTTGGTTGAAAATTGTTAAGTTTGAGGAAAATTTTTCTTTTTTTTGTTATTATAGCTTTTTATTGACAAAACATATGCATGGGTAATTTTTCAACATTGACCCTTTCAAAAATTTCTGTTCCAACATTTCCCCTCCTTCCCTCTACCTCCTCCCCTACATGGCAGGTAGTCCCATACATGTTAAATATGTTAAAATATATGTTAAATACAATATATGTATACATATCCATACAGTTATCTTGCTGCACAAGAAAAATTGGATTTAGAAAGAAGGTAAATAATAATCTGGGAAGAAAAATAAAAATGCAAGCAAACAATAGCAGAAAGAGTGTAAATGTTGAGCAAAACTTTTCATGAGAAATTCGGTCTTAGGCATTTGGAATGGTCAGTGTCTTATTGATGTCTGACTCATACTTAAGAGATAATGTTCCATTTAGTGAAATAGGAATTTTGTGATCCTGTGCCATAGAGAAGTTTCAAGTGAAGGTTATATATATGTTATATAGCATTATAGAGGATATTCTTTTTCAGGCATGAATTGAAGATAGCCTCTGAATTCCTCTTCTTCTCTTAAATACTCTGATTCTGTTAGGATATTTTGGAAGAGTTAGATAAAGAAATTGAACTTTGACCTTCTTTCCTCTTCTTGGTGGCTTTTTTGTAAATGTGATATTTACTTTCCTTTGCCCTTTTGCAAATTTGCAAAAAAAAAAATACCTTTTTATTTTTTATTCCTTCCTGACCTCTTAGATTGCATGTACCTAGTGTAACATTTTTCATGTCCGATAAGGAAGGTATTCTTAGGTATTGACCTCCATATTTCTCTGTAAAAGCTAGTTATTGGCTTAATGATACTATTTGTGTTTATGTCCTCTTAAGTGGCTTTTAAAAATGGATTTCAAGACTAATTCTGAAACATATTTCTTTTGATTTTTTTTTTCTCTTTTTATCTATATAGCAGTATTTTCTTGTGCAGACCTTTATGTGTGCCATTTTCCAGACTATCAGAAGAAATGGCTGCTGCTATTTGTTATGGATTTGAATGTGAATAAAAACTCTGTTTATGTTTCATGGTCTTTCTCTCTCCTAGTACCTGCATGGCTTGGCAGTAGGTGAATAGGTATATTCATTTGTGGTACCATAGGACACAAGGGACTTTTTCCTTTGAAACCCTGCTACTGTGTTCCACTTCCTGGTTCCCCTTTCAATTTTCTAGCAATAACACATTTTCTCCCACTCTATTTTTATCTCAGAACTTCTGGGGGGGGGGGAGGCTGGGAGGGAGGAAGACCACCAGGTTTTCCTTCTTTCATATTCCAGGTCTCCACTTTACTTTTTTTTCCCTCCTTTTTGACAATAGATAGCATACACCAACTTCTCAGGTGATTTAAATGGTTTTGCATTAAATTACTACTAGGCAACTCAAAAAGGGGATGAAATAGTATACTAATGTTAAACAGTTCTTTGTTTTCAGAGATCTTGAACTTTACTGCTGGTGTTCAACATCACCTAAAAGTCATGTGGCTTACTCTCCCTTAGTGTATGCTGGGGTTTAGGTAAATTTATTTCCCTTATCCTCTCTGCCCCCAACATAGACACTGGTCATAGGTGTACTTAAGACTACCTTTTTGCTTCCAAGGGAAGAAATCTAATCCATATTTTTGAACAATACTCCAAAACACTAATAATTAGGAAAATGAGAATTAAAGCAATCTTGAGGTTTTATCCCATACTCATTGGATTGGAAAAGTTGACACAACTGGACTATGACAAGTGTTGGAAGGGTTGGAAAAACAAGCAGATTGATGCCCTGTTCATTGAATTATAAATTGATGCAGCTATTCTGGAAAGTAATTTAGAATTATGTACCAAAAATTACTTTGCCTTTGACTCAGTGATAGCACTAATAGGTGATTGTTGGATATTAAGATTAAAACTCTCATTCATACACAAGCTGATTAGATTTTTTAGGCTTTCCCATTTGCTTTTCATTAATTTTATGCAATAATTAGGTATAACTTGGAACCTTGCCAAATGGATATAGTTGAGACAAAATAATAAGATCATTAAACAAGCATAGTTTCCACAGCCAGATTTTTTTTTTTTTTTAATCCTATGAAAACTGATGGACACTTGGATCATATGAAAATAAAGTAATTTAGCCTATTATCTTTGGGTGATGGCAGTAGAAGGATAAACGGGACAGACTAAAATCTATTAACTCTAACATGTTATAGCTTTGCTACCAAGCAGATTATAGGCTTCTAGTTCTATCTTGTAAATATTAGGCAACTGGATGTTAACAGTGGATAGAGTGCTGGGCTTGGAGTGGAAGACTTGAATTCAAATCTAGCTTCAGACACTTATTAGTTGTATGACTGGGCATACAACTAATTTCCTCTTTGTTTTCTCAATTGTAAAATAAGGGTCATAATAGCACCTACTTCTTACTATTGCTGGAAGAATCAAAGGAGATCATTGTAAAGTGCTTAGTACAATGTCTAGCACATAATAAAAATATTAATTACCCCTTAGGACATCAAGGAGGTACTTTGTGAATATTTGTTGAGGAATGATGACCAAGTGCAATTCTGAAAGCCTTTTAATTTGTCTTTTTCCCTTCTAATTCCCCCAATGTTGGATTCATCTTCATAAAGCACTATTTCATTAATGTTACTCTCCTCCTATGTAAAAATCTTCAGTCATTTCCATTTCTTGTCAAATAAAATATGAATTTCTTTATGCATATAGTATTCTAGACCTTCTACAATCTGGCCAGGTTTTAGTATATTTCTAGAACTTCCATCTCTCTGACTTTCACTGGCTGCCTACTGCCCCCTCCCCTCCATGCCTGGAATACCCCTTTTCATAAGACTGACTTTTAGAATCCCTTCCTTTAAGATATAACTTGTACATTATCCTCTGCTAGTAACTTTTTTTTATCTTCTCAGCTGCTAGTGCTTTCCATCCCAAATTGTCTGGCATCTATTTTGCAAATTTGTATTTGTTCCTTTTGTATTTATAATATACATACATAAATATGCATATTTGTGTATATATGAATACATTGTGTGCATGTGTATATGTGTACTTATTTTCCTTATTAGAATATAATTCCTACATTAAAAGTAGGGATTGATTCCTTCCTTGAGCTTGTATTCTCATTGCCTCTCACAGTGTCTGACACATTAAGTATTCAATAAATACTTGGTCTCCCAAAGTTCACCTACCTATGTCATATATTTCAACTAGACTGGACTCTAGACTATTTCTTCAGCATACCCTAAACTTTTCTACCTTTATGCATTTTTAAATTTTTTCCATTTAAAAATTCTGTGTTTAATAAATATGAACTAAAAGGAAAATCAATATTCCCAATCGAATAATATGATTATATATATAATTGTGAATCTGTTATTTACAGCTTGCTTTTTTTTTTAAAGTAAGTATACAATAAATACATTGTTATTTTCAAAGCTGTCCTGCTTGCCTGTGATTCTTTCTGTTCATTTTTATGCATTTCAAAAACATTTTAATGAACTTTTTCTTTTTTTTTAAATTACTCTATCTCTTGGTCCTTTCTGTCTCAAGACTTCCCATCTTCATTGAAGAAAAAAGAAATGCATGACTTTTGTAGTAAACATAGTCAATCAAAACAGATTTCCCCATTGGCTGGGACATAAAAATGTATGTTCTCATTGTGTAACTTGAGTATGCTACCTCTGACAGAAAGGGTTTACATGTTTCATCACTGGTTTTCTGGAATTCTTTTTTGTTAAAAAATCAATGAGAATCTTTTAAAGTTGTTTTGTCTTTACAATGTAGTTATCATATAAGCTGTTCATTTGTGGTGTTTCTTTTTGAAATCTAACTACACTTAATGGCTTCTTCAGTACAGTATTCCCTTAAACACTATAGTTGAAAATGGTGTCATAGATTTTCATAAGATTTAGAAATATGAAAAAAAATGTTAGAAATCCTAGTCTTTAGAGATATAGTATGGGAAAGGACTCCGATGCTATTTCATTTTCATTTTACAGAAGAGAAAATTTAAGTCCATGGAGACAGAACTGTTCAGTCATAAAGGTAAAAATGTCAGTTGGCATTTGAACCCGGGCCCTTTGTCTTCAAGTTTACTGTTCATTCTTTTACTCCTTCATACCTATTTTAACTCCCTTATTTTATAGTTGAGGAAGTAGAGCTCAAAATGGTCTGCTTAAGTATAGAAGTGGGATTTGAAATTAAGCTCATTGCCTCCAAATCCATGCCTCTTCTTCTTTTGAATTTTAATTATTTTAACTACTTCTGATGCCTATTATCAGTGAAAGAAGAGCTGACTAAATCATATAACAGAGCAACATCTGTTGGGGGGGGGGGTGAGCTACTGACATGCCAGTTATATAACTTTAGTTTTTTTTTTTTAATCTGGAATTGGATACTGGAATAAATCTTGCTGAAGAAAGAAAAATATTTGCAGTACTAAGGAAGGGTTAAATTCCCTTATGAAACACACACACAAATTTTCAGTGGAATTTTACAATGAATATGTTGCCAGAAATTCATAGGCTGTGAGACTTGGCAGTTGGGGTAGAACAGATTAATAACGAGGCAGGTAAAACACAGGGCTTTGATCTCAGTAGGAGAAAAAAGGGGTATCCTATTTTAGTAGATTGAGTTTAGATGCATGTTCATGGTAATTGGAGTGTTTGAAGTAAGGAACATTGAAGGCTGGGGGTGAGGAGGTGGGGGGAATTCTGTTGTAGTCTAATTTCTTTCTCCTTCAAGTAAAGTTGAAAGAGCACATGTTCAGCAACTTGTCTTATTAGCAATATGTATAATAGAAAATAAAACACTTTACTTCCAAGTCATATGACCTGGGTTCAAATTTTGTGCTTACCTTTCTTTTTTTGTTGTTTTAATTTTTAAATATTATTTTATTTTTTCAAATATATGCAAAGATAATTTTCAACATGCCTTTGCAAAACCCTGTGTTACAAATTTTTCTCCCTCTCTTCTCCCCTGATCCCTAAAATATCAAGCAATCTGATATAGCTTAAACATATGTAATTCTTCTAAACATATTTCTATATTCATCATACTTAAGCACTTTTCTAACTACTTCCTATGTGCTTACTTTTCAAGCCTCAGTATCCTGCTTTGTAAAGTGGATATCATAATCCTTGCAGAATACAGGATTGTTTTATAGAGGATTGTTGTGTCAATTTTATGTAATGTTTGCAATTTAACTTCCCTGTTCTCTATTTGACAGTGTTAGGGTAGCTAGGTGATAACTGGACAGAGAGTCAGGAAGATTTATGTTCCTGAGTTTAAATCTGGCCACAGACACACAAACTGCGTTACCCTAGGCAAGTCACTTCACCCTGTTTGCCTCAGTTTTCTCATCTGTATAATGAGTTGGAAAAGGAAATGGCAAACTACTCCAGTATCTCTGCCAAGAAAACCCCAAATGGGGTCATAAAAAGTGGACATGACTAAACAACAATAAAAGAATAATATTGTCTATCTGCTTTGATAAGGATAATGGGTAACTACCCAGAGTTCTCTTTACCAGTGAAGTCATAATTTTCTTGTTATTTTAAAGGTGATTTGCAATGAGTGCATTATATGAATATGAGTTATTATTATGTAGAATACCGATACATGTAAATAATTTTTTTTTAATCATAGAATATTGGCGTTGGTAAGAACTTTCAAAATCATCTACTTGAATTCCTTTATTTTGCAAAGAAGGAACCTGAAAAACAAAGAATTGAATTTATTCTTTAATAAGTTTATATTATTAATCTTTTCTTTTTCCTTTTACAACTCTGAGCTGTCATCTGGGGGGTTTGTAAACAAATTTAGGATATCTCTCTTTCCCTGTTCAGGGAAAACTAAACTTAGAAAATTGGAAGGGGAGATGACAGATAACTTATTTTATATTTTCATATATTCTGTATTGACCTGACTCTGTACATATTTCCACCCCTTGGAATATAAGTTCCTTGAGATAAAGGACTATTTTCACATTTGTTTTTTGTATATGTAGTATCTAGCAGAGTGACATGTAGTAGGTACCTAACAACCTCATATTGTGGATTATGATTTCTCGGTAGAAAATTAGAACCTAGGCAACTTTGTACTGGATTTGAGAAAGAGAGGCACTGGAAAAATTTCAAAGTGCTGTTTCCTTCCTGAGGGAAATTTCTGTTTCAATGCTTTTTGAACAATGTGAATATGTATAGAGAGCTTCAATATTTCCAGGTGATATTGATAGATCTCAAAGTGAAGGTTGACCCTAGAAAGCCATGCTAGTTAAAAAAAAAAAAAAAGCCATGCCAGTGAAATTAGAACTCTGGCAAGGTAGAAAGGTTCCCAATGTGAGTTTAAATATAGATTATTGTGTGTATGTTGATGAAAGACCAGACTAGCTATGTTTGGAGTGATTTGTCATCTTAAAGTTGCTTGTCAGAAGGAATTTTTTTTTTTTGTTGTTGAATACAGTAATTTCTGAAGACGGACTACTAAGCCATGGAGAGGTATTGTAATCTACCTCAGTGGAAAGTTAGATAAAAGAAAATCACCAATACAATTGCATCTTTCATTATCCAAAGATAGTAGGTTGATTTACCTTCTTTAGATGAATTTGAGATAGGCAGAAACCTGGAAAAAATTTATTAGGAGAGCTAATGAAATCTTAATCTACATTGAGCAGGTTTAGGACCAAGACAAAGGAAATAATAGTCAAAATTGTTTTCTGCCTAGTTAATTTATCTGAAATCTTGTAATTTGTTCAGGGAACAACACATTTTAGAAAGGACATTACTTTAGAGAATGTCTAGGGGGCAGACATAGGATCAGTCATAGAATCACAGAAAACTTTAGCTAGAAGAACTATCAATTCCAGTCTTTTCATATTACAAATGGGGAAGTTGAGGCCCAAGGAGAGTCACTCTGGAAGTGTCAGAGGCCGGATTTGGATCTAGATTCCTCGACTTCATGACCAGTGGATGTTTATCAATCAGTCAACTAGCAAATATTTATTTAGTACCTAATATATGATAGGCACTCTGTTAAGTGCTGGGGATACAAAAAGAAGCAAAGGGCAGGCTTACCTTCAAAGAGTTTACAATCTACTGTGGGAGACAAGACAGATATATAGAGAGGATAAATAGCAAATAATTAATGGAGGGAAAGCACTATAATTAGGAAGAGTTGGAAAAGGCTTTGGGTGGAAGGTAGAATTTTAATTTGGATTTAAGTAAAGTCAGGGAGGTCAGTAGTCAGAGCTGAAAAGGGAATCCAGACATGGAGAAAAAAAATGCCTGTAGAGATGGAGTGTCTTCTTTGTGAAACAGTTAGGAGGCCAGTATCACTAGATTGAAGAGTGTGTGTTGGAGAATAAGGTATAAAAGAGATTGGAAAGGTAGGAGGGCGTTGGGTTTTGAAAGGCTTTCAAGGCTAAACAACATTTTGTATTTGATCCTAGAGGCTATAGGGAGCTGGTTACTGGAGTTTGTTGAGTAAGAGGGTGACATGGCCAGACCTGTGCTTTAGGAAAATCACTTTATTACAGAGTCTGAACATGGGGGCCAGAATATGATAGCTGTCTTTAAATATTTGAAGGACTAATACATGGAAGAAGGGACTGGATTTATTTTGCTTTGCTCTGAGAATTGGTAGAAGTTGTGAAGATGCAAAGCTAGGTTTTAGTTGGGAAGACTTTCTAAAAATAAGTTTTTTTCAAAGGGAAGGGGGGAAAATCAGCTTTTATATGGCTCTAGCCAGGCACTGGGCTAAGCACTTTGTAAGCATTATTCCTTTTGATCTTCACAACCTTGGGCATAGATGCTGTTGGTGCTTAACCCAGTGCCTGGAATATAGTAGGTGCTTAATACATGCTTGTTGACTGACTGAGGAAGTAAGCTCTACAAAGGTGTGTTTGTGTGTGTGTGTATGAAAGAGAGAGAGAGAGAGAGAGAGAGAGAGAGAGAGAGAGAGAGAGAGAGAATGAGAATGAATTACTTTCTTCGGAATTAGAACAATTGTCAGATATGACTGTAATAATTATCTATTACAGTTCCTACAAAATGGACATTAAACATAGCAGGCTGTGATCTCAATATGAAGATATTAACTATAGTTGTTAGTTAAGAACTTGAAAGCAAATTTTTAAGATTCACCTAGTTTATAAGTGATTTGGCTATTGAGCCTTAAGAATCCACTTAAGGATTTCAAATTTTCTTGTCACAGACTTTCCTTTTCTTTTTGAAGAGTGGTATCCTCGTACTTATATTAGGTATCACTTGAAAATGGGAGCAAAAAAAGCATTGTAAGTTTGATTCTTATGATTCATTTCTTAGAATTGCATTCAGGAAGCACTTATTTTCTAGAATGATTTTATTGTTAATATGACTGTCATTTTAGAAAAAAAAATTTAGTATGATTGTTTTCTTTTGAGCAATTGGAAAAGAAGATGAAGATTTTTTTTTTAATTATAGCTTTTGACCCCTGCAAAACAGAAGATGAAGATTTCTGTACAAGTTTCTAATTTCCAAAGTACTTTGCCCCTAACAATTCTGTAAGCTCATGTAATTAACATGGTCCTCATTTAAAGATGGGGATGCTGAGGCTGGTTAAGTGACTTATCCAGAGTCACTTTGCCTTGAGATATAACATTGGGAGTCCAACTCCCATGTCTCCTGACTCCAAATGTCTCCAGTGTTCTTTCCTTTCATATCTTATTGTGTCTTGTTCAGTGTTGTTTGACTTTTCCTGACCTTATGTGGGATTTTATTGACAGAGATATTGGAGTTGTTTGTCATTTCCTTTTCCAGTGAATTAGGCAAAAAAGTGACTTGCATAGAAAAAGAGCTATTAAGTCTCTGAGCCCAAATTTGAATTCAGAATTTACTGACTCCAGGACTAGAGCTCTAGCCACTGAACTATATAATTGTCTATCATATTATTCTTCCATAAATATTCATGTAGTTTCCCGGTCCCCCTCCTCCCCTTGATTTTCCTTCAAGACAGTAGCTAAATAATCAGTTATTTTCTGTTTTCAAGTCCCAGAAGAGGAAAGTGCCTGTTTATTCAAGAAAGGTAGAACTGGTCTTTGTATTATATGAGTGAAGCAGAGTGATCCTAGCTTTATAGGATAATGCCCTCACCATAACTTTAATTTTACTAAGGATGCCAAAACTGCTGGATAATTATTCTCCTTATTGTAGTACTTGGAAATCTGTGTAGGTGGCGGTGATTTTGTTAGGACATTTCTTCTCATTTTTCCAGATGATTAAAACTGAGGAAAAATGGAATTTTTCAAGTTTATGTAAAATTTAAAGTCTTGGGATCCACATTTAATTCCCAGTGGAGTATATTTGTCTTTAGTACAAAATCTTAGCTTGGTTCAGGAAAGCCTTTCAGATTCTTATGATTTTTACCAGACTTACTCAAGATGAAAGAGAGACATTGTGGTAAAATAGGTAGGAATTAGGCCTCAGAGTCTAGAAGACCTGTGTTCAAGTTTTGCTGCTGACAGACTAATTTGACCATGTGACTCTGGGCTAGTCTCTTAGCCTCTTAATATGTTCTACAATTTTCTAAGATTAAAAAAGTATTTAAAAGAGGCTGCTGATCTGTGGGAGTGGAGGGGAGTATGAGTATACTTCCCTATAATAATGAAATCACTGATCTCAGTCCCTATCTCAGTGATTCTGGAAATCTTCTTCCTGAGCTCTGTAATTTGAAGTATGAAAGGGAGAACAATTCTGCCTCTATATTGTTTTATTTTGAAGATTTCTGATACTTCTGCTACCAATTTTTCACACCCTAGACCAGTGGGTCTGCCCTCATTGACATTCTGTCTAAGCCACATTTTAAAAAAGCATTACTATTTTTAAAAGGGCACATTTACAGAATTTCCATTTTCAAATAGTTGTTAGCCAACAAAGTGGCTTACATCTTCCTTCTGAAATACTATTATAATATTAAAATGGTGTCTTTTTTAAGGCACTCCCCCTTCACCCACTCCTCCTCTCAGTTCTTCCTATTTGAAGAACTGTGTTTCATTTGCTATTTATACCAACATTTGTCCCTTTGTAGTGGCTTTTGGCTAAAATGCCTGTATGGTAAAGGAATCGTGCTCAGAAGCAGAGTTTTCTAGCTTCTTTTTCTATCATGTTATGTAGCATGACCTGAAGGGAAAAGGAAGAGAGTATATAAAAAGCATTCTGTTTAGAGTACCATTAAAAATAGGGTCAATGCCATAAAATTGCAGTGGGGAGAGGGAGGAGGGATGAAGGGAGGGAAGAAGAGAGAGAGAGAGAGAGAGAGAGAGAGAGAGAGAGAGAGAGAGAGAGAAAGAAAAGAGAAGAGAATAAACAAGGCCTTACATGTGTGATTGAATTGTCTTATAATAATGACAACAAGCTATTGTCTTTAAAAAAACAACAACTTTATATTCTGATAAAGCTGGTACACTTTGGATGAGAAAGGATTTGTTGTACAAGAAACTACTGTTAGAATGGCTCATGCTTGGCAAGATAAGAGGGAGAGAAGTAAAGAAGAAGAGAGAGAAAGGTAGAGGAGGAGGAGGGAGGAGGAGACAGACATATGGGAGCATTTGAGGAAAAGAAACAGGAGAGAAGGAGGAGGAAGGGAAGGAGGAGAGGAGGTGGGAGGAGGGGGGAAGAAAGAGAGAGAGAGAGAAGAAAGATCATATTAATTAATCAGCCAAATTTAAATTTCTTGTTAGAGATAAACCAGAAAGTAGGATCTCTGAGTTACATAGCCTATAGAACTATTTTATTCCATATTTTGGTGTTTGGATTACCTTATATGATAAGATCATTTTCTTCAAGCAATGGTGTGTACTTAAAGGAATGCATTCTGGTGTTGGCATTTTCTTGCTGTAAGTACCTTGGCATATAATGTTAAATATTTACATTACTAGAATTGTTTTATATTCCTGGGCATCCATGAGGTATTTGTTCAAAAGAAAGGAGAGTATAATTCAAATGCTTGCTCACATTCACTTCAAAATTAGGAGAGTGTTGTTTGAAACCTAGTGGAATTTCAGAGAATGTTTACTCTTTGTGAGGCAGCCTCATAGTGGCTTAGAGAGCTGGACATGGATTCAGAAAGACGTGGTTCTAGTGCTAATTTAGATACTGATCCTGGGAAAGTTAGTTAAATAATCTGAGCCTCGGTTTCTTCACCTCCAAAATGAGAGGATTGCACTCTTTAAACTGGTCATTAATTCCAAAATATTTTCCTAAAACTCATGGATTCTTATATTCAGGCTAGAAGTTGAAATATAAAAACAGACCAAGAAAAAAATAAAAAAAAGATAAAAGCAGGGAACCCAAAGGTTCTGGTTTCAAGAATACTTTGTGGTATTTAGGGAAAAAACCTAACAAACTAGATTAGAAAGTTAACTGATTGTTAAAATCAATTTTATAATATGATTATATAGTCAATTGGTACAAATCAGTTATAAAGTTGATTTAAGAGGTCAGAAAACTATTTCAAATATACTAAAACTATTCCCCAGAATTTTTCTTTAGATTTTATGGTACTTTTTGGATTAAATGAAGGGAGATGTGATTGTGGATCTTATCACCCAAAGTATTTTCTATTTTAGATAGATGCCTGATTAATTTAGGTTTCAATGGAAGAAGCTCAATATGCAAATATGTTGTTGAGTTAAATTTTGGATCTGTTTTTGGGAGCATGTACTCTTGCAGAAAACTTAATAATTTAAACCTTATAAATCCATTGCTAAGAAAATATAAATTTGCCCCCTATTGCTTCTGAATATCATTGCTATAACACTTTTTGTTGCAATATAGACCATCTCCATAAAGCAAAGTTTAACAGCTCCTTTGTGCCTCTCCTTTGGATGAGGCTTGATGGAAGAAAGGTGGCTGATATATGTTGCAGGTATCTTACATCAGGTGTATGGAGTGCTGAATTGGGTAGCAGGCAGAAGTTGGAGAGTAATTGGTATGCAGAAGGCTTATAGTTTATAGCCTTCAGTTCTCTGAATGATAAGGAATTCGAGTTGAGTTTTCCCTAGATTCAAGATGCAAAGAGGATTTAAAGGAATCAACAGATAAAGAAAAATATGTTTGGGTTTAAAATAAAATGATAAATCTGAGCTAACATCTGAAGGGTGACAAAGAATCATCATCACAAAATCAGAGTGTCTAGTATGGGCTTAAAGAGTATGGAACACATTAGATCCACTATGTTATTTGCTTTTGAATTTGAAAATAGTGAAGGTCAGAAATTTGGCTGTGGAATAATGAGTATGTTTGTCCACGCATGTTTGTAATAAAAGGAAATAAGGGAAAAAGACATCTAGGAGAGAAGATTGTCAGAGTCCTAGAGACTTCCCAAAATAAGTTTCACCATTTAAACCTTGCCTTTATGAGGCAGACTTGATACAAAGCTCTTATTGCATAGTCTAGCCTTAGAATGTTTACACCAGTAAATCTTCAGTTCCAGTCAGGTCTATCTTCTCACTTCAGCAGGAAAATATATTTAGTTCCTTGGGGTTTTGTTGGCTCATACCTTCTTATATTCTTTTCCTTTACTTCATTATTTTTATTTTTTGAGGAAATTGGGGTTAAGTGACTTTCCCAGGATCCCATAGCTCGTGAGGTCAGATTTGAACTCCGATTGTCTTTACTCCAAGGTAGTGGACTGTATTCATTGAGCTACCTACCTGCCTCAAGCCTACTTTTTATTACTCTCTCTAGCCTACCCATCCTTCAGTGCTCAATTCAAGTTCTTGTACCCCTTCCAGATTAAATTCAACCTAAATTTTTCTACATACAACTCACAATTTCACATTTTAATAAAATCGGACAATTCTTACATCCAAAGGGATTTTAGAATTCAACTAGTTTAGCCTCTTTTCCATTGCTGTAACATTTCTGACAGGTGACCATTCAGGCATTTCTTTTATACTTAGAGTGTTGTAGAATGCCACTTTGTGAGCCAGCTTATTTTATTGTTGGACAGTTGTACTGGCTAGGAAGTTCATCCTGTTATTGAAGTGATATCACTGCAGTGTGACATGTATAAAATATTAGGTGAAGAACCAGAAAGTCCTAGGCTCAAATCCCATTTCATACATTTAATAATTTAACTACTCTGAATAAGTCACTTAACATCTCTTTACCTTAATTTCCCCAAAAGTAAAATTCAATGAAACACTGTTTATTAAGTATTCATTAGGTGCCAACCACTGTGCAAAGTACTAAGGATGCAAATAAAAAAAGCTAAGAAAATCCTTGCCTTTAAGGAGGCAGCAGATAAAAAAGAGTGGTGCTCTGAAAGATATATTTTGGCATGGAAAATTATAGGGATGTTAAGTAAAGTCATTGATCAACATTTTTTTTTTTTTAATGGGGATAGCAGTGGTGAGGATAAAATGAGATCGTACATAGCTTGTTACCAAGCACATGAATGTGAGTTTTGCTACTGGGAAGCTGGGCTGGGCTGATGAATTGCTTGAGTTCGAGTTCTGAACTTCACTGGGGAAAAACCAAAAGGGTATCTGCTAAATCAGCACCAATCTGATAAGCTCCACAGGGAGCCACCAGGTTTAAGGAGAAATGAACTTGCCTAAGTTCTACTTAGTCCTGGGGTCAGTTTTTGACCACAGAATTTTGCTCTAGTGAGACGGGGGATCCATTTGAACAAACTAAATGAAAGAAAACAAAACAAAAACTAAATCAGAATAATATATGCAAAGCATATGGTTAATCTTTTTTTTTTTTCAATTTTTTTTTCTTTCTATTTATTTTTACTAAGGCTTTTCATTCCCAAAACACATTCATGGACAATCCCCAACACTTATCCCTGCACCCCTGCACAACCCCTCTTCCAAATTTCCTTCCTCCCTTCCTTCCCCTCACTTCCCCAAGATGGCAAGCAATTCAATATAAGTAAATTACGTGCAATTCCTCCATATATACCTCCTAATATAATATATATAATATAATATAAATCACTTGGACAGCTAAGTGACCCAATGGATAAACTTCCAGACTTGCTGTCATGAAGATTCATTTTTTTGAGTTCAAATTTAGCTTTAACACCTAGCATCTGTTTAACCCTGGAAAAATCACTTAATTGTGTTTGCCATAGTTATCTCATCTGTAAAAAAGAGCTGAAGAAGGAAAAGACAAGTGATTTGTTGTTACATATATCTCTATCTATATATCTATATCTCCACAACTATTGTGTTGCACAAGAAATATCAGATCAAAAAAAGGGGGGGGGGGAGAATGAGAAAGAAAACAAAATGCAAGCAAACAACAATAAAAAAGTGAAAGTACCATGTTGTGGTTCATACCCAGTTCTCACCTCTCCCTGCTTGCAAATGGCTCTCCTCTATATGGTTAATCTTAAAGTTATATAAATGTCATTTACTACTATTATTCACTATTGGTTCATCCTGTACTTAGGAATAATATAAATTAAGCACAGTCCCAGTGTTGAAATACTAATTCACTGTGTGATCCTAGGAAACTTGATTTGAAAAAAAAAGTTTATTAAATAACTATTATGTGAGAAAGTACTGTTCCAGGTAATAGAGATGAAATAAGATCATTCATCCTATTAAAAGATTGGAATAAGAGAAGGAGATAGTTTTAAATTCTGTGCTTCCATTCCTTTACTAATCTGTTACTACTCAGTTTTCAGTACTCCTATCCTTACACTAAAGCAAGATGCTAAAAAGCCTGCCTAAAAACCAGGAAGTCCTGGATGCATCAGGACTTACTAAAGCTACAAGTTAAAGAAAAGGTGTCAGCCCATATTGACAGAAGGAGTTACTTCACTTGGAAATACTCTATAGTAATCATATCACTTGGACAGCTAAGTGACCCAGTGGATAAACTGCCAGATTTGCAGTCATGAAGATTAATTTTTTTGAGTTCAAATTTAACTTTAACACCTATCATCTGTTTAACCCTGGAAAAATCACTTAATTGTGTTTGCCTCCAGTTATCTCATCTGTAAAGAAGAGCTGAAGAAAGAAAAGACAAATGATTTGTTGTTATTGCTTTCCCAGGAAAACTCTGAATGGTGTCATAAAGAGTTGGAAACAACAACAAATGAACTCACAGATAGTTTCCCATTCTGGTCTACTTAGGGTTATTAAAAAATCTTACTGTAGTTTTAAGTTTTTAGCCATAGAAAACTTATAAGAAGGAAATTAGGAAGTTTAATTATTTAATTTTGTGAATTTGGAATAATATATTTAAATTTTTAATTGTAAAAGGCAAGGGCACACTGCCCTGATATTAATGTGTGATAATTTCCGAATAATGTTTCTTAGATTAATAGATCAGAAGAGGAAGTCTTCTTTCTTGACCTCTTCTATTCCTTGATCTATTTCCGTTAGTTTTTTTTCCCTCCCTTTGGAATCCCATTAAAACTGCCAAATATTCATAAAAACTTCATTCTTTGGATAATCTCAAGACTTGAATTACAAACATAGTCTTTTTATTCATTGAGCAGCAACTGATGAAAGTTTTCACAAAGTTAAAAAATCGACTCAAACAATATATGCAAAAGATGGTAGTTATGTTTAATTTTAATAAGAAAAATCAGTATTTCAAAAGCTTAAATAATTTACTCTTTCCAATGTTACTTTTTCTTTCATTTCATTTTCTTTTATTTATATATTTATTAAATTTATTTTATTTGAAAAAATAGAGTAAGAAAAAAGAAAAATAGAAAAGAAATACAAAGCAAAATAAAACAAAACTTAAGAGAACATTGTCATGTACCCAGCAGTTCATCAGGGAGGATTCAAAATAGGTAACAACAAATTGCCAGTTCAAGAAAGTATATATATTAGTAGAGGAAATTATATTCATGAATATCTGCTTTTTCTTTGCTTCCTTGAAAATTGTTCTTTGGTTCTCTGTTGTACATCTTATTTACTTTATTCTTTTTTCCTCCTTTTACCTTCCCCCTCCCAAGAAAGCTACAGTTAAGAAAAGATATATTTATGTATATGTATGTAAATATACACATACATACATAGACTCACACTCTCCACATACACATACATATCTTTCCTATCCCTGCTGACTCATTAAATTCTGTTCCTTAACTTGCCTTACTATTACTTAACCTCCCCTCACCCAGAGATCCCTCTGTCTTCTTACCCTCACCCTTTGCTCCCCATCCATCCATCCCTTCCCTTTTATTTCTTTATAGGTTTTGGAGGGTGCTATATCCTTCCTGGTACATATGTTGTGTTGTTTATTAAACCCATTCCTGATGTGAGTAGGTATTCAGAACTATGAGCCCTCCCCCTCCCCCAATCCCTCTATATCTATTCTTCCTCTACATCTCATTTGTATAATTTGATTACTATTTTTACCTTAATTCTTGCAGTCTTTCTTTTGAGCTATCTGTTGATGTGAATCTTAAACATAAAATGTACATATATACATATATGAAAACAAAAATAATTTGTCCATGTTTAAACAGTTTGTCCATGTTAAATTCCTTAAAATTGATCTTTCATATTGACTCGTATATTAAATTTTCTGTTAAATTCAGGTTTGGTTAATAGAAAATCCTGGAAATTTGCAAGTTTCTTGAATATCCATTTTTTTCTCATTTAAAATTATAGATAATAGATAATTTTGTTAGATATTTTTGACTGTAGGCCTAATTCTTTTGATTGTTGGTGGTTATGATTTCAGGATCTGCAGTCTTTTATTGTAGCTGTTGCTAAGGCTTGTACTATTCTATTTGTAGTTCCAGCAAATTTAAAGTTTTTTTTTTCCTTGTTTCTTGCAAAATTTTCTCTTTGATCTGAGAGTTTCAAAATTTGGCAATAATAATTCCTGTGTGTGTTCTACAAAGGATCTTTGAGGTAGTGATTGGTGGTTTTTTTTCTATTTCTACTTTCCCTCATGTTTTATCACTCCAGGACAGGTTTCTTGGGTTATTTCCTGCATTATTATGTCAAGGGTCTCTTTTTGGTCAGAAGTTTCTGGCAGTCCAATTGTTGTTATATTTTCTCTTTTTGATCTGCTCTCCAGATCTGTCATTATTCCTATGTTTCACATTTTATTCTATTTTCTCATTCTTTATAATCTGTTTTGTTATTTCTTGGTCTCTTGGTCTTCATTGGATCCCCTTTGCTCTAATTTTCAAAGAATTATTTTTATTTTTGAGACTCTGTACCTCTTACTAGTTGGTTATCTTTTTTATCTCATAAATCTTTTTTGTTTTTTCTGGATGGTTTTTATTTTTCTTTTTAGTTTTTCCTCAATGTCTGTTTTAAAATTCTTTTTTGAGTTCTTCTATAAATTCTCTTTGGCCAGAGAGCCATTTCATGTTACTCTTTGGGGTAGAAGCTTTTTTTTCCCCCCCTAAAGTGTCTTCTTCTGAAGATGAACCCTGGGCTTCCCTCTTCCCATAATAATATTTCAATGGTGGATTCTTTCTTTGATGATTCATTTCTTTAAAAATAAGAGGTGTTAGTATAAGTACCTTGAATAATAAGGTGGGGGTATAGTACCTCAAGCTTCTCTTCAGCTTTCTCCTCTGACCAGGAACTGGAAACCAGAACTCCATTCTCCTACAAGTACCCACAGCCAACAGTGTCTTTGCTCTGCTGTTTCTGCTCTCACCTGGTGCTGGTTACTTCTCACCCAGGCCATGTCTCTGCATCACAGCTGAGCCTGGTGTTTCCAAGCTGCTGAGGTTCCCTCAGTCTTCCTGGACTCAAGACTCCAATTCCACAAGCAGTCCAGAAGATGACGTTTCTGTGGTTCTTACTGAGGCCACAGCCACACCTAGCTAGCCTGAGGAGTTCCCATTTAGTGTTTCTGTGGAGCTAGCCCAGAAGTACTTGTACTTCAGATAGGTTAATCCCCCCATCTGGTGGTCTTTTTTTAGATCTTCTTGGGTTGTATTGGGAGGATTCCTGGTCTGTCCCAAGTTGTCTTAATTTTTTTACAAGTCTGTTTTTGCCCTGAAGCATAAATTTGTTCTATTGGTAGGGGAAATCAGGAGAGTTTGAAATTTACCAGCCTACTCTGCCATCTTCCCAGGATCCTCTCCACTGTCACTTTTTAAAAGTGTTTTAGCATTTGCATGGTATTAAAGCTTAAAACTATACTAAGATTTTTGGGACATCCTGTGAATGTACATATTTTCTCCCTTAAGTCTTTTAAGAGCCAAGAATTTTATTCTATTGTCTTTCTAGAGCTATATTTGATATATATATATATATATATATATATATATATATATATATATATATATATATATATAGTTTCAGTTGTTTTTAATTATCTCTGATTTTTCATGATTCCATTTGGCATTTTCTGGAGTGGTTTGCCATTTCCTTTTTTGGCTTATTCTACACATGAGGAAACTGAGGCAAACAGCATCCAAAGGCCTTACCCAAGGTCACATAGTAAGTGAGTTTCTGAGGCTGCTTTTGAATTCAAGTTTTTCCTGGGTCCAGGCCTAGTACGTAAGATAAGTGATGGTATAATAATCTGATTGACAGGTCCTGGGAGACTTCCTAATCTTTAGAGAGAGAAAATGAGAGGGAAAAGAGAGAAGGAAAAGATGGCTTGTTATGCTCCTGCTCATCATGAAGATGAAGAATTAGGATGTTCCCAACTGATTGGATCTTTAGAACAATAAGATAGAGAAGGCTGGCTGTCCTTCTCTTATTTGCCAAAGGGAAGACACTGTGCTTTTTTTTTTTTAATTTTGATAATGTGTGATTTTTTTTTTTTACATCACCTTTAATTCAGAATATAGCCCTCCATCTCCACCCCCTATAACAAAGAAAAAAGAGGGAGAAGGTACCTTGCTACATACTTTACCAAAACTAAATAGTACATCAACCCTATTTGATAGTATATGTAAACTTTAGAGCAGGGTGGGTAATGTCCCTAAAGGGCATTTTTGGGAGACAGACTCTAAAACTTATGGTGAGAGGGAGAAACATTACTCCTTAACATCTACTCTGCTGTTGTGCTCATTTAGACCCCTGGGTATTGTCATTTCACTTGATGGTATACCCTAGGGGTTCCTGACCCTTGCCATCCATCTTATGGCTGAATTCTTTTTTTTTTTTTTTAGTTCAAAAAGTGGATAATTTATTTTAATTTTTGAATTAATTTTTTATTTTTAATTTATGGAATAAAACACGCATTTCTATAACTACAATAAAGATGATTCATATGAAACTGCTAATTTGTTATGTACAACTTGGTATTCCTTTTAAATATATAATAAAACTATCATATAAATTTCCTTTTTTACCCTTTTTTCTTCTCCCCTTCCCTCAATGTAAAACCTATATACAGATAGGGGTGTGTGTGTGTTTGTGTTTGTATGTATGTATATGTGTATAGAGATATATATATGTAAAAATTATTGTATGCTTATTTCTATTTATCATTTCTTTCTCTGGATGCAGATAGTGTCTTTCTTCATATGTCCTTTATTTTTAACTTGCATGTTTATAAAAGTCAAAGAGACTCTTAAAACATTATTACTGTTACTTTATGCAGTGTTCTTTTGGTTCTGCTCACTTCACCCTTGCACCAATTCTTTTCTATTTGTTGTTTCTGTCATTAAAAGTGTAATCTCATTAAAAGCAGGTG
This sequence comes from Sarcophilus harrisii, assembly GCF_902635505.1. Classification (NCBI taxonomy): domain Eukaryota; kingdom Metazoa; phylum Chordata; class Mammalia; order Dasyuromorphia; family Dasyuridae; genus Sarcophilus; species Sarcophilus harrisii. Next base: position 279,582,850 of record NC_045427.1, read on the forward strand.
CTCTCTGCTTTTTCTTTGTATCCTCAGTGCTCAGCAAAGTGCTTGATACACATTGTTGTTCAGTTGTTCAGTGTATCTGACTATTTGACCCCATGGATTTTGTTCATGGAATTTTCTTGGCAAAATACCCAAATGGTATGTAATTTCCTTCTCCCTTGTGTCCCTGTTTTATAGGTGAAGAACTGAGGTAAATAAGGTTTAAGTGACCTTAGGGTCACACAGCTAATAAATATATGAGGCTTTATTTCACTGAATCTTCTTCTAGGACTCCAGGCCTGGTGTTTTATTCACTGTGTCCTAGTTATCCCCATTTGACACACAACGGTACTTAATAAATGTTATTTCATGCATTCACTTTTTCACATGAGCTTCTCTTTTAAGATTGATTTTGTAGGATAATATTATTTAGAGCTAGATGGTACCATGGAAGGATTTTAGTCCAAACCCATCAAATTGAGATACAGGTAATTAAAATGTATTTTGCCTGAGAGCTTAACAATATTGAGGGGCAGAGTCTAAACCCAGGTCATCTATGACGATTTCAAATCCAAAATTCTGTCTATTTTACTACTTCTTTTACTTAAAAAGTATGAACATTTTTAAAAAGCCTAAATATATTTACATTTCTCTTAAATTCAGCCTTGTTTTTAATCTGTTGCTGTAGCTCATTGAAATATTTTTGAATCCTAGTTTTTGTCATAAAATGTTATTCCCATCAAGCTCAGCATCATCTAAAAACTGGATAAATTTACCATCTGTATCTTTAGCCAAGCTGTTGATGAGAAATGTTTAAAAAAAAAAAAAAGAAAAAATAGAGCCAAGAACAAAAAAAACCTTTGGCAGTCTACTAGATATTTCTATCTAGATTCACATAAATTCATTAATCTATACTTTGGGATGTGATTATTCAACCAAACTACAAATTTAATATCATGAAGTCCACATCTTTCCATCTTGTCCATAAAGAGAAAAACTTTGTCAAATAAATTTTTTCAAATCAGGATACACTACATTTGGCATTCTCCTAATTTACCAGTCTAGTGACCCGAGGAAGCTTTTTCATCCCACTGTGGAAGATTTATGGAGGTCATAGATAATAGCAAAATATGATGGACAGGTGTGAGTAGATTATAATCTGCATTTTTAAATAACTTTTTATTGACAAAGCATATGCATGGGTAATTTTTCAACATTGATCTTTGCAAAATTTTCTGTTCCAACTTTTCCCCTCCTTCCCTCCTCCCCCCCTCCTACATGGCATATGTAGTCCCATTCATGTTAAATATGTTAAAGTATATGTTAAATAAAATATATGTATACATATTTATACAGTTGTCTTGCTACAAACGAAAAAATTGGATTTAGAAAGAAGGTAAAAATAACCTGGGAAGAAAAACAAAAATGCAAGCAAGCAATAACAGAAAAAGCGTAAATGTTATATTGTGGTTCACATTCATTTCCCAGTGTTCTTTCGCTGGGTGTAGCTGGTTCTGCTAGCACATTACTGATCAATTGGAACTGATTTGGATCCTCTCATTGCCAAACATAGCCACTTCCATTAGAATTGATCCTCATACCATATTGTTGTTGAAATGTATAATGATCTTCTGGTTCTGCTCATTTCACTTAACATCAGTTCATGTGAATTTCTTCAAGTCTCTCTGTATTCATCCTCCTGGTCATTTCTTACAAAATAATAATATTCCATAACATTCATATTCCACAGTTTACTTAGCCATTCTCCAATTGATAGGCCTCCATTCAATTTCCAGTTTCTATCCACTACAAAAAGGGCTGCCACAAACATTTTTGTACATATGGGTCCTTTTCCCTTCTTTAAGATCTCTCTGGGATATAAGCCCAGTAGTAACACTGCTGGATCAAAGAGTATGCACAGTTCGACAGCTTTTTGAGCATACAAATTGCTCTCCAGAATGGTTGAATCCATTCACAATTCCACCAACAATGCATGTGTCCCAGTTTTCCCACATCCCCTCCAACATTTATCATTATCTTTTCCTGTCATATTAGCCAACCTGAGAGGTGTGTAGTGGTATCTCAGAGTTGTCTTAATTTGCATTTCTCTGACCAATAATGATTTGGAACATCTTTTCGTATGGGTAGAAATAGTTTTAATTTCATCATCTGAAAATTGTTCATATCCTTTGACCATTTATCAACTGGAGAATGGCTTGATTTCTAATAAATTTTAGTCAATTCTCTATATTATAATCTGCATTTTTGAAAGGAATATCTACCTATATCCATGAGATTATAGATCCTTTGAAGCATAGTAGTATAAGTTATCCTACTAAAGAAAGGTTAGTTTAGTTGACTTATCTCTGCTTAAGTAAATTTTCTTCTCTGTATCCTAGCTATCAGTAACCTTCTATATTAATTTGTGTATTTATAATGTTCAAAAATCACTTAGTTGCTCATTCTGTTTTTTATTCATAGGTTTTTATTTTCAAAATACATGCAAAGTTAGTTTTCAATATTCACCCTTGTAAAACCTTTTGTTCCAAATTTTTCTCCATCCCCTAGACAACAACAACAACAACAACAACAACAACAAAACTATGTTAAACATGTGCAATTCTTCTATACATATTTCTACATTTATCATTCTGCACAAGAAAAATCAGCTCCAAAAAGGTGGGGAATGGGAAAGAAAAAAAAGCAAACAACAAAAAAGGTGAAAATACTATGTTGTATGTCTTGTCTCTGCGTACAGATGGCTCTCTCCATCACATGTTGAAATTGGAATCACCTCATTGTTGAAAAGAGCCTCATCCATCAGAATGGATCATAATGATCCATCAGATCATTATGTGATCACCACATAATCTTGTTGCTGTGTACAATGTTTTCTTGGCTCTACTTACTTCACTTAGCATCAGTTTATGTAAATCTCTCTGGGCCTTTCTGAAATCATCCTACTGATTCTTTCCAATAGGACAATAATATTCGACAACATTCATATATTATAACTTATTCAATTTTCTAATGGGATCCAGTCATTCTTAAATTAATATTACTGTTACTATGTATAATCTATTGGTTCTGCTCATTTTAGTCTTGCACCAAACTTTAAAAGTGTGAACTCATTAAAAGCAAGGATTGTCTGTTGGAGAGAGAACACAGGAAGACCTGGGTTCATGTTCTGCATCTGAAACATACCAGTTGCATGACATTGTTAAGTACTTAACATGCAAGTGCTCCAAGGTGACTAATCAGTTGTTATGCTTAGCATAGTGATAACAAGGTTCTTACTTGAAACATCTTTAAAAGGGGAGCCAAAAATATAAGTCTTAGATACATAGAAACAGAAGGAAAAAAAGTAAACTATGCTAGCTCAGAAAAGATTTATTAACCTGCTGGGTGATAAACAAGTTTCAATCTCAAAGGATGCAGACTGTGGTCCTTTGATTGAATGTTCTCACCCATAAAATATGCCTGGAACTTTTACTCCTTGGTATCTAAAAAGCATGTAGAGTTTTAGCTGGTGCAAGATTTTTAAAAGCTTGATTTGAGGATTTATTAAATTTCTTTTTAGTAATGATATTTTGAACATTTACAATGAAGCATCATATCTAGCAATATTTCCCAAATACCTGTCATTTGGCAAATGCATAAGTAATTACCAAAAAAAAAAAAATCTTTTTTATTTCCACATAGGTGAATGTTTTGAAGCAGTGAATGTTTCTCTTTTCACTCTCTTTCTGATTCTTAATAGTTAGTTTTCATTTTTCGATGCAAATGGAGAGAGGCAATAGCTTAGGTAATATAAAAACATTTGGTTTGAAATGTTTTACATGAGGGGAAATTAATAAAGCAGATTTAAATGTTTTCCAAAGTACAGTATTTTACAAATAAGAACAAAATGTTATTAACTTTTTGTTGCAAAACAATGAGTTGTTATATATATTCATATATAATAATGAAGGTATATAGTAATGTGATGTTACATTATAGGTAAAATACTGTCTGAATAAAAAAAATGTATTTTAGCCCCTCATTTCTTTTTTCTCCTTGGTACAGTTATTTGCTTAATTGGATTTATGTTAAAGATAATTCACGTTATATGAGCATAAACAAACCAATGGCCAAGGCAGCTCAGGGGTAATGAATTAGAGCTTTCAAATTTTCAGTTTAGCTACAGTAGCTCAATATTATTAAGCAAAGTTGTAAATACATTGTACCTTATAGTGGAATTACATAAGACTTAAAAGAAGATTGCAATAGCTACAAATGGGGCCAAAAATAGAGTTTTCATAAATTTCTCCAGTTCATAGAAGACAAAAATAGAATAAGGCCCTGGAGGGAAAAACAAAACAAAACATTGTATCTTTAGAATTAACCAATGGATGTTTGCTAAAAGGCAGCATCCATGAAGAGATTCATAGGTATACAAGTGCTCCTCTTTATTTTATAGGAAGTAAACTGTCCCAAGGCAGTGATTAAACTGGGAAACACAAGAAGGCTGAGATTTCTGAACTTTGGGCATTTACCATCCTGAACTCATCAGGCCAGAGAAAATCATTGAATGTTAGATCTAGAAGAGAATGTCCTTTTCCTTTTATAGTCAGAAAACTGAGAGCTAGTGAGTCACATAGCTAGTTAGTTGCCTGGAGTCATCATTAGTATGTAAAATGAGGATTAGGAATTATGTGTTCTGATTCTTTGTGCTTTTTCTCCTTCTCTGAGTAAACTTCAGCTAAAGATTCTATCTAAAGTCCTACCTAAAGATAGGAGGGAATAAGTATAAGTGATGAATGCCCTCTTAATCTGCCTTTTAGTTCTGTTTACTTTAGGGGAAGATGTGGAGCAATACAGCCTTGCCAAGATTGCAAGAATAAAAATAATTCTGTAAATAAAATAATCTTGAGGATTACTTTTGCATATTATCACACAAAAATTAAGAGACAGGATTGCTACACTTTTTCATATAGTATTTTTCTTAATCATAGGATAGCAAAACTAGAATGAAACTTTGAGATCATCTATTTCTACATTCAGTAGACACTGCTGGATATAGGGGAATACATAGACAAAACAAAAATCATTGCCTTGAAGTTGCTTAAATTCTACTGGTGAGGTGGCCAATTTTAGAAGAATGCAGTTATTTTGAGGAGGGAATAAGTATTAATGACAATGAAGATCAAGAAAAACTTTTTATCAAAGTTGATATTTCATATTAGTCTTAAAAGAAGGTAAGGAAGGAAGAAGTGAAATACAGTTAGAATCTGTTGCAGGTTTGTACTAGGTTACTAAGATCTAAAATATACCACCAAATTGGGATAACAGCAAAGAGGCTTGTTTGACTACAATATAATATATGTTGCAGAGACTAATGTTAAATTTGGAAAGTTGGAGGGACAGGATTATAGATTTAGAGCTGGAAAAGACCTTAAACATCCATCTAATCCCACACTCTCTCATTTTACAGGTTGAGATACTGAAACAAAGACTTGGGCAAGGTCACAAAGCTGATAAGTGTTGGTAGTTGAACCTGAGTCTCATGATAAAGCTAGAAACTTGTCTTCTACTCCATACTTCTAGTTAAACTTCTAGTTAAGCTCCACATTGTCAAGTACTTTAGAGACTAGTTAAAGCATTTGTATTTTTTTCTATAGGTAATATGGAGTCAATAAAGTTTCCTGAGCATGAAAATGAAATGGTTTGACATATGCAATAGGAAGATTATTTAATCCAGAAAAAACTTCTGAATTCTACAGATAACCAAAACCTAAAGTTGATAGATAAGACCTAATGAGTTAATTGAAACCCATGTTCTTCACTTCCACTCCAAAGTCCTTCGCACTCTACATTTGGGGTGTTCCTCCCCTGTCCCTTCTCTGTCTCTTTCTGTTTCCCCTATTCTCTTTCTGCCTCCCTGTTGTGTGTCTCCTTTTCTGTTTCTTCCTCTTTTCCTGCCTCTCTCTCTCTCTCTCTCTCTCTCTCTCTCTCTCTCTCTCTCTCTCTCTCTTCCCTCCATCTTTGTCTCTCTATCTTTATATGTGTGTATAAATAATATATATCCCCTTTCAGTATATCACTTTGTGAATTATCTATAGTTATGTTTGTATGTATGGATTAATCTAAGGCAAGTGTAAAGATTAACACCAAGATTTAAATCAGGGGAATTTGGTCTACTAGATGAGTCATAAGGCAGCTAGGTCATAAGTATAAATAGGTATTAGAATACAGATGATTCATGGTATAAAAAAAAAAAAAAAGAGTTGGAGCGTGATTAGTTAGATGTAGAAGACAGCCAATGAACAAATACATGTCAAATAATGAAAAGTTATATTCACATAAAATATTATGATTTACAAAGTAGTTTCCTTATAGGGAAGAAAGGGAGAAAAACCATATCATTTCCTCTAGATAGATACATGGTCTCAGAGAAGTTAAGTTAAATCAGATGTCTGGGAAATATGAATCTTTTTAGATTTTTGACATTTTGTTTTTCCATATGAATTTATCATAATTTGGCATAGTTCTGTACAGTTACCCTTTAGTAGGTTGATTTTTTTAGCCCTAAATTTATATATTAATTTAGGGCATATGCAGTCTTATTATGTTGGCATGATCCAATGATGAGGAATTAATATTTCTCTCATTATTGAATTTTTATCTCCATAAAGAAAGTTGTAGTTTATAGTTTTGTTCACATAAGTTCTATATATATCTTTGTAGAGGATTCTCTTATATTTTATATACTTCCATAGTTATTTTGAGTGAAATTTCTTTGTGCCTTATCCTGATTTTTTTAATTTTTCATTTTATTTTATTTGTTATTTATTTATTTATTTTTTGGCCGAGGCAATTGGGGTTAAGTGACTTGCCCAGGGTCACACAGCTAGGAAGTGTTAAGTGACAGACAGATTTGAACTCAGGTCCCCCTGACTTCAGGGCTGGTGCTCTATCCACTGTACCACCTAGCTGCCCCTTATCCTGATTTTTTTTTTGTAAATAAAGGACTGCTTATTTTTGTGAGTTTATTGTAGATCCCATTAATTTTTATTATTTCATTTAACTTTTAGGTAAATCTTAGGACAAGTTCTACAAAATAATCTTTAGAATAACAAGACAGGTTGGAGGATAGGCACAATTCAACTCAATAAACATTTAGTACCTCTAATATTCAAAGTTTGTAAAGTTTATGAAGATGCAAAACTAGACACAGCCATCTTCAAGAAACTTTTAATCTAGTCAGTGGGTGAAAATAGTTGAAAATAACTATAATAATATAAATTGAATTTGGTGGTCACATGAGGGGTTCAGCTGTGTTTGAAGGGGAGAAGTAGAATGAGACTGCTGAAAGAATGGCTCCAGCTTGGATAGGGCTTTGATCAACTCGAGATCTTGTGATTTGCCTAGGATCTCACAGTTACTAAATGTCTGAGATTAGACTTGCATGCAGGTCTTTCTGAGTCCAGGCCCAGCTCTCTATTTACTATACCATCAACTGGCATGGCAAAAAAAGGGGGAAAAATTTGTCTATAGGATGACGTAAGTTAGTTTTTTTTGTCCTACCTCCTGTACAACTACATTCTCTCTCTCTTTTTTTGTAAGCATAGGACAAGTGGCAGCTTTAGCTTTTTTTTTTTTTCTTTTTTTGTTTACTAGCAAGGGTAAAAGGCAAAGAACAGTCTAAATCATGTTTAATTAGACCCATGTGGAAAATGTAACCATTATCTATGCCAAATTTTCAACATTTTTCTTTTCTTCGTGTTTAATTATTAATGCAGTAACTGATGCAATATTCTGTTTTCCTTTTTTTTTTTAAAGTGAAATAATTGAAGCTTGCACAGCATTGCAGGCTGTTATCAAGTTCTCTAAGTATCTTTATCTTAAAGGAATGTGCATCTAAAAAAAGAATAAATTCATATCCCATTTATGGAATCATTTTTCCTTTGAGAATGTGGTGCTATCATTTCTTAATACTTCCCTTTCCTGAGTTTGAGCTAATCCCAGAGCAGGGAATTCAGCATATGTAGAAAAGAAGGCACAGGAGCTAGTAGCCATTTAATTAGGTTCTATACATGCCTATTTCTCTGCCCTGCTTTCTTCTCAAAAAAATTCTCTATTTAGAAAATATAGTAGTAAGTTAATAAAGTTTAGATAAAACTTTGAAGTCATCTTTAATATGATTCAAAATGAGCCTGAGACCCATTCACATTTTTCTTTGAGGCTTTGGATCAGCAATTTTTACTTATCTTCTGTGTTTCTGTTTTGATTTTCCTTATCTATAGTAACTTTCTATAGTCATATTCTTGTTTGTTTGTTCATTTTTCAGTGTATTTTTTTTCACTTCACCTAAGGTGGAGGGGTCACTGTCCCGGGTTTTAGGCCTTTTTTGCTTCTAATCTCAGAGTTACTTCTGAGGTTCTGTAAATTTTCAGTTCTTCCAAAGTAGTATCATCTTGGCCTGCACTCTAGTTTTTGAATGACCCTGGAACTATAACTAAAGTCCCTGCTCCCCTGATGCTGTAAGTGTGTAAGTGTATGTGTATGTGTGCAAGTGTTTGTCTTCACTGTGGGATTGTGACCCAGATCTACATATGGACAATGAAAATAGAATCCTGAACCCAGTGCCAACAAAGGGATCCTGTAATCTTCTGACAACTTGCCCTGCTCCCTTTTTGCTGTGGGCTGAGAGTTCCACTGAGAGCTACTATTGCTCTTAATTCAATCACACCCAAGGTTGGTTGCTGGTTTGCTGGGGCTGGACCTGCATTGGTGCAGCCTGAACTGGGCTGTACTCCACTCTTACCCTACATGACATACCCTTTTGGTTGACCTAAATTTTCTTGCACCGGACAATTGTTTAACCTCCATCCTTTTGAGGTTTATGTTGCTCCAGAATTGGCATTATTTATAAAATTGTTTAGAGGAGAATTTGGGAGAGAGCTAAGGCAAGGGCCTGCTTTTTCTCTGCTATCTTAATTCTATACCTTTCCCCTCCATTTTCATGCAAAATGAAATAAGCAGAATCAGGAAGATAATATTCATAGCAAGAACAATAGGCAAACCAAACTGAATGCTATTAAATTGTAATGATCAAGCTAGTCCCTAAAGAAGAGAAAGAAGACCATTTCTTCTTCCCTTCCTTTCATGGGGATTGTGGATATGAAACTCTCTTATAATGTCATACATGGTGATGTGCTAGTTTTATTGAATTTTTTTTTATTTTAATAGCTTTTTGTTTACAAGCTATATGGATGGGTAATTTTACAGCATTGACAATTGCCAAATCTTTTGTTCCAATTTTTCCCCTCCTTCCTTTCACCCCCTCCCCTAGATGGCAGGATGACCAGTGGATGTTAAATATATTAAAGTATAAATTATATACACAATAAGTATATATGACCAAACCGTTATTTTGCTGTACAAAAAGAATCGGACTCTGAAATATTGTACAATTAGCGTGTGAAGGAAATCCAAAATGCAGGTGGGCAAAAATATAGGGATTGGGAATTCAATGTAATGGTTCTTTGTCATCTCCCAGAGTTCTTTCACTGGGGGTAGCTGGTTCAGTTCATTATTGCTCCATTGGAACTGATTTGGTTCATCTCATTGTTGAGGAGGGCCATGTCCATCAGAATTGATCATCATATAATATTGTTGTTGAAGTATATAATGATCTCCTGGTCCTGCTCATTTCACTCAGCATCAGTTCATGTAAATCTCTCCAGGCCTTTCTGAAATCATCCTGTTGGTCGTTTCTTACCAAACAGTAATATTCCATATTATTCATATGCCACAACTTATTCAGCCATTATCCAAATGATGGGCATCAACTCAGTTTCCAGTTTCTGGCCATTACAAGGAGGGCTGCCACATTGTTTTTTGTTATAAAAGGTGGCTCTGAATGAGGGAGGAGGAAGGATCTTTTGAGGAAAATGTAGGTGATATGAAAACAAGATAGCAATAATTTTATATTGTTGTTGTTTAAAAAGAGGTCATTTTTACTTTCCTTGCTTCAGGTTGGCCAGATCATTATTGTTTATTTTAGAAGTTTTCAAAATTTTTGATTCTGTCCATCCTCCTCTTTCCCTGCTTGCCACTTCTCCAGTCTTGTTTGGAGTATTAAACAAAAGAGTATTGTAATTATGCCCTGAAAAATGCTTCTCCTCTAGTGATCTCTTTGATTAAGGGTTTGATGAGGCAGCTAGGTGACATAGTAGAAAGAGGACTGACTTTGGAGTCAGAAAGACTGGAGATCAAATGTAACTTCAGCTATTTTCTAACTAGTTGTGTGATCCTGGGAAAGATATTTAACTACTTTTAAAAAGCTTTGGTTTCCTGTCTATAAAATAGGGATAATATCACCTACCTTTTGGAGTTTTTTGTGTTTTACAAACTTTAAAACAATATGGAATTATTGGCTATTTTTTAATGATAATAATAAGAAAACACAAGGAGATGAGAGCTAATTTTAATGCAGAGCATAGAAGATAGAGAATAGACCACATAGATGATTAGTGTCAGTTTGCTCATTAGTCTTATGCTGTGTTGTGTTCAACCTATGATTAAATGGGTTCTTCTACCATGGGTCTGCTAAATAGTACTGCATTATTTCAACTTAAGGAAACTATAGGGAATAGTCTGAATTTACTGCTATTGGCACTCTTAACTTTCTTGGCTTGATCCCTTTCTATGACTGTCCAAGATACATATTTCTTAACTGTGGCTTTCTAACGCCATTGGAATTGACTGTCTCTTTATTGTCAGTTAAGACATTATTTTGTATCACTCTAAAATGTTATTTCTTTTCCTAGATTTAGATTTAGTGAATACATGCTTGAATCCTCTGGAATTGTGTCATCTTGGAAAAGTGACTGACTGAAGTCTCTAGCCTTAGTCTATTTATCTGTAAAATGAAGGGATTGGATTACATGACATTTAAAGTCATAGTAGCCTATATCTATGATCTGTAATCTAACATCTATGTTCTTTGTAGATTAGAATCATGGAATATAGGCAATATGATACAATGGAAAATGTTTTAACCTTTTAGTGGTGATCTACATCATAGATTATAGATATAAAATTAGAAGATATCTTAGAGATCATTGAGTCGAAATTTCTCATTTTATAGATGAATAAATTGACACCCAAATAAGTGAAATGACTAGCTTAGAGTGACACAGGTAGTGAGTAGCAGCATTGGGATTTGAATCTAGTACTCTTGACTACAAATCCTGTGCCCTTTCCAAATTTTGGCTCTACTCCTTACTACATATATTATTTTGAAAGATTTGGAAGAGTTTGGACTGAGTGAGCCTCAGGTCTCCTCATCGATAAAATGGACTATATGATTTATAATTATGGTCCCTTCTAGCCTTAGATCTGTGCTTCTATGACCTTAGAAATAATCTTATCTGACTACTTTAATTTTTATTTTGTTATTGTTATTCAATTGTTTTCAGTCATGTCTGGCTCTTTGTGGCCTCATTGAGGATTCTCTTGCCAAAGATACTGGAATAGTTTGCCATTTCCTTCTCCAGTTCATTTTAAAGATGAGGAAACTGAGGCATATAGGGTTAAATAACTTTCCTAGAGTCACAGCTAGTAAGTGTCTGATTCTAGATTTGAACTCAAGTAGATGAATTCTGACTCCAGGCCGTATACTCTATCCATTGTGCCACCTAGCTACTCATTTTTTTTGTTTATAAGTGGAGGAAATTCCATGCTCAGAAAAAAAAAAAAAAAGTTGCTCAATGGAGTGGGCCTGAGGCTAGAACTCGGATTTTCCAAGTCAATGATGACTTTTCTTTCTACTCACTATAAGACAGCCCTACCCACCTCCATTAAAGAATAATTAACCCTCTATTTCTCTTATGTTGTTATTAGTTATCACTAATAACTACATGTTGTTGCCTAAAAATCGAAGACATTTCATAAGAAGAAATTATGTGTGCTCCCAAGGCAATTTGTATTAATATGTAGGAGAGCGATATTACTTTATTAAAGGCCTTCTTTCAGGTGACTCCTTGGCATGTTGATTAAACTAAGTTAGGAAACATCAGGAAGCCTCAGCTGTTAGTTTAGAAAGAGTCACCTTATTGAGGAAATCTGGAACAAGTTCTCTGACAGGGGCAGATGGCTCATAATTATTTTGTTAGCGAGATATCCCTAAGGCTTAGAAAGAGTTGAAAGATGTCAGGAATATTCAAGTAATACAGGGGTTGGTTCTTTTAGAGGAAATATATATATATATATTTGCTAGAAAACAAACATTTTGTTTTTTTTTTTTTTTTTTAAATTTAATAGCCTTTTATTTACAGGATATATACATGGGTAACTTTACAGCATTAACAATTGCCAAACCTCTTGTTCCAATTTTTCACCTCTACCCCCACCCTCCCTAAATGGCAGGATGACCAGTAGATGTTAAATATATTAAAATATAACTTAGATACATAATAAGTATACATGACCAAAACATTATTTTGCTGTACAAAAAGAATCAGACTCTGAATTATTGTACAATTAGCTTGTGAAGGAAATCAAAATGCAGGTGTGCATAAATATAGGGATTGGGAATTCAATGTAATGGTTTTTAGTCATCTCCCAGAGTTCTTTTTCTGGGTATAGCTGGTTCAGTTCATTACTGCTCCATTAGAAATGATTTGGTTGATCTCATTGCTGAGGATGGCCTGATCCATCAGAACTGGTCATCATCTAGTATTGTTGTTGAAGTATATAATGATCTCCTGGTCCTGCTCATTTCACTCAGCATCAGTTCGTGTAAGTCTCTCCAGGCCTTTCTGAAATCATCCTGTTGGTCATTTCTTACAGAACAGTAATATTCCATAATTTTCATATACCACAATTTATTCAGCCATTCTCCAACTGATGGACATCCATTCAGTTTCCAGTTTCTAGCCACTACAAAAAGGGCTGCCACAAACATTCGTGCACATACAGGTCCCTTTCCCTTCTTTATAATCTCTTTGGGATATAATCCCAGTAGTAACACTGCTGGATCAAAGGGTATGCACAGTTTGATAACTTTTGAGCATAGTTCCAAACTACTTCCAAAATGGTTGGATTAGTTCACAACTCCACCAACAATGAATCAATGTCCCAGGTTTCCCATCCCTCCAACAATCATCATTATTTTTCCTGTCATCTTAGCCAATCTGACAGGTGTGTAGTGGTATCTTAGAGTTGTCTTAATTTGCATTTCTCTGATTAATAATGACTTGGAGCATCTTTTCATATGACTAGAAATAGTTTGTTTCTTCATCTGAGAATTGTCTGTTCATATCCTTTGACCATTTTTCAATTGGAGAATGGCTTGATTTTTTATAAATTAGAGTTAATTCTCTATATATTTTGGAAATGAGGCCTTTATCAGAACCTTTGACTGTAAAAATATTTTCCCAGTTTATTGCTTCCCTTCTAATCTTGTCTGCATTAGTTTTGTTTGTACAAAAACTTTTCATTTTGGTATAATCAAAATTTTCTATTTTGTGATCAGTAATGATCTCTAGTTCTGCTTTGGTCATAAAGACCTTCCCCTTCCACAGGTCTGAGATGTAAACTATCCTATGTTCCTCTAATTTATTAATGATTTCATTCTTTATGCCTAGGTCATGAACCCATTTTGACCTTATCTTGGTGTACGGCGTTAAGTATGGATCAATGCCTAGTTTCTGCCATATTAGTTTCCAATTTTCCCAGCAATTTTTATCAAACAGTAAGTTCTTATCCCAAAAGCTGGGATCTTTGGGTTTGTCAAAGACTAGGTTGCTATATTTGTTGACTGTTTTATCCCTTGAACCTACTCTATTCCACTGATCAACTAATCTATTCCTTAGCCAATACCAAATAGTTTTGGTAACTGCTGCTCTATAATATAATTTTAGATCTGGTACAGCTAAGCCACCATCATTTGATTTTTTTTTTCATTAATTCCCTTGAAATTCTTGACCTTTTGTTTTTCCATATGAACTTTGTTAAAACAAACATTTTGAATAGGAAATAAAGATTTATTCCCATGAACATATTTTACTGAAGTCAAGTTTGCTATTTTGCATTCCAAATAAAATTGCATTCATAGTAGTATCGTAGATTTTGAGCTGGAAAGAATGGCAAAGGCCATCTTTTTCAAACCTATCATTTTACAGATGAGTCAATTGAGTCATAGAGAGAATAAATGATTTGTCCAGGATCATGCAAGTAGGAAATATATGAGTCAGGATTTGAACTTAGGTTCTTGACTTCAGATGCAGTGTTCTTTCCCAAATTATGGAAACACTTGTGTAAATGGAGTGACCTTAATCTCCACTCCATCCATATTCAGTTTTACTTAGTGGTAGGCAAGAAGTGGTAGGCATTTCATTGAATTAACTATGTTTGATATATAGTACTAGAGAATGTCATAGTGTAACTAAGAAAAGCTTTGCAGAACTGGTTTTTAAAACTTCATAGGTCTATTATAAGTCATATCTCTCAATTTTATTTTGTTGGTATTTATGAATTTGGTTTCAGAACAGTTATAGAAAATGCCTGTGAAATAAAATCACTGTACAGACCTGTCATTATATGGCAAGCATGTGGTATGATGATGTGAGCCTTGCATTTGTGGTTGGGGAATGCCGGGAATCTTGGGCTTAGTTGTCATTGAACACTGCTCCACCTTTCTGTGCTTTGGGTCTCCTCTTTAGAAAGTTACATCTTGCATAAACAGCTTAGATCCCATGGGAGAATAGGTGTTTTCTGTGTGTTGTGCTGTTGGTTATGATCTGCCGTGCTACCTGAAGACTAGTTCAAAGGTAAGTTAGTAGATTTATATTTATTTGCTTTTCACTAGGTGTATTTATATGCACAGTATATACCTAGTATATGCTTGTATATACTATGTAATATGCTATATATAGTATGTACTCTATAATATATTTATTCTAAAATAGATACTATATACTATATGTAATATATGATAGAATATATATATGTATAGTATATACTTAGTTTGAAATAATGTGAACTCAGAGTCAAAATTTTAGTTTTAATTTTGATGATTTTGTCTTATGTTTCATCTTATTCATATCCCTTCATTTCTATCCTCAAAAGCCACTAAAGTATGCCAGGGTGGTGGGAGTAGTGGGAAGTGGAATTCATTTCAAACTTCTGATTAGGTATATTTTTCAAATTCATTTCTAAGGATAGAGAAGGAGAGACCCATATGGGAAAATTATCTTAGCCTTATATCTAATTTTATAGATATCAAAGGCTGATGTAAAGGTGATATTAACCATGTAGGGTTCCCAATCCTCCTTTTCTTTTAGTATGATAGTTAAAAATAATATATTATGACCTTCCTTCCCTTCCTCCACTGCCTTACCCCCTTCTCCCCCCCCCCCAAAAAAAAAAAAACAAAGGAAATCCCAAGAAATCTGTCAAAATGTAGACTGGGCAAAAACTAGGATTCTGGGAATTCTTCTATTTTAGGGCAAGACATATTGGATGGATGTTGAGGTATGATTGAGATACTGTTGCAATATATTATGAAGTGAAATCTAAAGGATGGACTTTTATTATATAACAGGCCCTGAATAATTTTTTTTCATAGTCACCTGTCTGAAATAGGTGGACAATTGACATCATAGATTTAGGATTGTAGAGATCATTTATTTTACTTTTTATTTCATAAGTGCCAGAGAATTAAAGGGAGTTGCTTGATGTTATACAGATAGGCAATGACAAAGCTAGAATTTGAACCTAAATAATTTAATTCTAAATAAAGGTCTTCACTCCAAATGTAGGAACAGACTTTATAACGGATTTGAAATATTTTAAGTTTGAATGGAAGTCTTTGTAGCTTGGTCCTGACAAAGTTTTCACATCTAAGGAAGAAGGAAGACTATGCAGGAATAGTAAAGGTCATTAAAGGAATATTTAGGAGCTGAATGCCAATAAGAGAGCACAGAAGCTAAAGATGAATGAACAGGACAGTTGGCTGTGTGTGAACAGAGAGCTGCATCACAAGCTGGCTTATTGATATTGCAAAGCCATTATTAATAAAAGGATAGATTAGATTTTTCTTGAAGTCTCTTTTAATTCTAAATCTTTGATTCTCTGAATTCTTTTTTGCAAGAAACTCATGATCTGTTGGTTGGATAATCTGGCATTCTTATTTTGTATTTGGTACTGTCTGCATTCTGTGACATTCATGGGGATAACAATGGAAAGAAGGCAATTCAGTATACAACTGATTCTTCAGAGTAGACTAGGTAGGTTCACTAAGAAATACTTTAGGATTTCTCTAAGATGAGGAAAATACTTTATCTTTTAGCTGACAGGAACAGAATGGAAAAGTAAAAAGTCAGGATAGTCCATAAATAGAATAGCGAGTCTGTAAGGAATCAAAAAACTCTGAAATGGGGAGTCTTTTATTTTGACATATCAAACATTAGGATCCAAAATTTTTTACTATCATTAAATTATATAAGAATAAATTTTTAGTCCTCTCATTTTTATAGAAACTGGCCCTGAGAAGTTCTGTGATTTACTAAGAACCATATTTTTTTATTAAAGCTTTTTATTTTCAAAATAATTACATAGATAATTTTCTTTTATTTGGTTTCAGAACAGTTGACTCCAAGTCTGATGTTCTATGCATTGCACCATCTAGCAACCCCAATAGCTGTCATTTATATAAGACTTATTATATGCTAGGTTCTGTCCTAAGCATTTTAAAAAATATTATCTCACTTGAACCTCACAACAGTCGTGGGAAGTAAAGTATTATCATCATTTTACCAATAAGGAAACTGAGGCAAGCAAGTTAAGTGATTTGGGGAGAGTCACAAAGCTATTATGTGTTTACAGGCAGATTTGAACTCAAATCTTTCTGACTATAAAGGGCCAAGTAAGTATGAGGGAGGGGAAAGGTGAAAGCTGTCATTTCTTTGACAATTATTATCCTGTTTTTCCATGAAAAGGACATTAATATGTCTTGTTTATTGACATTGAGATATTAGAATCTTCTAAACACCTGGCTGTGCTCTGGATAGATTGTCTAATTACTGTTTTAGTATGAACAAAAGAATGCATAAATATAAATCACTGTTGACTGTTAATTTCTCCTCTATGACAGGAAACTTGTACTGGAGTAAGAAAAGCACTGGATTTCGGAGCAAAGGCTTAAAACCCAGGTCTGCTATTTGCCTAGCTTTTGTATGACCTTTCACAACTAGTTTTTTCCCTCTTGAGCATCAGTTTCCTAACCTATAGAAGTGGTGTGATAGATTAGATGCTAGTCATGATAATAATGATAATGAACCATAAGGAATTTTAAGATTTATAAAGCACTTTAACATGTTACTTCATTTTATCTCTTTATTATTTATGTGATCTCTAAAGTCCTTTCTTGCTCAAAATTTTCTTGCTTAAAATAAAATAAAATATAGATTTTTTTTTAAAGGTTCCATTGGAGGAGGGAATAACCCTTGCCTGATTATAACTTTTATCTGCTTCATTAATCACTTGTGAGAATCCATTTCATTTATTAGACAGGTAGATAGGGAAGGTGAAAAACATAGCCATAAAGCCATAGTTTTTATTATAGATTTAATGTGACTACCTGTGAGCAGAGCCATGGCTTAGGGTCTGAATATTTGGCTGCCAGGGGTTACAGAGAAGCTTCTTTCTTGAAGCCGTTTGAAGGAACTTCCTGTTCTTACACTGCTTGGCATTATGCCCTATGCTACCATCATAGACTTTCTAAAGAGCCGCCCGTAGAACTCCTGAGTGGAATCAGAGCCAGATGGGATGTGTTCCAGACCTGCTGCATGCTTATTCTTCCTTATGAAATGCTGCCAAAAGCATGTCTCATCCTGGGGATTCTGTTCATTCTAAGTTTATTTGGGGGAAATTCAAATGACTTGGTGATTACCTGTGTCTCTAGGAATTCTGCTTTGTTGGATCTGAGGTGGCCTAGCCAACGTGATGAAGCAAGGAGGGGGAAAGGCAATTTAAGCTACCAGATGTGTGTTTCAGGAAGACCAGAGTTCAAAACCAGTCACAGATATTTGGTAACTGGGTAATCCTGGGCAAGAGTCTTTCTGTATGAGTATCATCATTTGTAAAATAGGAATAAAACAATACATATTTCCTATGTTTGTTGGATGTTAAGGATAAAATGAGATAATATTTTAAAGCACTTTGCTAGGTAGAGTAGTAGATTAGAGTACTGGGCTTCCAGGAAGACTTGAATTCAAAATTGGCCTCAGACATTATTGTATGACTCTAGGCAAAGTACTTTTGTAAAATAATTAGCTGGAGAAGAAAATGACACCCCATTTCAGTATCTTTATTAAGAAAACCCCAAATGGGGTCACTAAGAATCAAACAAAACTGAAAAATGACTAAACAACAACACTGTTGACCTTGAAGCACTTGCTGTTATATTGTCAGGTCCATTTGAAAAAAACAAAACAAATTCCTGCTTGACTTAATCTGGAGTGATTAGTTTACTCAACACATTTGTCATCAAAATAAGATTACAAATTCTTTCTCATCTCTAATATGTAAAAGATGGCAGTGGTGACTGTTTCTAATCCCAAAATTTCTATCTCCTTCAAAGTTTGGAATAATTTTCTGTATACAGTAGTCATGTAACAATAATCTGTTGAACGAATGAATGATCATTACTGTCATCAGAAAAATCATTTATTGAATATAAGTTTGGATGTGATAGAGTTATATAGACTTGTTCTAGCAGGTAAAGCTTCTCTGTCCTATAAAGTTACATCTAAGAGACAATGAGCTTTGCTGTAGGAAAAAATTGAGGATTTAACAAAATAACAATTGAAATCCATAAATCTAGAGTAGTTAAATATCCTTCCTAAGGTCACACAGTGAATAAATGAAATTTGGATTTGAACTTGTTTTATCTGATATGAAATCTAGCATTCTTTCCACAATACAGACTGACTTCTTGGATTTTGTCTCTGTCTCTCTGTCTCTCATCTATCATCCATCTGTCTTATCTATCTTATCTCTATCTCTGTCTTCTATCTTTCAATCTGTCCATCTATATCTATCTATCTATATTAAACAGACCCACCAGATACTCCTAATTTTCTCAATTTGACATGCCATGTGATGATCTTATAGATCATCTTATAGACCAACAGATATGGTCAGTTGATCCTCAATTCTGTAAGTACCAAATGCTATTACAGAGCATTGTTTTGGGGATCTGAGGGAAGTAAACATTCAGAATATAAACTAACCTTAGGTGTAAGAGCATTTAGGCATAGCCTACCTCAGCTATGTTCATGACTGTTTCCTTCTCTCACTGGTTGTTTTCAAGAAGATTCCTTGACTACCACACACCAAGTAGAGCTCATGGTCATTTCATTTTAAGAGAACATTTTGTAGGTGTCATTTCCTGCTTCCATGGTGACAGGACAAGTTCCATGACTATTTTAACTTGTTGGGTAAGTTCATCCAGTGCATAAGCCCAGCCTTAGCTGAGCTAAGATCCACCCAGCAACAGTGTCACAGATAAGAAAGTGTTGTAATGAAGAATAGCTGGCATAGTCTTTGAATGAATCTAGTGAGATATGTCTTGATTCAATCTGAAGACTAATCCTAGAATTCATATCTGGTGACATGCTCATGGTCACTAGCCATGTTATGCTGGGAGGTTACATTAATTATTCTTTAGATCCCAGCACCTCAAGGGATTTCCCTTATAGAAGGGGCATATTGGTAAGGATCTCTGTGGATCCTTTCCTCTGAGGTTGGTGGTTAGCTTATTTTCATTTCCCTGGAATTAAAGGAATGGAATCTCTTTTCTTTGTGTGTTTCTATCATTTGAGAAGACATCATCAGAAGTAAAATGTCTTAGTAGAAAGAGGACAGAACTTGGAGTAAGGAGAGATGGATTCTAATGCTACCTCAAGCAATTAATTGTGACCCTGGACAAGTTTCTTAAATCTGAGTTTGTTTCCTCACCTGAAAAGTGGGGATAGTCATTCATGAACGAATAATGAAGCATTTAGGAGTTTACTTATTATGGACAAAGCACTGTTTTTAGTGCTGGGAATACAAACAGAAAAGTAAGATTATTCCTTTTCCATTGGGATGTGAGGGGAGATTGTGGTCAAGTAGTGGTTGTAATTTGACTTGTGTGACACATGTTGTCTCTTGTCTGTCCCTCCAGGTGCCCAGTACTTCAGCTAGAAAGGCTTACCTGCTCTCTGAGTGGCAGCAAGTTGAGGTTGACAAGGTTGTTGGGGAGGATAGCAGGAATTAAAATGGAACTTGTAACAAACACAACCTCAGGAAAGGATTCTGCTTAAAGAATTATATTAGTTGTTACTTTTTGGGAGGGGGGGAAACTGTACCTCAATTTGTAATTTCACTGGATTAGGGAGCTAATGGTGAGGAACTCTTACTCATACTTCTGCCTCCACCTTCCTTGAAGGTCAGCCTCACTTCAGGTTCCAGATTCCATGTTGCCAACTGTACTTTTACTAACATGGCTATTGGGAATAGAGTATTGCAAACTTAAAAGTATTACATAATTGACTTGGTATCACAAATCTTATGTTCTTGCTAAGCTGGAGAAGGGACATGCTGTCATCAACCCTGGATTAGTATTCTAAAGACTTGGTTTCAAATTCCAGCTTTGTTGATTATTATAGGCAAGTTATTGAACTTCTCCAGTCATTAATTTCTTTATCTGGAAAGTGAGAGAATTGGAATAGATGCTTTCTAAATCTTTCTAAGATTTCTCTCATTTCTAAATTTTATGATCCTATGAATAGTCACTACTCTGTGAATATGACTTATTTTTCCTTTCTGTCTTATGACCTTTATAATAATATCCTATTCACCTTTAAGATTTTTAAAAATTTGATAGAATCTTAATATACATAAAATTAACATTTTGATATAGTTACAGGGAAAACAAGGGTTTGTATATGAAATTGTTAACTTCTGTTATGGCAGTCTTTGTTCTCTTCATTTAATTTAAATTTAATGTGTTCCAATACTGCCCTACTTGTCTGTGTTTTGATCACTTTGCTCTTAAGTCAAAAGTGTCTCAGGTTTTTCCTAATTTATTCTTTTCAATTTTTTCATATGGCAGAACAATATTCCATTATATTCATATATAATTGGCTCAACCATTCTCCAGTAGAGAGGCACCCACTTTATCTTTACTTCTTTCCTAGAACAACAAAAAAAGTGCTCTTCTAGCTATTTTTCCCCCCATGATCTCTTTTGGGGTATAAGTCTGGTCATGGTATCACTGGGTCAGAGATCAAAAGGTATGCAGATATTAGTGACTTTGGGGCCATAGTTCCAAATACATTTCAGAAATGGTTGACCATTTCATAACTTCACCCACAATGTGTCAAAGTGATCATTTTTCTTTCTTTTTTTAAAAATTAAATTTTTTGAGTAGGTTGCTAGGTGGCACAGTTGATAAAGCCCTCACTTATAACAAGCATATTTGTACAAAACAAATTTCACACATTGTTTCTGAAAATATATGGCTTATTCTCTACCTCTAATCCATTACCTCTCCATAAAGAGGTGGGACATTAGATTCCTTATACATCTGGAGTCATAACTGGTAATTGCATTAATCATAGTTCTTATGGCCTCTACAGTTGTTTTTCTTTATTATTTTTATTTATGATGCATAATAGGTACTTAATAATACATGTTCTCTTCCTTTGAATTAACAAACATTTCTTTTCTTTCCTTCTCATTGTACCTCCTCAGTTGAGAAAAACAAAATGAAACAAAAAACATTTATAACAAATATGTAGTCAAGCAAAACAAACTCCAAATATTAGCCATATCCAAAATCATGTCTTACTCTGCATCTTTATATTAAAATTTTTTAGTCTTTCAAAGTTACTTGTTTTTATAATATTGTTACTATATAATTTGTTCTCCTGGTCCAACTTAATTTATTCAGTTTCAATTTGCGGCAATATTTGAAAATTTTAGGTTCTCTGAAATTCTCCTTTGACACTTTTAATAATAATTAATTAGCAATAATATCCCATTATTTTTGTATAACTATAGAATTCTTGACTTGGAATCAGGATGACTTGACTTCAAATCCAACCTCACACTATTACTAACTATATGACTCTAGGACCTCTCTTTGCCTCAGTTTGCTTAATGATAAAAAAGAAATGTATTGTGGTGGATAATAATAGCATTTACCTAGCAGGGTTGTTGCAAGGATCAAATGAGATAATAATTGTAAAGTATTTAGCACAGTGCCTAGCATATAGTAAATGATATATAAATTTTAGCTATTATTATTTATTATGATCAATTCCCTTTATAAACATTCGATTAGAAACTTTTCTCAGAGAAATTTGATTAAAGTAATTTCCATTTAATAATAATGGTTTTCTTTTAATTCTAATTGCATTATTATACAGAAATTTTTAAGTTTGAAGCAATCAAAATTGCCCATTTTGTGTCTTATTATCATTTTCATTCTTGATTTGGTCAAGACTCCCTCCTCTTATCCACATGGTATAGATATTGATTTAAAATTAATTTCTCTCAGATTGCTTTCCAATTTTCTCAGTAATTTTTAGTAAATAATGAGGTTTTTCTCAGCATCTGTGATACTTAGGTTTATCAAACACTATCCTATAGTGTTCCTTTGTTTTGCTTTCCAAGGAGCACAGTGATTTTTGGTATTTCTCTTCTGTCCTGTTTTACATGTCCATTGTTTTTGATAGTACATAATTTACATTCTTTTTATCCAAAATTATGGTCTTGTTCAAATATTTCCCTGTTGTTGTTGTTGTTTTTTACTTAAAGCATGTTCCTTGCAATTCTGTGAAGTAGATAATATCCCATTTTGCAAATGAAGGAAATGTGATTCAGAGAGATTGTGACTTGCCTGCTATCACACATTTGTAAACTATTAGAGCCAAGACTCAATCTTTTGCCTTGAGTCCAGATCCCTGTCCAATATGTTGTGTTGCCTCTCTGTGTAGTCCTTGTAATTGAATGCAGAATGGGTTGGGGCTCACATCTTCTGCATATACTCAAAACATCTAACAATTTTTCTGTTACACGGTAATAAATCCTCTTAGAGATACAATTTTAGCTCCTATATCTGAACTCTTCTGTTCAAGGAAAACTTTTCCCCCAAAGGTTTCTCTTCTCTTTGATTTAAGGAGGTAGGCTATTATATTAGATCTTGTTGTTTGTCTTGCATTTTCAAAGAGGACTAATAACATCACTCGGTGATGTCATTGTTTAATAGCTTTTTATTTACAAGTTATATGCATGGGTAATTTTACAGCATTGACAATTGCAAAACCTTTTGTTCCAATTTTTCCTCTCTTTCCCCCTACCCCCTTCTCTAGGTGTCAGGATGACCAATACATATTAAATATATTAAAGTATAAATTAAATACAAAATAAGTATACATGACCAAACCGTTATTTTGCTGCACAAAAAGAATCAGACTCTGAAATATTGTACAATTAGTCTGTGAAGGAAATCAAAAATGCAGGTAAAAGGTGATGTCATTTTTGACTCATGAATGAATTAGATTTAAGTGAAACAGAGTTGCACAAAGTCATCTTTGCTCACTGGCAAAGAAGACCCTGAAGTTTCCTCAAATTGTGCCTGGAATAGATGCTTGAATTCACAGTAAGATCCCTCGTAGTTCCTTAGCAAACCTGTCATCCATGAAGGGAGTCTTGCTAATCAGTTGGCAGTTTCTATTAATGTTGCAATTTGTAAGATAGTAATGCACTTTGAATTGAAATGAGAAATGGTAAAGAGCAAGGGAAAGAAGGCCTAAGTTCCCTTTTAGGACTGTGAATATTCTCACTGGTTTTCTGAAGATGAGTAGTTAATGATATTAATATCAGCAAAAGTAACAAATTTGGCTTTTTTTTTTTTTTAAACTGCAACCTCAGGTACCTCAAATATTCAGATGAATCAGCAAAAGATACTAAAGGATGCCATTTATGCTTTCAGGTTTGGGTCAGTCTTAAAACATAAGGAATGTTTTGTCTTGTACCAAGGGCCCTTGTCTTGTACCAAGCATGAGGACTGTGAAGATAAAAACCCTCTTTATCTCTTTTCTGAGAACAGAGCTTAAAGTTCTGGATGGAATGGTTGAAAAAAGATTAGATTTCATATGAGGAGAGTTGAGTTGAAATCTCAGTTTTGCCATTTAGCTTTGTGATCTTAATCAAGTTAGTTTTCATTTTTGCTGCCATAAAAGTTTAGACATGGTAAGGTCCCTTCTAATTTCAAGGTTTTAAATATCTTTTTGCTTTATTATAAGATTTTCCTTTAGAACAAACTTCTTGTAGTTTGTCCAGAGGAAATTATGAAAACTTAGCCTTTCAGTCTTTCATGAATTCACATTCAGATTCCAAAATATAAAAAATTAACCAATACAGTAATAATATAAAGTATGTCACATTGAAACAATGTTATCTTGATTCAAATTCTGACTGTTACTGAGTGACTTTGGGTATATTTCTTACTCTGTTGTCTAAGTTCCCTTATCTGTAAAATGATGCACTTGGAATTGATTTTGAAAGTTCTTCTAGCTTTAAATCTCGAATTCTATGAATATGTCAGGGGGAAATGTCCTTTGGTAGAGAACAAAGAGATGTGACTGAAATATACAGCCACCTACCAAAAGTAGCAATCAGGGGACAGGTATTCCTTAAGTGATTGCTATGAACTTGGCATTTCCTGTATATTGGGGATATGAATACAATGCAAAAATGTTGCTGTTAGCTCTGGAATCAGTGGTGGTGCTGCTTTCTATCTTTTTTAGAGAGAGATAATGCCATAGTGGCAGCTCGGTAGTACAGGGGATAGATAGAGTTTCTTGAGTTCAAATGTGAAGTCAGAAAATTGCTAGCTCTGTGACCCTGGATAAGTCACTTAATTTTGTTTGTCTCAGTTTCCTTATCTGTAAAATAAGTTAGAGAAAGAAATGGCAGACTATTCCAGTAGCTTTGCCAAGAAAACCTCAGATGGGGAAACAAGAAGTTGCATTTGACTGAAAAAAAAAAAAGACTAAACAATAAACATGTATTATTGCAGAATACTGGGCCTGGGTTTGAGTCCTGGCTCTGAGCATATTAACTTAAATTCTGACATTAATTTTTTTTCCATTTCCAGAATGGGAGTATTATTACCTACCTTACCAAATTTCTGGAATTATTTAGAGGATCAAATCAGATGATTTAAAAGAGTTTTTGGAATTATGAAGTGTTTTTAAAAGTGAAAGATATTACTTTTAGAAGTTGAAGAAATAAAATTTTTCATCACTGGTGTGATCAACCCTTGAATTTATGTAAAGGTAAAATTCTTGTTACAGTGTTACATTTTCATGTCCAAGCCAATGTCCCATGGATTTATTATTTCTACTTTTAGCAGAGTTTATAAAACATGATCCTATACAAGCTCTTTCTCTGGTTTCCATCCAATTGATAATACTTTATGTAATAAAAGAACTTGATTGAGTGCTATTTGCTTTGTAGTATTGCAGAGGAAAGCTAATCTTTTTATGATTCTTTTGTCTACCAACAAGAAACAGTTTTTCTTTTATTGGCTTTCTTTCATGGATGTTCATTGTCTACTATCCTAAACACCTAAAAGCCAAAGAAAAACCTCCCAAGCTTTAAGCTCCACTCTACCCAAAACAGAAAAACAAACTAAAACACCCACAAGAAATTTCTCATTGACATTATTTACAAGATTCATCTGATTTGTTTTTGAAAAAAACTGGCAATTATAATTATTAGGTACTTTGGACTGTTTTGAAAGAACTAGGATTTCATTGGTATGGGTCTTCCTATCATTAATGTGGATCTCAACTGTAATACTATCTAATGAGTAGGTAGTTTTCATTAGTGGGCTATAGTCCTTAAAATTCTTTAAGCCTTCTAAGGATTTAGCTTCCTTAGTCCTTAGATAAGAGTTTCACATTCATATTTTTCAAGCTTGTTAAGAGCTGTTTGAGGCAGATGAGTCTGGAAGAAACATTCCTTTTTCCTGAGTTCAAATCTGGCCTCAGATACTTAGTATTTGTATGATCCTGTCAGCCTCACTTTCCTCATCTTACCTTTCTCATCTTTCCTTCAAAGAGAAGGAAATGGCAAACTACTCCAGTATCTTTGCTAAGAAAATTCCAAATGGAGTTATGAAGTCAGACATGATTGAAATTCCTGAACAATTCCAGTTGATGCAGTTCATAGTTTCTTTACTCCTTAGCAGATAGTCTTCATGTATAGCTTTATCTTAAAAATTATCATATTGGGGCTTATTCAGTTCAGCTTGGCTAGTTCTCAAATAGATATAATATCAGGCTCATTTTGTTTTAAATTTTGTTAAGATTTAGTATAGCAGAGGATTGTGGGTTTGGAAATAGAAGGGATCTTGAAAGGCATTTTTCTCAATATTCTGATTTTATAAATGAGGAACTTGAGGCCCATATAGGTAGAACAGGTGACAGCATGATGTTTGAATCCAAATCAAGCACTTTGCAATGGTAGAAGACACTTTATACTGGGACAACCTTTAAGAACTTATTTGTTTTATTTTCCTTCTTTTCCCTACTCCAAGCCTGCTTCCTAAGGAATTAGTTCAGAAGTTCAAAGTTGTCCTTGATCACCTTCTAGGAGTATGATTCTGGGCAAGTCATTTAATCTCTTCTTTGCTGCAGTTTGGAATTGTATAAATGGGGAATAATCTGCCTTTCATGGTTGTACTGGGTATCATATGAGAATATATGTAAAACACTTAGCACAATGCCTGGCACATACTAAATAAATGCTTATTCCATTTCTCTTCTCATTGAATCTTCATAACTAATTTTTCCTTTGCCAATTAGTAATCAATAACAATGGCTGAATCTCCTCTCTTTATGGCAGTATGTAATTTATTGCCCACTTCCATTAGAATGTAACTTCATTACACTTAGGGATTTTTTATTCTTTGTATTTGTATCCCTAGTATCTAGCACAGGGCCTGGCACATAGTAAATTATTTATAAATGCTTGCTTGCTTGATGACTGTATGTACCATCACTGTAACTTTCTAAACCAAAAACTATTCCATGTGTATTGTCTTCTATTAGGATGTAAAATGTCTTGAGGGTAGGCAACTAATTTCTCTTTTATATTTGTATCCCTCTATTCCTGACCCATTATAAGTGCTTAATAAATGCTTTATCACTAATTAATTCCTCAGTGCCTGTTATTCCCATTACTACTTTTAATTTCTTTCTCTTGATCTCTATTACTCTTAGCTTTTATGCTTTCTTGTCTCTTTTCAACTTTTATTCATACTTCTCAATTTTTATAGAGAAATGCTGAACTTTTATAGAATCTTTTGACCATAGTGCTTTTTCTTTTTCATCACAAATGATCTAATCACTGCATATTCAGTAAAAACAGGTCAGCTCTTCTTCACTTTGTTTATATGGTCTTTTTGGACTGCTGCTTTATCTTTTTTTTGGTGACTTGGTGGGAGAAAAATTTGAATGGGGGCTGCAGAGAATAATACTTAAAATTACAGAGCCATTCTAGAAATCTCATTCTTTTGGAAATCTAGATTTTGGATAGTTAAAGTTTAATTTTACGTTTATTTTTTAAGACTATGGACCAAGAGATAATATGAGAAGTTAACATAATTTTTGTGAATGAGCAATACCAGACTGAATTCAGGATTTAAATTAAACCCCTCCATGTATGTGTGTGTGTTTAGCCATCCATATGCTTGGAAAGGGGTGATTAGGAAGGAGAAATGAAAAAGTTTGGATAAAAATGGCAGTTCAAATATTTCAGTGATATTTGACTCTTTGTGACCCTATTTGGGGTTTTCCTGGCAAAGAGTAGTTTGCCATTTCCTTCATTTTACAGAGGAGGAAACTGAGGCAAACAGGTTTAATTGACTTACCCAGGGTCACATGCTAGTAAGTGTATAAAGTCAGATTTGAACTCAGGTACTTTTGACTCCAGGCTGAGCACTCTAATCAACCATATCACCCAAAACATTGCTCTACCATAATAGAACTTATACCAGAACAGGGAATAAGGAATTAGTAATGCTAATACACAATATTATGGGCTAAATGCCTCAGAGAGATACAAAACAAAGTGGTTTGGTTTGGGTTGGAAGATGTGCCAGAGATTATCAGCCAAGGTTTTATTGAAGGAGGTGCCATTTGAGAAAGGCTTCAAAGGATGAATAGGAATTCATCTGGTAGGAAACTCAGATGAAAAGGCAGAGTTTGTACTAGGAGGATTTGTCTTAGAGGTGGCAATATCTGACATTTGGATGTGGGAGTCAAGGGACAGTAAAGTATTGGTGGGAAATAGCATAATATTCATTTTAGTTCTCTGAAAATAATGTTTTTAAATTTAAACTTATCTAGAAAACTCTACAGTTTTAAATACCTTGATGCATTTTTTTGTTTTTGTTTATTGTTTTTATTTTATATTATTTTTACTGAAGATAAAGAACTCAAACACCTTTATATAATTACTTTCTAAGAGGGAATTTTGAATTAAATTGAAAATCATGTGGGGGATTTTTGCAAAATTTCCATTAGTTACACTATCCTCTATTCCCCATCAATAACCATGAAAATGATAGTAAGAAAAAAAGGAAAACTAACCCATTTATACTCCTTCTTTCTCTCTCTATCTCCTTGGTATTTCCCTCTTTAAATATTATAACAGAGACTATTCTCATGTAATTAAGTGACTAAAAACAAATAAAAAAGGGTATATGCTTTATTATTGATCTATGCTAAAACTATGTGACTGACAAGACTTCAAAGCAAGCAAGGACAGGGTAAATGGTTAACTTAATCTATAAGAACTGAAACCTTTGGACCTCATAATTTAAGCAGTTTGCAAAGACAAGTCTACCAAGTTATGAGCAATTGTCAAAATGAAAGCAAAGTTAGTAGGAACATTATTTAAGGTGAATTTGACCTTCCTGAGTGCCTTCCTTTTCTACTCCCAAGTCTGTAGTTTTAAAAACAGATATTATTCAACATTAGCAAAATTGGCATGTGAAAATTTTAAAATGAAATTTAATGAGGAAGAATATTATGCATAACTTTTAACTGTCAGCATTCTAAAAATTCACTTTTCAAAAAAACTAAAAATTTAAAAAAATACTGCCATATAGAAATGTATTCCTTTAATATCTTTTCAGTATTTGTAAACTTCCAGGAATGAGACCATATCTCCTCCCATTTAAAAAAAAAAAAAAAAAAAGCAAACCAATAGAAGAATACAATATACATAATAAATATTTTTAAATTTCTTTTTTATTCTCAATTCAGATACTACACATTGAGCATTTCTATATACTCTGCAAAACTCAGATGAGGATTATGTGTGAAGTCATAAGTGTTCATTCTGTACCATTTCTTTTGAAGAAAGAATTATAAAAAACTCAATGGATTACCTTCTACCTATCCTGCTTGTCTTTGCTTCTTTCTCAATTTTTTTCTGTAGATTAAAAAAAATGTATCAATAGCCCTCTATTTTTTCTTTTTCTTTCCTTTTTTTTTGCATTGCTACTATTAACTTTCTATCTCCCCAACACATATGCCTCCACTAGAAACAGAAAGAAAACAAATTTTTGTAGCAGCTAAACATAGGTAACCAAAAGAAATTCACAAATATAATGATCAAATTTAAAATAGGCCTATTTGTATCCCATTTTATACCATGAACTCATAATCTCTTTATCTCGAGGTAAGTTACTTTATTTCATCAGAGGTCTTCTAGATGTGTATTTCATCATTGTTTTGATCAGAATTTTTAAATCTTTCAAAGATAACTTTGAAAGATATCTTTCTTTATAATCTTGTTGGCATTACAACAAATGGTTCTCCTCACTTTAGTCTGCATCCTTGTTTGTTTGTTTTTTAAAACTAACATTTATATAGCATTTACTATATGCCAGGAATTGTGCTAAGTAATTTATAATTATTATCCCATTTGAACTTCATAGCAATCCTACTAGGCAGGTCTATTATTGTGCTCTTTTTACAGAGGAGGAAACTAGTTTCAGGAAACTGAGGCAGAAGTTGTGACTTGCCCAGGCTCATATACCAGTAATGTCTGAGGCCAGATTTGAACTTGAGTCTTCCTGATTCCAGGCCCAACACTGTATCTACTCATCATTCTGAAATAATCTGGTGCAATATTATTCTTTTACATTCATATAGCCCAATTTGTTTAGCCATCAGAATTTAATAGACTCCCCATCTTAGAGTCCAGTGGTATGCTTTGCTTTTTTTTTTTTTTTTTCCTTTTTCCTTTTTTACATCCGTTTCAGGATCAGGAAGTTTGTTTTGCTTACTGGGACTATTATTCTCTATATTTCCTCTTGCTTGACTCCTCCTCTCTCTCTTCTCACTTGTTTCCCTATTGAGTTTGTTTTATTTCTACACCAAATAGTGGTTTGTGTGTGTTTGTGTGCAAATGTATACATGCATTTTTGTGCAACCTTTCTTTGTATAGTTACATGAGAGTGACATTTATTTGATGCCTGCTTCTTACTTCCTTTTCCTTCATATTAATTTATTCTTCTCACGTTCCTGAGTTATGAAGAATAGTAAGTTTCATCCTTTTTTCACCCAGAATCAGTATACTCCTAGGATCTTTGTTTTTCTTATTTAATTCCCTCAATACCCTTTGAAGATATTAAGGTTCTGAGGGAAACTTGTTTGGTCTTCTCATATTAAAATGTTAGCACTGCATCATTCTGTCTGCCTTTTCCAAATGTTCAAATAAATTTATCTTTCTAAGTTTCTCTTGACTATTGTGTCTGTATTTCAAAGTTTCTACCCAGCTTTGATCTTTTCAAAGAAGTGCTTGAAAAGTCTTCTATGCCATTAAAGGTCTATTTTCCCCTAAAAGATTATATTCAGCTTTGCAAGGTAAATTATTCCTGTCTCTAGGGAAAAGAATCACTAACACAGATTGCCCTTGACAGACCTTTTTCTTTGTGGACAGAGGCTGTTTAACTTTTGTCTTTGAATCCCCAGCTGCTAGCACAATGCCTGACACATTTTTATTATTGTTCAATCATTTCAGTGGTGTCCAACTCTTCGTGACCCCATTTGGGGTTTTCTTGGCAAAGATACTGGAGTGGTTTGCCATTTCCTTCTCCATCTTATTTTACAGATCATGAACTGAGGAAAATAGGGCTAAGTGATTTGCTCAGGTTCACACAACTAATAGGCATCTCTCAGGTGGGATTATTCTATCTACAATGCTATCTAGGTGCATCCCTGTCCGACATATAGTAGTTAATAAGTATTTAATAAGTTTAATAAGTATTTAAGTTAATAAGTATTTATTTATTGATTGATTCTAGTGCTACATAAGTAAAGGCAGAATTGGCATGCAGATAAAAATGGATTGTTTCTTTGAGTTCAGAAGCCTCTCTTCCCCAACTCTTCTCTCAGTTAAAGCTTCATTATAATACACAGTATCAACAATCATATATTACAACACCTTGTACCACTTGAACCTTAAAGGAAGGTTCTTAGCTATAGTAAGACACTTTAGCCTTTAGGTAGGAGATGGCAGGATGGAAGAGTGGTTATCAGTAAGTTATCCACTTTGCCAATATATGGGGTATATGGGGGCCTGGGGATGTAGGATGGTGTGGGTATTATGAAATAAATCTAGGAAGGTAGGCTAGAGCCAGACTGTGAATGGCTTTGAATGCCAGGATCAAGACCTCCTGCCAGGGCAAAAAAAAAAAAAATTACCTCTCATTTCACATATTCTTTGGGCTGCTTATGCCATATCTTCTATTTTTCCATCAATGTTGGCTTTGTGTTCATTTTAAACTGATTTTACCCAGATAAATAACTTACATACCTCTGTTTACCACGATGTTCGTATCTTTTTAAGGAAGGTAATTTTTAAAAGAAGTATAAAGATGTTGAGGCTACAAAGCGTGCTACAAAATTATTTTTCAGGGGATCTTATGAAAGGGCAAGAAGTTTTCACCTGCTATTTCAGGTGATATTTCAATTTGGGAGCATTGTGGGATTATTTGAGAATGTTAGTGTCTCTTGACACACTAAGAGGGAGTGAGATGTGGGTCAGATGGTTGTGTTCATGCACATCTGAATTATTCATTACTGTGGTATTTAGCATATATATTCAAACTCTCATTCATTGATTAATACCATAACCAAAAATTGTAATTATATAGCTAGACATATAACTCAGGGATATAGTACAAGGAATAACAGGATAGTATTGTGGGAACCACACCAGCTCTGAAGTTGGAAGATTTAGATTCAAATACCACCTATGACACTGGTTACTTGAATGCCCTTAGGTAAATCATATAATTTCCCTGGACCTTAGTCTCCTCATCTGTAAAACGAGGGGATCGTACTAATTGACTGGTGAACTCACTTCCAATTCAATGGCATTTCTGATGCATTACATTGTAGAAATCTTTGATCTTGGAATCAGATGCACTTCCAGAGCCATATATGATTCACATATCTTTGTGCAGGCTTGTGGTACCTCTGTTAAAGTCTATTGGACTCCAGCTAAAAAAATGTATTACTCTGGGATATATATTTAGTTTATTAATTTTTTGATTGACAGTCCCAAGCCTTAACATCTCTGTGGAGATGACCATATATCCAGGTCTCTTTCCTGAGCACTATTCTTCTTTTTTTAAACAACCTAATGTTGAAATTATATGTAGCAGGGGAAAATATACATTTTCATTTGAATATCCCTTAAAGGGACAATGCAGAAATCCTCACCACTTTCAGAAAGAAATTGTAGAATACCTAGATTTCTCACACCTTTAAATCATGTTTATCATCTTTCTTTCTTTCTTTCTTTCTTTCTTTCTTTCTTTCTTTCTTTCTTTTCTTTCTTTCTGTCTTTCTGTCTTTCTGTCTTTCTGTCTTTCTGTCTTTCTGTCTGTCTTTCTGTCTGTTTTTCTATCTTTCTGTCTTTCTTTCTGTCTTTCTTTCTTTTTTATTAAAGCTTTATATTTACAAAGCATATGCATGGGTAATTTTTCCAACACTGATCCTTGCAAAACCATTTGTTCCAAAATTTTCCCTCCTTCCTTCTACCCCCTCCCTTAGCTGGCAGGTAGTCCAATACATGTTAAATATGTTGAAATACATATTAGATCCAATATATGCATGCACATTTATATAGTTATCTTGTTGCACAAGAAACATTAGATCAAGAAGGAAGAAAAAGAAAAACTGGGAAAGAAAACATAATGAAAGCAAACAATAACAGAAAGAGTGAGAATGCTATGTTGTGGTCTACTCTCTGTTCCCATGGTTCTCTCTCAGGGTGTAGATGGCTTTCTTCATCACTGAACAAATGGAGCTGGTTTGAATCATCTCATTGTTGAAGAGAGCCATGTCCATCAGAATTGATCGTCGTATAGTCCTGTTGTTGCCGTATAGTCCTGTTGTTGCCGTGTACAATGATCTCCTGGTTCTGCTCACTTCATTTAACATCAATTCATGTAGATCTCTCCAAGTCTTTCCAAATCATCCTGCTGGTTGTTTCTTATAGAATGATAGTATTCCATAGTGTTCATCCAAGTCTTTCCAAATCATCCTGCTGGTTGTTTCTTATAGAACAATAGTATTCCATAGTGTTCATATAACTTAATTTATTCAGTCATTCTCCAATTAATGGGCATCCACTCAGTTTCCAGTTTCTTGCCACTACAAATAGGGCTACCACAAACATTTTTGCACATGTGGGTCCCTTTCCCTTCCTTTAAAATCTCTTTGGGATTATATCCCAAAGTTTGATAACTTTTTAGCATAGTTCCAAATTGCTTTCCAGAATGGTTGGATCCGTTCACAGTTCCACCCTGAGCACTCTTCTTGAATCACCACCTCCCTCCTAGACATCTCAAATCGTATAATCTGTAGACATTTAAAATTCAAAATGTCCAAAACTCTTTATCATTCTCCTCATGTTTTTCTTTCTTAGTGTTAATGGTATCACTGTCTTGTTAGTCACAACGGCTTATAATCTCAGAGTCATCTTCAATTCCATATCCCCATGAATCAATTTATTGTCAAGTATTGTCTTTTTATCTTCTTAATAACTTTTGTATAAGCTACTTTCTCTTCTCTCAAACAACTACTACTATGTGAAGGCTTTTTTCACATCTTGCCTAGACTAATTTTTGTCTTTTTTAAAAAAAATTCACGAATTAAAGTCTTTTGGAATTGCTTTGAGTCACTGAACCACTGAGAAGAACCAAGTCTTTCATAGTTGATCATTGTACATTCTTGCTCTTATTATATACAATGTATACTTGGTTCTGCTTGTTTCCCTCAGCATCAATTCATGTAAATCTTTGCAGGACTTTATAAAATCATCTTGTTCATCGATTTTTTTACAGAACAATAATATTTTATTACCTTCATATACCACAATTTATTCAGCCATTCTCCAATTGATGGGCATTTACTCATTTTCCAGTTCTTTGTTACCACAAAAAGAGCTGCTACAAACATTTTTGCACACATGGGTCCTTTTTCCTCCTTTATGATTTCCTTGGGATATAAACCTAGTAGTGGCACTGCACAGTTTTATAGTCCTTTGGGCATAGTTACAGATTGTTCTCCAGAATGATTGGATCATTTCACAACTCCATCAACAATGTCTTAATGTCCCAGTTTTCCAACATTTATCATTATCTTTTTCCTTCATCTTGCCCATCTGAGAGTTGTGAGATAATAACTCAGAATTGTTTAATTTGCATTTCTCTAATCAGTAGTGATTTAGAGCATTTTTTCATATAACTATAGATGACTTTAATTTCATCATCTAAAAATTGTCTGTTTATATCCTTTCACCATTTATCAATTGGTGAATGACTTGTAATCTTATTAAAAAAAATTAAAGGGGGTGAGTACAAGTTTATTACTGCTGAGAACCTTGATTCAAACAAGGCATAAGGGAAGAGGAAATTTTCTTTCCTTTTTTCTTGTAAATTTACTTATTTTTAATATGCATTACTTTATGAATCATCTTGGGAGAGAAAAATCACAACAAAAGGGAAAAATCATGGGAGAGAAAAAAAAAGCAAAAAAGAAGTGAACTTAGTTAGCATTTGTTGATTTACTTTCAGTCTCTTTAGTTCTTCTTCTGGATGCAGACAACATTTTCTATCCAAAGTTTGTTGGGATTGATTGTTTTGAATCACTGAATCAGAAAAAAGAACCAAGCCTTTCATAATTGATAATTGCACGTTCTTGCTCTTATTATGTACTATGTATTCCTGGTTCTGCTTGTTTCACTAAGCATCAGTTCGTGTAAATTTTTCCAGGTCTTTCTAAAATCAGCTTGTTCATCATTTTTTTTTTTAAATAGAACAATAGTATAGAACAATATAACTTTTTTTTATAGAACAACAATAATATATACTACAACTTGTTCAGCCTTTCTTCAGTTGATGGGCATCTACTCCTTTTCCAATTTTTTGCTACCACAAAAAGAGCTGCTACAAACATTATTGCATATGTGGGTCCTTTTCTCTCCTTTATGATTTTCTTTGGATACAGACCCTGTAGTGGTACTGCTGAATCAAAGGGTATGCAGTTTTAATATTGTAGAGTTATTTTCAGGAGGCAGTTTTTGGTTCAGAGTATTTGGATGTTACTTATTTAAGATGGACATTGACAAACAGTTGTGTCCTTTGGAAGAGGGCAAAGATGATGATGTTTTTCTTCCATGTATTAAGAACTAAGAACCTTCTAGCTGCAATAGAGAGTAGATACATTAGGGAAATACTGGAAGTAGCATTCTGTAACCAAACTTACTTATTTTAGAGCATAGTTTTTTTTTTTTGGTTTAATTCCATATGGGTTCCAAGATAATTACATAGGAAAATGAAGAATTCAGTTTTCTGCACTGTATCGACATGATTTTTGCATTTGCATTTAATCATCTCAGCTTCCTTTATCTCAGTACAGTAAGCTATCTTCTTTCATTTACATACCACTGAGAGCTATATGATAAATGAGAAAGAATTGGAATAGAAGAAATCTGGATAGTCTTTTCATAATTAACTAAACCCGTATGTAGTATTGCAGTCAAGACATCCCCAGGTCATCAACTGATATCAAAAAACTTAAAAAAAAATTTCCCCTTTAGTGTTTGAAAGCTCCTGTGAGTTAGTATATTTTTAGAACTTACCTTGGTTTCAATTCTTGTGATTCCCAGGTTTTGCCACGTTAGGTTGAAGATGCTTTTAAAGGAAGTGATGACTTTGGAGTCCAAAATCTTGGAGGAAGCAGGAGGAAAAGGAGCCTAGTTAGAGTTATTAGCCTTAATGGGAAATATGAAAACCTATTTTTATCAATAGTGCCAACATTCTTTGACCTCTAAAATGGGAACTTGAAAGTTAAGGGTTATATTTGATTCTTGTCTTTCTTTAATTCGCACATAGGTCAATTCCTTTCTCCCTCCTCTCCAATATAAAATTAGTCATTAAAGATTCTGTAGTTTACTTCAAAATATATCTTGTAGGTTAATCACAAGTCTGTAGTCCCTGCTTTGGGGGAGGCTAAGGTTAAAGTAACACAAGTTTAGAAGTTCTGGGTTCAAACACCAACTTAGCCAAGTCACTTAAATACTTTGGTTCTTAGTTTTTTTCACCTTTAAAATAAGGGAATTGGACAAAACGGTGTATTAATCCTTCAATTTTATGATTCTGAATTTCAATGTAATAATTTTTAGTTTGTTTTGGGCAGCCCCTAAGTCTTCCTTATTATAAAACATGCTGTTTCTTTTATACGACTATTTTCAAATATCATTAGTTTATCTGAGTTTGGTTAATCAACAATTATTTTATTAAGTGGTTACTATGAATGAAGCACACATTTTCATATATCCATTAAATTTATGTATCCAACAATTAATTAATTAGGTTGTTGACTTGTTTGCTCTGCCTGTACTTATTTATTACATTAGACTGTAGGGTTCTTGAAAGGGCATGAGACTGTTTCAGTTTTGAATTTGTATCTGTAATATCAGTGCATAGAAAGGACTTAATAAATGTTTATTGACTGACTGGCAAAGGATAGATCCCTCAAAGTGTTATTAGAGAAGGAAGACTTCATTCAGTCTTAGCCAGGAATGCCAGGGAGTGAGGGGAGGCCAATGGAGGTAAAGGGAAGATTATGGAATGCTTCTAGATGAGGTAATAATTGAAATGGGCCTGAAAAAAAGGAAGGGCTACTACAAGAAGAAATTGTGGGGAGGGAAATCCATTTCAGGAATAGGGGCTAGTGTAAGCAGAGCATGGTAATTGGAATAGGCAATAGTTGAATGAGAGATAAAGAGCAGCTTTGGATGAAAAGTGGTTTGTAAAAGGGAATGGTATGTGATGAAGCTTGAAAGTGAAATTGTAGTCAGATGTGGAAAGGAGTCTTGAATGTCAAGATTTTGAGTTTATATTTTATTCTTTGGGAAATCAGGAGCTATTGCAAAGTGTGTGTGTGTGTGTGTGTGTGTGTGTGTGTGTGTGTGTGTTAAGCTGAAGAGTAATGACATGATCAGAGCAGTGTGTTAGAAAAGATACACAGGGAGCCATGTGAAGATTTATAAAGATAAAATGAGGATAGATGCTGTCCCTAAGCATAGGTCTCTGCTTTACTTCTTTGTTTTATCAAATGCCAAAATTTGATGGTGGTGAAATTTCCTCTTAGGAAGACTTGATTTTTCATGATTTGAAGTTAATTTAATTTCTCTGTCTGGTCAGTAGTGAGCTAGTTGCAGCTGTATTTTGTGCCTTTAGGAAATGTCTCATTTGATTTCTACTTTAGCACTGTTGTGCATTCTTTCTATGTGGTATACATTCTCTGATCATCCTGCCTCCATTTCTTGATGTTTCATTAAGAACTGAAAATGACACCACCATTTGGCTCCTTTCTCAGCATACATACACTTTACGACTGCTGTTCCCAAAGGCACCTTTTGTCCCCAAATGGTCCAATGAAAGAATGCTTGTGTATGCCTGTCTCTCAGCTGATCTAATCAATAAATAAAGATTGATTTATCACCTTTTATGTATGTGGCAGGAACCAAACTAAGCAGGAGGAGAAAAATCACTTCCTTTAGTGGCAAGGAACTTTTCCATAAATACTTCTTCGGGTTATTTTCCTTTTCTTTCTTTTTTTCTCATTGGTTTTGGCCTTACAGCTGTGGATTCTCATCCAGTGAGATTGGGTTTTCTGTTTCACAGATAAAATTCTCCATCTCTCAGCTCTGGCATGTTCTCTAACTGTCCCCCATACCTAAAATGCTTTCCTTCCTCATCTCTGCCTATTGCCAGTTTCCTTTAAGTTCATTTTAAAATGCCATTTTCTATAAGAAGCCTTTCCAACCCCTTTTAATTGTTGTGCTTTTTCCTCTTTTAATTATTTCCTATTTATCCTGTTTATAATTTATTTGTACATATTTATTTACTTGTCTCCCACATTAGATTGGGAGCTCTTTGAGGGTAAATACTATCTTTTTGTCTCTTTTTATATTCCTAGCACTTAGCACAATGCCTGATAATTAATAGCCACAACAATAAAAATGCTGATTGATTATATGGATTGAATCAGTTTGAGTAGTATGATTGCCAGGAGGTACCCAGATGCATACATCAAGAAATAATTTCTCTACTATTATTGCCTCAAAAATGACATTCCTGTACACATTTGTCCATCCTACCTAATGGAAACAAGGAACCTTCAAGAGTGTTTTTATCTTCTAGTATCCTTAGACTGGAGAATTTCTAAATATATTTTTAAACTTTTTTTCTTTCACCTTCAACCCCACTTCAGAATCAGATTTCTAATGGCAATATAAAGCATGTGGATGAATTTTAAATCTTAGGTTCTAAATGATGAGCCTGATCACATTTGCTGTTATGTTATTTTTAAAGTATTTTGTTAAAAAAAATAAAAATGTCTATACCATGCTGCTGGCTGTTCCTTCATACAGCACTGCACAGCTGGCTAGGTCAGAAGCTGTCTTCTGTAATGGACTGATGGAAAGGGACTGACATTGATTGACCAGAACCTGACAAAATTAGACGTTAATCTGCATTTTTATGTAGACCACAAGACTGACCTGGATTTGGAGGCTGTAGAGGGGACATTCTGAGCTGGCTACACCATGGATACCTCCCCACCCCTTTCATGTTTACATTGATGCTGATTGGCCCCTGGATCTTAAACTAAGTCTTGGTTTTCAAGGCATTCCCTTGTTTGGCCTCTGACCTGCATTGGGTAGTTTCTGGGACAGTCTCAAGGTGAAGCTGTAGAAAGAGATTCTTCAGCTACCCAGCAAGATACTGTGCAGCTGTGAGTAGAAATCAAGATAATTCAGGCATTTCTGAGAGCATTTTTAATAGAGCTCTGATTACAGATTGCAGGCACCTGGTGATGTTTTGTACTGGGGCTGAAGGGTACAGTTCCAAAGACAAGAACTAGTCTTGACAGATCACTATTTTCAGACCCTGTTGTTTGCCACAGCCTGGAATAGGTACAGAAACCACTGATGCCAGAATGCAGCTGATCCCAGGGGACAAAAAGAAGTTAGCATTTGTTAGGAGGAATCTTAGCCAGTTCCAGCATCTTATTCCTAGATCAATGCCAACCACATGTGGATTGACAATTTTATGACAACTTGTATAGTGAGCATTTTTTGGTAGATGGAATAGGGCACTCAAACTGATATGAGGAATATTATTGTTAATTTGGGTTCACCACTGAGTCCCAGCTTGAACTGGGCCAGAAGTACTCTGTTCTCCCTAGATTGTCCCAGGCTGTTCCGTTTAGATAAATTCTCATTCTATTCTATTTCCCTCTGAATAGAGAGCAAAAACTATGAAGTTAGAAGGAAATAAAAAGATGTTATCCAAGTGACGTTTCCTTGGTTTCAACTCTTCACTTCTCTTGCTAGGGGAATTTCAGACATCCTTCTATCTGCTGATACCCTCCTTTCTAGTTTAATACTGGAAAAAAAACAACTACCTGTTTGTTGTCTACAATTATAAAACAGTATTAAATATTGTTCCAGGAAAGTATGACATATTGATCTCTTTCCCCAGAGTTCCTTAGGTACTTAGTAGCATTCATATGATAGCTACCAAATTCTTCCTTGAAAGAGAATTGAATTTAGGAGATAAGGGTGTGAGTTACAATTTCAGCTCAACCAACACGGCTTTGTGAATAGGTAAATATTGTAACTTCTCCAAGCTTCTTGAAGAGAGGGGTTGGACTAACTGATCTCTAATGTCTTCTAGCTCTAGTAGACCCATAATTGTTTTTTTTTTAATAGTATTTTATTTTTCCAAATACACGCAAAGATAGATTTCAATATTTACCTTTGCAAACCTTGTATTGCAAATTTTTCTCTCTCCACCTACCTCCCCTCTTTCTAAGACAACAAGCAATGTAGGTTAAGCTTGTGCAATTCTTTTAAACATTCCATGCTCATCATACTGCACAAGAAAAATTATATCAAAAGGAAAAAAAAATTAAGCAAACCAACAAAAATAGGTGAAAATATAATGCTCTGATTTGCATTCGGTCTCCATAATTCTGTCTCTAGATGTGGAACGTTCTTTCCATGACAAGTCTATTGGAATTGTCTTGGATCACCTCATTGTTGAAAAGAGGCAATAGACCCATGATTGTTAATAACTATAGCATATCTTGTCTCCCAAATTAATTTGTAAAATCTTTGAAATCAAAGTCTTACATTTATAGCTGGTGGGAATCATTAAGTTCATTTAGTCCAAATACCTCATTTTACAGATGAAGAAACTGTTGCCATGAGAGATGGAGTGATTTGGCAGCTAGGAGGGTCAGGTGGTACAATGGATAGTGTGTTAGAATTAAGAAGATCTGAATTCAAATCATTTATTAGCAGTGTGACACTTAATTTCTGTGTGCCTCAATTTCCTTAACTAGGGGCTCATCATAACTCCTATCTCCCAAGTTTGTTCCAAGGATCAAATGAGATAATATTTGGAAGGCACTTGGCACAGTGTCTGGCACATGGTAGGTTCTTAATTTTGTTTCCCCCTTGTCCACACAAAATAGTAAAGTATCAGAACTAAATCAGTATTGGGCAGCTAGATGGCTCACTTAATAGAGCACTTGTTTTGGACTCAGGAAGACTCTTCTTCAGTTCAGATCTGGCCTCAGACACTTATTAGCTGTGTGACTGGGCAAGTGACTTTATTCTACCTCAGTTTTCTCTTCTGAAAAATGAATTAAAAGGAAAGAGCAAACCATTCCAGTATCTCTGCCAAGAACATCCCTATTGGGATCATGAAAAATCGGACAGTTGAAGAAAAAGAAGTCAGTATTGTGATACGGTTGCCAAAAAAATGATTACAATGTTGAACTGAAGTAAAAGAGTTATAGCTTTTAAAAATAAGGACCTAATTATATAATCATATTCTGCACTGGTTATAGCACATCTGGAATACATTGTTAGTCTTGGATTACACAGTGCTAAAAAGATTTAGAAGCTGGAGAACTTAGAGAAAATGACTCCTATCTTGTTGAGGGATCTTAAGGGCCTGACATTTGAGAAATCAGGTATAGAATCTGAGAATGCTTAACCTGGAGAAGAGAAAGGGATATATTTGAAGTATTTGAAGGAACATCACATGATATTAATATTTGTTTTTTTTTTTTTTGTTTTGAGCCACAGAAAGAATAATCAGAAAAATGGATAATGGTAAAATAATGGGTAAAAATTTCAAGTGGCAAATTTTGGCTTTATAGTAGGGAAAAAATCTAGTTATTTAAGAATAATGTTGCAACTGCCTGAATTGTTTTTGGAAAGCAGGGGATTCCTCAAATTTGAAGTCTGTGTATTAATAATAGACTGGAAGACCACTTTTTCAGGTATGTTATAATCAGGATTCTTTATTGAGATTTAGCCGGTCTAAGGGGTTCTTTAGATTCCTTCCTCAAAATTTCCTTCTAAAATTCCTTGATTCCATAATTCTGTGATTGAAGCCCAATTCTTCTGTCTTCAAATCTAGCAGTTTTTCTTCTGTACATCTTTTTTTTTTTTTTTTAACCTCTTTCCCAATTTGATCATCAGAAAGAAAATCCTTGTGAATCAGAATTTTAGAGTTGGAGAAGATCTCAACAACCATCTAGAATGAGAAAGAATCCCTGCTAAATCATATTGATCATCATCCTTTTCTCTAGATTATGTTGTGTGTTCACCTTCCCCTGAAAAACAGCAGTAGAATGAAAATGAATGCAAGTCTTACTTCCAAGTGGTCTCTTTTTATTCCTTTGGACAAGATTAGTGATAATGCTGGGATGACAACTTAGGAAGCAGTGCCTGCATGGTAGAGATGAGTCATAAGGAGAACCATTAGAAGACTGAAGCCAAAGTTGTATGTGAAAATAGTGAAGGGTGGCAGCACTAAGAATAAGTTAGCAGAATAGTGTTCTTTTAGAAGCAGAAGAAATCTCAGAAATATATGATTTTTCACATGTAATACTTTTCCATTTTTGAAAAACATCTCAGGAGATGTAAAAAAAGAACCTTATAGCAGCCATTTAAAAGTTTCCCAGGAACAAACTCTAAACTGGTAGTAGCAGGAAGTAACATGGCAAATAGCTGTTATTGAATCTGGGTGGACATTGTCTTGTCTGGACATAATGTCAATTTGTCAATATTGAAACACTAAACTTTCCAAATAATTCCACCTAGAGTAATGCAGAAGTCTCTGTCCAAGTTAGATTATTTGATCATCTTTGCTAATTAAACAGCACAATGGGCATATCCAGAGATCAACAAGCTTTCCCAGAATTAATGATTTTTAACAGCAAATTTATTTTCTGTCTTTCAAACATCTTTATTTTCCTGGGTTTCTTGAGGACAAAAGGCTGACCATTCACAAAACTGTGATGTGAAATGAAGTTTGTTTTTGTTCTTTCCTGCTACTTCTCCTTTTTGCTAACTTTTTAATGTCCTATTAAAGTCTGTATTTCTTTACTCATCCAGTTCTTTGTATTTTCTCTTACTCCCTTACTTTCAGTAGGCTGCCAATTAATTTGATGCATGCTGGGATCTGTGTTCTAGCTCCAGCTCTCCTAATAATTCTTATGGTTCTTCAGTCATTTCAGTCTTGTACATCTTTTCATGATCTTATTTGAGGTTTTCTTGGCAAAGATATTGGAGTGCATTGTCATTTTTTCTTCCAATTTATTTTACAGATGAAAAAGCTGGCAAGCAGGGTTAAGTGACTTGCTCACCATCACATAGCTAGTAAGTGTCTGGGATCACCTTTGAACTCAGGCCTTCCCACCTCCAGGGCCAATTTTTATTAAACTGTTTTTGCTTTTTTTTTCTTTTTTGAAGGTGGAGGGTCCATTCCATTTCTTGTACTACCCAGTTGTCCCTCCACTGACTGTGGTCATGGTCAATGGCCTCCTTACTCAAGTCCCTATCTGTATAGGGAGGGAATGAAAAGGTTGGCCTAGTTTGTGGCTTTGAAGAAATCACTTCTCAATCTCTCTGCTGAAATAACAGCGCTGTTGTAGACAATCGCATCCTTTTGTCTCTCCTGAATTTTACATTACGACTTTCCCACTGGACCCAAACCACTTAACCCTCTACTTACTGTGTGCTTCCTTCTCTACAGGTAATCTTGCTTCTTTCTTAATAGTAAAATTACTCACCAGAGATCTGGTATTAAGCATTTGTCTATTGTCACTTTTGATATTCAGAGTCAAAAGGTCTGAAAGACCATAATGCTTTTGGTTACTGAAACAGGATCTCTGGGTATCTTTGTCACAGAGAACTTGGTTTTTGGGTATAATTTTACTAAAGTAACTTTAACTTTTAGTAATGATAATAAAGTCTTTCTGCAACTGGGATGAACATTTGTCCAGTATGTTGTAGAAAGCATTCTTGTTCAATTACAGATTAGACTTGTTCTCTCTAGTTTCTTTCAAGTCTGAAATTGTGTTATTTACTAATCTTAACCTTCATATACTTTCTATCGAAGACTGCTCCCCAACCAACCCCTTTGGAGACAATTGGGGTTAATGACTTACCTAGGATCACGTGATGTAGCTAGTAAGTGTCTGAAATTGGATTTGAATTCAGTCTTTCAGACTTCAGGGAGTTCTATCCCCTGTATCACCTAGCTTCCCTTCTCCTTTTCTCTTCTAAGCCAAATAATATCTTTGTTCTTTAAGATATTATTTCCTATTTCTTGTAATTTTTTAAAAGGTAGGGGGAAGGAAGCACCTAAACCTTTTTCTTTATTCTGCTATGCCCCAAGCTTCCATTTCCCTACATGTTTTTATTATACAAACTTCTATGTCTCAGGTGAGGAAATTAGTGAGTTGTATTTCATGATCTCAGTGTAGATGACAATAATCACATGATATATGAACTTTTCTCATCTAACTTTCTAGATTCTAATTTAGCTGGAGCTCATAGAATTAAGGTGTTATTCCTTTCAAGGAAATTTATAGTGGAACATTAATGGAAATTAGTGGAAATAGTGGAAATAGTGGAAATGGAATTAGTGGAAAACAAAAATATTTATTAATAATAAAATCTAGAAGAAGAAAAAGATCTAAATCTCAAACAAATTAAAGGTGGAACTTCAGGCAGTAGGACAGGTGTGAAAGATATTTTGTAAT
The DNA here is from genome assembly GCF_902635505.1 of Sarcophilus harrisii. Lineage (NCBI taxonomy): Eukaryota > Metazoa > Chordata > Mammalia > Dasyuromorphia > Dasyuridae > Sarcophilus > Sarcophilus harrisii. The sequence goes on from NC_045427.1 coordinate 279,627,600, forward strand.
CGGGACCTTTCTTAGGATTACTCTTGCTACAAGTATAATATCAGACTGACCCTTCTTGAGATAATTGCCAGTTAGTTTGAAATTCTTTTTATTAGCACTCCTATGAGCTATATTGAATTTGCTACCACAACAACTGGGACACAAGAGAGTCTCTTTCTTACCTTTCAGATTGTTATTCCAACAGGGGTACTGAACCATGGGAGGATTTTTTTTTTTTTTAAGAGAGGTAATGTTATAAATGTGAAGGATTCAGTACTCATAGTATAGTAATGATAGTACACACATTTCAGAAGAACATCCAAAGTGATAGCATTCTCCAGATTATAGTAGGGACTCATACAAAAACAAAAGTTCAATTTATGTTAAAATTGAGGAATTGCATTGGCTTTCTTATGGAAAAAGGATGGCATAGGGGAAAAACAAAAAAACACTTTGAACCTGAAGTCCGGAGGGCCTCTTGTTTTAATTGTAACTCTAGCAAATCTGGAGAAAGTAAATTCACTTTTCTACAATTCAGTTTTCTCATATGTAATATTTGGATAAGATGATGTCTCCAACTTTAATATTCCCTAGTTTGCTTCAAAAATTTTAGAAAACATACTGATTTGTTTCTGGTTTAAATTATTTTGTCTCTTATATTTTTTTAAATTTACATTTTATGCTGTTTTTTCAGTTAATAAAAATATTTTTCTCCCTCCCAGCCTGTCTTCCACCTTCAAAAAGAAAGAAAAGCAAAAACAGTTTAATAAATATTCATAGGCAAAACAACTTCCCTTCTTGACTATATCCAAAGATATACATATATATGTATATCTTATTATGTACTCTGAATCCATCACCTTTCTGTTGGGAGATGGATATTTATTACATTTTTAAAATAGCATTTCAACTCATGGCACAACTAAAAAGAAAGGGAAGAAGGAAGGAAAAGAAACGAAACAAGATTCACTGTTTCAGTTTTGTTTTGTTTTGTTTTGTTTTGTTTGCTTTTTTTAATTCAGATCAAGTTCCTGCTCCAAATAGAACAAATCCAGTCAAGAATATTTATCTGAGATTTCTTTTGACAGACATTTCTTTGTTGTATGATTCATATCTAAATGTAGATGTGCATGTTTGCATATACTTTTGATGATGATGTTGTTGTTGTCCTCTGTTGTAGTCTCCTCTAAACAGGAAAATCATTGAATTGCCGCCCATGTCTCCCTTGAATTTGAAATGATTTTCTAATTCAAGTAGCCATCTCTTTTTTATTATAGCTTTTTATTTACAAGATATATGCATGGGTAATTTTTCAGCATTGACAATTGCAAAAGTTTTTGTTCCAATTTTTCCTTTCCTTCCTCCCACTGCCTCCCACAGATGGCAGGTAGACCAATACATGTTAAATATGTTAAAATATATGTTAAATACAATATATGTATACATGTCCATATAGTTGTTTTGCTGCACAACTGTTTTGCTGTACATTATTTGCTGAACAAATAATATACAATTTGAAATAATGTACAATTAACCTGTGAAGGAAATAAAAAATGCAGGCGGACAAAAATAGAGGGATTGGGAATTCTATTCATTAATGCACTATTAGAACTTATTTGGTTCATCTCATTGTTGAAGAGAGCCACGTCCATCAGAATTAATCATCATATAGTACTGTTGTTGAAGCATATAATGATCTCTTGTTCCTGATCATGTCACTCAGCATCAATTTATATAAGTCTCTCCAGGCCTTTCTGAAATCATCCTGTTGGTCATTTCTTACCGAACAATAATATTCCATAACATTCATATACCACAATTTATTCAGCCATTCTCCAATGGATGGGCATCCACTCAGTTTTCAGTTTCTGGCCACTACAAAGAGGGCTGCCACAAACATTCTTGCACATATAGGTCCCTTTCTCTTCTCTAAGATCTCTTTGGGATATAAGCCCAGTAGTAACCCTGCTGGATCAAGAGTATGCACAATTTGATAACTGTTTGATAACTTGATGTTTGATAACTAAAAAGTTATCAAACTGTGCATATGATAACTTTTTGAACATAGTTCTGAATCACTCTCCAGAATGGCTGGATGTATTCATAATTCCACCAACAATATATCAGTGTCCCAGTTTTCCCACATTCCCTCCAATATTCTGCATTATCTTTCGCTATCCTTTTAGCCAATCTGACAGGTATGTAGTAGTATCTCAGAGTTGTCTTAATTTGCATTTCTCTGATTAATAATCACTTGGAGCATCTTTTCATATGGCTAGAAATAGTTTCAATTTTTTCGTCTGAGAATTGTCTGTTCATATCCTTTGACCATTTATCAATTGGAGAATGGCTTGATTTCTTATAAATTAGAGTCAGTTCTCTATATATTTTGGAAATGAGGCCTTTATCAGAACCTTTGACTGTAAAATCGTTTCCCCAATATATTGCTTTCCTTTTAATCTTGTCTGCATTAGTTTTGTTTGTACAAAAACTTTTCAAATTGATATAATCAAAATCTTCTATTTTGTGATCAATAATAATCTCTAGTTCTTCTTTGGTCATAAATTTCTTCCTCTTCCACAGGTCTGAGAGGTAAACTATTGTATGTTCTTCTAATTTATTTATAATCTCATTCTTTATGCCTAGATCATGAACCCATTTTGACCTTATCTTGGTGTACTTTGTTAAGTGTGGGCCAATGCCTAGTTTCTGCCATACTAATTTCCAATTTTCCCAGCACTTTTTGTCAAACAGTGAATTCTTATCCCAAAAGCTGGGGTCTTTGGGCTCATCAAACACTAAATTATTAAAGTTATAGATAATTTTGTCCTTTGAAATTAGTCTGTTTCTTAGCCAATACCAAATGGTTTTGATAACCACTGCTTTATAATGTAATTTTAGATCTGGTACAGCTAGGCCACCTTCATTTCATTCTTTTTTTCATTAGTTATCTTGAAATTTTTGACCTTTTGTTTTTCCATATAAACTTTGCTGTTATTATTTCTAGGTCATTAAAATAATTTTTTGGGAGTCTAGTTGGTATAGCGCTAAATAAATAGATTAGTTTTGGTAGTATTGTCATCTTTATTATATTTGCTCACGCTATACAAGAGCATTTGATATTTTTCCAGTTGGTTAGATCTGACTTTACTTGTATGGAAAGTGTTTTGTAGTTTTGCTCATGTAGTTCCTGATTTTCCCTTGGCAGATAGATTCCCAAATATTTTATGCTTTCGGTAGTTACTTTAAATGGAAATTCTCTTTGTAATTCTAACTGTTGGATTTTGTTAGTGATATATAAGAATGCTGATGACTTATGTGGATTTATTTTGTATCCTGAAAATTTGCTAAAGGTGTGGATTATTTCTAATAGCTTCTTAGTAGAATCTCTGGGATTCTCTCAGTATACCATCATATCATCAGCAAAGAGTGGTAATTTGGCTTCCTCATTATCTATTCTAATTCCTTTAATCTTTTTCTCAACTCTTATTGCCCAAGCTAACATTTCTAATACAATATTGAATAATAATGGTGATAGTGGACAACCTTGTTTCACTCCTGATTTATTGGGAATGGTTCCAGTTTATCCCCATAAAGGAAAAGTCCATTTATTCCTATACTCTCAAGTGTTTTTAATAGGAATGGATGTTGGATTTTATCAAATGCTTTTTCTGCATCTATTGAGATGATCATATGATTTTTGTTAAATTGGTTATTGATATGGTCAATTATACTAATAATTTTCCTAATATTGAACCAGCCCTGCATTCCTGGTATAAATCCTACTTAGATCTTGGGATGATTTTCTATAGTCTTTTTGCTAATATTTTATTTAAGATTTTAGCATCAATATTCATTAGGCGGATTGGTCTATAATTTTCTTTCTCTGTTTTCAACCTACCTTATTTAAATATTAGTACCATGTCTGTGTCATAAAAGGAATTTGGTAGGACTCCTTCATTCCCTATTTTTTCAAACAGTTTATATAGCATTGGAGTTAATTGTTCTTCCAATGTTTGGTAGAATTCACATGTAAATCCATCTGGTCCTGGGGATTTTTTCTTAGGAAGTTGATTAATAGCTTATTCTGTTTCTTTTTCTGAAATGGGACAATTTAAGCAATTTATTTCCTCCTCTGTTAATCTGGGAATCCTATATTTTTGGAGGTAGTCATTCATTTCACTTAGGTTATTAAATTTATTGGCATAAAGTTGGGCAAAGTAACTCTTTATTATTGCTGTAATTTCCTCTTCATTGGTGGAAAGTAGTATTTGATTAGGGGTTTTTAATTTGGTCTTTTTCTAGCTTTTTAAGTTGCAAGCCCAATTCACTGATCTTCTCTTTCTCTATTTTATTCAAGCAAGCCTCTAAAGATATAAAATTTCCTTTTATTACTGCTTTGGCTGCATCCCATAAATTTTGGTATGATGTCTCATCATTGTCATATTCTTGGGTGAAATTATTAATTGTGTCTATGATTTGCTGTTTCATCCAATCATTCTTTAAGATGAGATTATCTAGTTTCCAATTACTTTTTGGTCTATTTACCCCTAGCTTTTTGTTGAATGTAGATTTTATTGCATTGTGCTTTGAAAAAAAAATGCATTTACTATTTCTGTCTTCCTGCATTTAATTTTGAGGTTTTTATGTCCTAATATATGGTCAGTTTTTGTATAGGTTCCATGAACTGCTGAGAAGAAAGTATATTCCTTTCTGTCTCCATTCAGGTTTCTTCAAAGAGCTATCATATGTAATTTTTCTAATATTCCATTTACCTCTTTAATTTCTTTCTTTGTTTTGTGGTTTAATTTATCTAATTCTGAGAGTGCAGGGTTGCGATCTCCCACTATTATAGTTTTGCTATTTCTTCTTGCAACTCTCTTAACTTTTCTCCTTTAGGAAGTTAGATGCTATACCATTTGGTGCATATATGTTTAGTATTGATATTGCTTCATTATCTATGCTACCCTTTAGCAAGATATAGTTTCCTTCCTTATCTCTTTTAATTAGATCGATTTTTGCTTTTGTTTGATCTGAGATAAGGAAAGTAGTTATCTCTTTCATCAAAATATGTATGTATCATTACTATGTTGTGTGTTACATTTAAATGATTATTTATTTTCTTTTTAACTGAATGTAGACTTTTCTTCTGTTATATTGTTGTTTGTATAGATTTATCCTTGCTAATACTGCCTGTTTTAAATAATAAGATCCCTGAAGACAGAGGTTGGTTTTGTTAACTTGATACTAATTAGCTGTGTGGGAGTTTGCAGTGCCCTGGGTTTAGTCAAGGGTGTAGGATGCCAACAAATTTAACTCCTTTACCAGTGTGGCTTTTTATTGCCTTTGTTCATTTTAATGAAGCTTGACTGTCCAGTAGACACATTCTTACTTGCTTTTCCCTCAGGTCTAAAGCTTAGTCTGAGACACTTAGGACTAGTTTATAGGACATCTCAGAATGAGAAAAGTATATCCTTATAGTGTTTTTTCTCTGTGCGATGAGCCCCAGCACTGTCATGTTTCCAATTAACTTAAGTTTTCCATTTACAACTTCTCTCTTTTTAAGGATCCAGTGAAGTTTCCTTTCTTCTGATTTATTAATGTTAGTATATTTTAAGTTAATTGACAGAAACAGGGATAAAATTTGCAACAGGAAAGTGCAAATAATTGAATATAAACATTGTCCTTTGATTTAAAATGTACAGGGCACAGGTGTGCATACTGGGTATATACTAAGAGGGAAGATAGGAGATTAAAATAGCTTAGATTTGTTATTGAAGTGGAATGCGAGTCACTGGCTCCCTCTCTCTCTCTTTATTAGTTTATGTTAACAATAGTTAATGTTACAAAGAAGAAATTTCATCTCTTTTAGCACCAGTAACATTATACATAGAAAAATATGATAGAGTCAGCAGTCTGTAGCACTGCTCAGGATGCTTTCTCCTCTATTGGAACTTAGTTCCATTTCTTCATCCTAGCTTCATTCTAGGATTAGGGAAGAAGTGTCTCCTTTCAGAGAGTACATGTGGTGGGTAATTACTGCCAAAATATAAGGGGTGTGTGTGTGTGTGTGTGTGTGTGTGTGTGTGTGTGTGTGTGTGTGTGTGTGTGTAAAATCTCCCATGAGATAGGTTTTGGTCAGGCAAGGTCAATATTAATCAAAAGATGCCAGAGGAATAAAAGAAAATTCTATAGTAGTAGAAATATTTCTGGAACCCATTGTTACACTGGGAAAACTCATATCAGCCTCATTCTCTTTTCTGAAATTATCTTTCTAAATCAGTTCTTGAGTGTTTCAGTGACTTCTAGTTAGTCTTTTTGCTGGTAATACTAGCCTAAGAATCTTAGTCTTTTATAATTTTAAAGCTTGAAATCATCTTTAGATTTTATAAGTAATGTAAAAAGATAAAATTGAGGCTCACAGAAGGCAGTTTATTCAGTCACACAGTAAGTTAGGGGTAGAAATAGGACTAAATCCTAAATAGTTTTTAAGTTTTTGTTTTTCCCGCTGCACTGTCAGGTCACTTCAAGAGAAAGATGGACATATAATCAGAAACAATGATTGTTTATGGAAAAAAATACTTATATGTATATATATATATATGTGGGTACATTTGTACATTACATATATAATATATTTGTATGTGTGTATATGAGTTTCTGTGTACAAAGGTATATGTGTGTATATATACATATATGAATACACAATGTAATTTCTTAAGGAACAATATAACTGAACAATTAATTTATTGAGTATCCACTACGAATGATCACTGTTCTAGAAATAAGAGAGATAGAAAGAAAAAGGATTCATCTATATTTTTATTATCTAGTTTATGTTATTCCATATATCCACATAAAATGTTTTCAATGTATTGGAGGCCTTCTTTCTAGGTGTTGGGTTTTATTTTTTTATTTTTTAATTTCACAGGCATATCCTTTGTTCCACATTTTACATGCTGGTGACATGACTCAGTTGCTTCCTTCTTTTGTCACTTGCTATGTGTAGAAAAACAAAACAAAGATATTTTTATGTTACTCTGGCTAACACATTCATATTTTTACTTATTGTTTGTGCTGCCATAATTATCTGTTTTATTTTTTAGTAGCTAGGTGACAATGGATAGAGCATTCAGAATGCCTGAATTAGAATTCTACATCAGACACTTAGCTGTATGGCTCTGGGAACTTAACTCTGTGCCTCAGTTTCTTCCCTGGAAAAATGGGTATAGTAATAATAGTATCCGCTATTATTGTTGTGTATATCAAATGATTTAGCATGTTAAGCACTTTGGGAACCTAAAGTATTATATATCTACTAGCTAGTTATAATAATTAATAATAATATTCTCCAAAGGCTGTCTTCAAATTAATCTCTCACAATAACAATCTTGATAATTATGATTTCTGTATATTCTTAAATATGCACCCTTATTCAAATATCCTTACTTGTTTTCTTAGTGTGTTGAATTCAGTTTCTAGATTATGACAAAAATAATGGTGGAATTTTGAAAATACTTAGAAAATACAATTCACATAGAAATAAAAGATGTAGTTTCAAGTTTTGTATCATCACCAGAATTCACCTCTTTCCCACACACCCCGGTGCGGGGGGGGGGGGGGGGGGGGGGGGGGAGGGGGAAGCCAAAACCAAACAAATCTAGTCTATTCTATTGGTATCTGACTTTTTCTTTAGTTTCTTCATTGAACTATGTAGTATTAAGTACTATGCATATTCAGTTTGTTATTCAATGTGTGTACATTCTGAGAAGAATTGAGCTTTAATACCACCACCCTCCCCCCCAAAGTGGCATTGACTTTTGTCAATTATAAGGTATCCTATGGTAACTACTTTGTAAAACAGTTTTCCTCCTATGATCAAGTAAATCAACAGTCAATTAACTCAAACCAAAGGCATTTACTAAAGATGGTATGGTAAAGATACTTCCTTCCATAGATATGGAGCACATTCTCCCAACATACTGTTTGTGGAAAGAATGGGCAGTAATTTATTGTGGGAGTGAGAAATAGATGTAGGGAAGACATAAGGACAAAGCATCTTAAAATTCTGAATCTGCAGAGTTTGAAGGTCCTTTCTTTCCTAATGTTGTGCCACAGTTCTCTTGTATTATCCTGACTCAGTTTCCTTAATTTTGCTGACTAAGTTTCCTTAAATTGTCCTGCCTCGGTTTCCCTGAATTTTTCTGCCTCAGTTCCTAATTGTCCTGCAATACCACCCCTTCCTCCTAATCATGATGATGCAGATAAGAAGAAAGACTTTCTTTCTATCTTAGGCATCATCAGAATGTTGGTTGCCTCTCTCCATTCTGTAATCCCATTTATTAAATGCCCCCCATTTCTCCCCCAACCCTGTCGGAACCGGAGTGTAAGTCCCGTGTTCCCGCTGTCAGCACTCAGACTCCACCCCTGCCGTGGGTGGAGTACCTGTATCTGAGCTGTGTATATATATATACACATATATTGTCTCAATGACAATATATATATATATATATATATATTGTCATTGAGACAATATATGTATATATGTCATTGAGAACTCATATTGTTTGCTGGATTCTTAGAGACAATAGTCTCATTCAGCCCTGTGACCAAACCATGGATCCATTTGGTCCCAGTAAATCTCTCCTTTTCAAATAAATTATTAAAAAGTCTCTAATCTCTATCTTGCCTCAGTTTCTCCGGTATTACGCTATATGGTCCTCATAGAGCTCCTTTTTAGGTGCAGTGACTCTGTCATATATCTTTCTCAGCAGAACTTTCAAGGTTTATTCTTTATAGCTTGAATCTTAATTGCTATCTTCATTCTCTTTTGAGTTCCCATCTTTTTTTTCTTCTGTCAGGGATCTTACTCTAACAAGTTTTCTTTGGGTGACTGCTTTTTTGTATCCATATGTATGTAAATTTTATATTTTAAATCCCTCACCTGTCTTTTTTCTTGAATAGACAGAATCTGGATTGTTTAATGCTTGATAGGATGAAAAGAGGAGAAATCCTTACCCATTTCTTATAGCCTTCTCAAACGCAAAGTATTCTTGAATTGAATAGCTTGGGCTCTTTCTTTCTGGGAAGCTAGGATCCCTATAGCCTCTAGTTTCATTTAGGCTGTATTCCTTGGCTGAAGTATGGCTACCTTCTTTTAGAAAGACCCACAGACTCTTGCTCTTTGACAGGCAAATTTTTTCTCAGTTTACTCCTTCAGGATTTCTGCCTTGAGGCTTGTCACATTCCAATTAGGAGATGGAAGGGCAGTTTTATCTTTTACTTTTTGACCAATCTTTTTGGTATAGATTGGAGCAACTTGGTTGGGGATCTCACGCTAACTTATGGTAACTGACCTCTATGTTTCCCAGATCTTCATTTCTATAGACTAGGTTATAAACTAGGCAGTGGCTATTTACTGAGTAATCATGAAATATTTGGAGTGCAGGGTTCCCAAGTTTTTTTTTTTAAATCTCAAGTCCCTCATGTCATTCCATGCAGATAAGTAGATGGGGGGTGGAGTAGGGGTGGTGGTGAGGTAAACTAGAAATATTATTCATTGTATCTTCTAGCTGCTTAAATGATTACCTGTTCTTTTTATGTACATAAAAACTACTTAAAGCCTCATATCTTTTTTATAAGATACAAATAAACCTTCCCCATTTTTGTATCCTTTGTAAAGGGCAAAATGATCTAATGAAATTTAAAAAAGATATACCCTTTAAAAGATACAAATGTAAACTGAATGGAAGGAGCCTTTATATCTCATCGTCTCTGTTACTTATTCTTTTATTTAATATTTTAATTAATCTCTATTCTCAAAGAATTTAACCTTCTTATAAGAAATTTAACTGTTTCAAAATAGAACTTGCTTTAATAAACTTTTCAAAAGGAAGCTGATTTGTCCATGATTATATCATTGGTCTTTTAAAGGAGGAGCTAGGATATTTACATTGAATTTGATTGCATATGAATGGTGCCTACTGAAGACCATTGGTAGATATTGATCTAGGAAAGACTGAGGTATTTTAAGAGGTTTTATATACTTACTGGTGTATTCTTATAGCACTGAAAATTTATGTGGCTTTATATTTATGCATATGTACATGTGCACACTCTGCATGTGTGCATACACACACACACACACACATACACATATATAAGTACTTTATACACTCCATGTTCTAGGTGCCAGTATTAGATCTCCCAAGTGACAGATGGGGTATGAACTGCTTTGATAAAGCAAATTTTCTGTACTAAAGGAATCACAGATTCTTCTTTTGTGGCTAAATATTTTCACAGAGGATTTTTAACCTTGATTCCTATAGCTGCAAAAATAGTAGCAGGTATCAAGCTTCCTCTTTGTCCAGGGAATCAATAGCATCTTTATGCAATATAGAGAGACTGCTGGGAAATTGTTAAAGCTCCAATTTTGAGTGATTCTTGAACCTTAAACAATTATATTATAGTCATTCTGTTTCTGTCAAGCAAGGCATCAGGTTAACAAAGGCAGTTAGCTGACTTCACTTAGAAGACATAGTGAAAATTGATACTTTACAAATTGGAAAGAACAGCATAATAGCCATGCTCTCTGATAGAAGGGCACAAAATGCAGATTCTCATTTTCTTTAGGTCGATTGTAAATGAAACAGACTGGAATTGACTAACAAAGTACTTGTTAATGTAGTTACATTGCCTTCCTCTGGTCTTGACTCTCCATATTGGTTCTGATCTGTTACCTGTCAATTGATGACCATACATTGATATATAGATAAGTAGAAACGTATGATAGAACTGATGAGTTGGCTCAAAAAAGTTTTGGAGTCCTAGGTGAGAAAAAAAAACAGGTTTGGGGAAGTTATGTTGGATTTCACAGTTCTTAAGATTTCAGTTATATGGTTTGACTTAGATTGTATTGGGTATGGCTTCTTGTGGTCATCCTCTAGTATATTCCAAATTTGTTGGAAGACCAGTTCATTCTGTCTTTTTCCCAGTTTTATGATACTCAGTGATCTCTTATTATGCTCTCCATCCCTTTTCAATTTGGCAGTTGTTATATGAAGTTTTCAAATCTTATGATAATGATTTCACAAAAACATATCCTTTTCTTGTCTGCTTTCTTCCTTTTTTATTTTAACATTTTTTAATTGGTCAAAGGACAGATTGAAACTGATGTACTTTCACTCTTTTTGTTAGGGTTCATGGAAATCTGATGAAGTACTTTGATGTTAGATAGGTGCAAATGTGATAATGATGGTGATTGTCATTATTTACAATGCTCTAGCTATGTTATAACTTCTGTGTTTAGAAAAGTACTTAAAAGACTTCTTGAGGAGAAAAATATTGAGTAGCTCCTATTAAATTATAGTTTGCTATTTGAATTGGTCAAATCAGATTGCTCTGGTTTCTTCTGATGGCATGAATTTGTCAAGTGACATAATTCACTTAACATTTTGCTGTGGACCTCTGTCTCTAAAGCCCTTAGCATGTAATAGTGTGTGCTTTTAACTGTGTCTCTCCTATCTGCTAGACTGAATGCTTCATGAGTCAGAGAACACATCTTTTCACTAGTTATTTCTATCTCAGCATAGTTCTTGGCTCATAATATCAGTTTTTTATGAGGATACACACACATGTGATCTGTGCTAAATGAAATAATTAATTCACGTTTCTGGAATTGATGGATCCGCAAGAGTACCAGGCTTGGAGCCAATAAAATCTGAGTTCAAAACCAGCACGAGATGGTTATTAATTGCGTGACTCTAAGCAACTCACCTAATTCCTATTTGCTTCAGTTCCTCATCTGTAAAAAGGGATCACTGGAGAAAGAAATGGCAAACCACTGAAGTATCTTTGCCAAGAAAACTTTATGCACAAAAATCCTTGGTGTCACATAGATTCAAACATGGCTGAACAACAACTAGAACAGAAACAGAGGAACTAATTTTGTTTAGAAGAAAGTTCTGAAAATACCCTCTTTGTTCCTGATCTCTTTTCATATTCCAGACTACATCATTCCATTAAACAAAAACCATTTCCTAAGAAGACATTGCTTCTGTCCCACTTAGATCTCAGTAATAGATCTTGTCTTATTTAGTGTTCTTTAATAAGCCGAATAAGTTGTTACAGAACAAATAGTAGATGACTGTACTCTTGGAGGATCAGCCTCACTTGTTATTTATTGGATACAGTTTTCAGGAAACTTAAGTCATAGGAAATAACCCTTTATATGTTTCAGTTTATTTTTTTCAGTGACTAGAATGAATAGAATGGTAATTTAGATAGCATGACACTTAAATTTAGACAGCTAAGTAGTATAATTGATGGGGAAACTGACTTTGGAGTTAGAAAACATGAGTTCAAATCCTGCTTCAGACATTTACTGGCATTGTGAACCCAGTTGTTTAAATCCCTTTTTTGCCTTAGTTTCCTCATCTCTAAAATAAGGATAATAATAGCACTTATCTCCCAGGTGGAAATGAGATGTCTAGGAAAATTGAGAGTCTAGGAAAAAAAAAAAAAGGCTACATGTCTTAAGATGTTAACACTGAAAAATACGGTATTTGGGGTAAGTTAAAATCATTAAGTTTTTAGTCTAATCAAGGGGAGGGAAGAACATAATTAAATTAATGGCCTTTCGATGTCAGAAATAGTTCAGTGCCTGCTTTGTGCAGAGCTTGCCATTTAGTAAGAAAATAACATGATCTCTGTGCTGTAGAAGCAATTCAATCATGTCCAAATCTTGGAGTTTTCTTGGGAGAAATACTGGAGTGCTTTGGCATTTCTTTCTCCATATCATTTTTGTGGATGAGAAATTAAGGCAAACAAAGTTAAATGATTTGCCCATAGTAACACAGCTAGTAAGTATCTAAGACCAGATATGAACTCAGAATGATAAGAATTCATTACTCCAGGCCTGAAAATCTATTGCCTAGCAGACTTAAAGAAGTCTAATTCTATAAGTATACATCCACAGGGAAATACAGTGTAAGATAGTTTATAGGGTAATTGGAGTGAGGGGGAAAATAAAAGGCATGAAATACTTATATTCTTAAATTTCTTGTTATATTTTGTTTAAATACAAGCGTCACTTACCTTCAAAGGCTGATAGATTTAGAGGTAGACGAAACCTCATAAATTGTCTTAACTATCTCTTGTATATTATATTATTATCTTATATATTTTATAAATATGTAATGTTTAGATGTAAGAGGATGTGACTACTTAGTAGTGTAACACACAAAATGGCAGAGATTGAATCTAATTCTTTTGCCTTCAAATCTAGAATTCTTTCCACATTGACATGCTGACTGCCTTGCAGGCATCCAGATAAATTTCTTTATATTCCCAAATCTGAATCTATCAAGTGGCAATGAAGTGATGCAGTGAAGAGAGGTTTTGGACTCGGAATCAAGAAGGCTTGAGTTCACATCATATCCCAGATGTTTACTAGGTGTGTAACTTTTGGAAAAGAGTCACTTATTCTTTCTTAGCCTCAGTTTTTTCATCTGAAAATGGGGATAATAATAGCACCAACTTCCCAGGATTATTGTTCACAACCAAATGATATAGCATACTTAAAGTATTTTGCAAAAACCTTTGCAAGTTCTCTTGAGGTACTATTTACCGATTGCTAACAGAAAAAATAGTATGTATCTTTCAACTTTGACAATATAATAGTGATATTTACTTTTATTTGAACAGAATCTTGTTTTAGAGAAACAGTTTTATTTGGAATTAGAGGAGTTATAGAGGAATTGCAATGAACTCTGAATTAAGGATTCTTGGGCACTGGAATAGGATCTTAATTGGGGCCTAGAGAGGACCTTGTTCCAGGGTGAAGGAGAGGTGACATTAGCCAGCATGGAGAGCACTGAACTTGGCATTGGGTTTGCATTTGAATGTTGGCTCTGTAACTGCCTTTGTGACCTTGGGTTAGTATATTTGGGCTTTCCTGCAGGATAAAGATGTTGAACTATCTAACAAAGTCTTTTAAAGCTTTAGATTTATGATTCTATAATGTTAGATTTAGGAGTCATCAGAGGGCATATATTAACAAACTAGAGGACACTTTGGAGTAGTTAATTTCTCCCAAGAAAGGCATTAGGGGGTGAATGTACCTAATTGTTTATGGAAGTAATTAAGTTGAGGATTAAGCTCTTTTAATGAAATCACAGTGAGTTATAAGTAATGGTTAACCTAGAAATTGAAACATATAAAAAAATAACTTGCTACCTATTTTACATATCCTTATAATAATGTCATATTCATGGTACTATATAGAACTATCGTATGTAGCACTAGAGAATACTGGGGCTGCTAAGTGGCACAGTGGATAGAGCACTGAACTTGGAATCAGGAAGAATCATCTTCATGAGTTCAAATCTAGTCTCAGACACTCAGTCAACTCCCTTTGCCTCAGTTTCCTCATCTATAAAATGAGCTAGAGAAGGAGATGGTAAACCACTTCCAGTATCTTTGTCAAGAAAACACCAAAATGGGACCACAAAGAGTTGAATATGACAAGAATACCATTGTGTAATGTTATTCTATAATATCTTTTAGTATTCTTATAGGTAGTCTTACAATATCATTAACTCCAATCATCTTTGTGGTTTTTGCTTTAGCGGAATTACTGGGTATCCATTTTTGATCTACAATGAGTGCTAAATCTGCAATCAGCAAAGAAATTTTTGCACCCCTTGATGAGAGGATGCTGGGAGCTGTCCAAGTCAAGCGGAGAACGAAGAAAAAGATTCCTTTCCTAGCAACTGGGGGTCAAGGCGAATATCTAACTTACATCTGCCTGTCAGGTAAGGTGGGGGAAAAGGATTCTAATTGCAACTTTATACTTAAAAATGATTAATTCTCAATTATGCAGAGCCTAATTGTCCAATCAGCATATAATTCGTGCCCTTTATCTCTCCAGTTACCTACTCCTGTACCTTTCTTTGACCTTGCTTCTACAATGGCAATGAGGGGAGGTGAGATTTTACTTAGGAAATTTGGCTAAGGGTTTTTAGGTGAGTTTGGGAATTAATGTGTCCATGTATTACTTTTTTGTTCAGTGCTGCAGATGATAAAGGGTTTACTAGCCTTTCTTTTTTCACTTATTTTATAATTATTTCTGGTTATCTGGAAGGATTGTTCATTGCTGATAGCATCAGCAGCAACTTTCATTTGTATAACTGGAGCAGATAAGCAGTGATGGGTGATGTCACAAGATGAATCTTGGCACCTTTTGGAAGGTGAGAATGTCTATAAGGCTCTCAACTCTTTGCATTGTCTGACAGCAGGTGACTTGTCAGGCAGATGGATCTCTTTTAGTAAGTTCCCTTTGAGCATTTCTTTCCTTTTATGATTGAGACTGTAAGGCATTGCTGCAGGATTTATTCTGGACTCATAACTCAGATTTTTCTGATAAAAATTAAAATGGGACTTCCTATAGAGTTATAGGAATTTCCACTTTGACCTTGGGCATACAGAAAGACCATATTTGACTCTGTTGCTTTGGACAGAATAGAAGATGAATTGATTCATTTCCAATTCCTTTTATTATTCTTTGAGAATGATTTCTTTCCCTTTTCTCTTTTGATCCTTTCTTTTTTTTTTTTTTTCCCTTTTGGTCATTGTGTTAGACATAAAAATTTAACTGGAATATATTTCAGAGAGATGGTGATTTTTTCCTAGGAAAAAAGCATGATTGCACATGTATAATCATATTTTGTCTGAAAAAGCGTTTTCAGCTTGTCCTTATTTAGGCCATAAATTGGAACAAAATGAGGCACAGGTAAAATATCTAAGGTAGGATAAAAAAGTTTGCTTAGAGCTGAGAAAATATTATCTGCAAGATTACAGCATGGATTTGGGTGAGCATAACTTCATTCCTCCTATATTGTTCCTATAAGAAGCCTGAGAAAAGCTGCTGACTCCTTCCTTGTACTTGGACCCTAGAAAGCTACATCAATGCCTCAAATCTTAGTCCTCTCAGCTAGTTAGATCTTAAGGGTGATGTTATTGAAGCAGGCTAAATATCAGATATTCGGCTTACCACAAAAGAGAATATAGAATGTAAAGGTCAGTGGAAACTTAGAGATCATTAAATTTAACCCTATTTACTTTACAGATGAGGAAACTGAAGTCCCAAATAGTGAAGTGACCATGTGTTTTATTTTGGTTATAGAAGAATAATAAAGACAAAGTTGGGCAACTAGATGACTGAGTGATAGAGCACTAGCCCTGAAATAAGCTTCAGAATTCAAATCCAGCTTCATTTATCCAAGTCATTTAACCTTTGTGTACCTTAATCCCCTGGAGAAGGAAATGGCAAGTCATTCCAGTATTTTCGCCAAGAAAACCCCATAAGTAGTATAGTTTACTGCGTCATGAAGACTTGGACATGACTGAAACACAGTAGCAAGAGATAAAAGGTGCATAGCAATGTTGGGAAGAAAAAAGACTGGAATGAGCATCTTTGTGTTCCATTATCAGTTAGATTACATAACTTTCAAGGTTTCTTCCAGGTGTCAGATTTTGTGATTCTTTCATTTGCCCAATGCCAGTCAGACAGTAAGTTTCAGAGTCATATTTTGAAATGAAGTCATCTTATTCTAAATTAGGCATTCTTTCTGCTGTCCTACACTTGCTTAGAAACATAGTCCCCTGCTAAGGCTAATTTTTTAAATGGCTTTTTAAGCTTTAGTTTTAGAAAATAAAACTAAGAGAAACTTCTGAATCATCTTAGACCTTATATACTTTCCTTCCAAATACTAGACCATAATATTTATTTGCCTTTTGGCTTTGTAGATTCAAAGCACATACATGTACATTCTTATTTAAAGCTTGTAGGGTACCATCCCCATATTAATAGATGAGGAATCAGACTACACTGAAGATTGAAATATGACTGCTAATTTAATTTGTGTAATTAATGGATATTTGAGTACCAATAAGATAAAGGCCATAGGAGGTAGCTTGGTGTAGTGTCCAGAGAGCTAGCTTTGGACTTGACAAGATCTGGGTTCAAGTCTTGCCTTTTCTCATGGACAAATCAATGCCTTTGGCATATTCAACTCTAAAGCATGAAGTTGGTAGGCGGCATCAGTGAAGGAAGTTTCTATATTGTCAATAAAATCATAGATCTTGACCCTTTCACTGGTCCATGCCTCCCTAAATCTGCCACCCCCAAAAAAGAGTGGAAATTTAATGACAGAAGATATTAGGCATACATCCTAAGGAAATCATTGGTAAAAAGGAAGGTTCCATATATACCAACATATTGAAAGCAAAATTTTTGTATCAGCAAAGAATTGGAAACAAAGTGAATACCAGTTTATCAGAGAATGTCTAAACAAATGGTGATTTATCAGTATAATGGAATATAATACTGTACCGTAAGAAATGAAGAATATGAATACAGAGAAGCATGGAGAGATTTAAATGAACTGATGCAAATTGGTAGCTAGAATCAATAATGCAATATATACAGTAACCATAGTAATATAATTAGAAGAACCAACACAAAACCATCTTTAAAAATTACAAAGAATAGGGCCCCAAAGAAAAAAATGTAGGAAGTTATCCCTTCTACCCCATCAGATTTCTTTGCAGAGTTTTAACTCTGCAAAGGGTATATGGGTGTGAAACAGTCTATGTATTTTCAGTTTTCAATTCAATTCAATTTTCAATTCAAAATACAGATTTTTTTTTTTCAATACATAAATTGGTTTTGCTGGTGTTTTTTTTTTTTTGTTTTGTTTGTTTGTTTTTTTTTTTTTTTTTTTTTTGGTCCTCTTAATGAAAAAATAAATAAATTCTGTGTCTTATGGGGATAGCTTTCTGGGGAGGAAGAATCAAGAAAGATCCAGTGTAAAATGTAAGTGATGTAAAAACAAAAGAAATCTATTAATAAAACATTTTTAAAATAAACTATGTGGAATCTTTCTAGGAATAGCATCACAAGACTTCATTGTTAGTGAGAATAGGGCCTTGGAAATGTTTGTATTTTTTTTTTTTTTATTTAGGTGTTTCTTGTATCAGTAATGAGAACATTTCATCAAGCTGAAAAACAATTTGATTTATTGCTGAGTTGAATCTGAGACTGTGGGATTTTGCCAAGATTAGCCCTTAGATAGAAAATGATTATATCTGGTTATTTTGCTTATATCCTATTTTGTAGTGCTGTTTTTGTTGTTTTTTGTTTGTTAGTTTGTTTTTAGGAAGTAATGATAAGAATGTAGTGCTGTTTTTGTTGTTTTTTGTTTGTTTGTTTTTAGGAAGTAATAAAGAAGAAGATAATGATAAGAAAAGTGGCCTTTTGGTCCAAAATCTACCAGTTTTTCACTATGCATATAATTGAACAGTTTTGGTTAGATTTTCGCTCTTCATTATTGCCTGTGTATTTCTATTTGTCCCATGTAAGAGTGATAGGAAGATTCTGACAACCTGATCTCTGTGAGATAGCATAATCATTTCCTCTGCAATTTAGAATAATGACCTAGGAAGGCGAAAAGCATGGTTGTAGGAGAGCTGGGGATCTTTAACAAATACCCATCATCTTCAAACTTCAAATCTGAAATTCAGAGCTATGCTTTCCCACTGCCTACTGATTAAGGAATCCTTTGTTTCCAACAGCTCTTACCACTTGACTATTTTAAGTTGTATAAGGATAGATTGTGAAATAGATATGACATTTAGGCAGATAACATAACTGAAGGGGAGGGGAAAGGGAGCTGGATGAGATTGACACCGGAGTCTTTCCAATTCTGATTTATTTTTTTAATTGAGAGGGAAGAATAAAGAAGCATCATTCACAGTTTGCATTATTTTCACACTTTGGGTTCAACCAAGGAATTGGTAACAGTTTGTGGAGTCCACCTGCTGCTTGAAGATATGTCAGTCTCATCCTTGAGGATGTTTGCAAAAGCCAAATTCAGATTCTTCTCTTCTCATTCTGACTGTGATTATCTTTCCATTTTAGTAGAGAAGATAGCAGTAGAGCATCTTATTAATTGTGTCTTCCTTTGTTCTGATTGTGTGGGGGTTTTCCTCCTTTTTTCTTTTTAAACACAAATTTCCCTCAACTCTGTCCTCATTCCTATTCTGTACCTTTGAATAAGAGTATTGTTCTCCTGTTTGGAATTGCACAAACAGCTGCCAAACAAAAATTTGGTCTGAAATGAGACTGACCCCTTCAGTCTCTTCTAGCTAATTTTGAGTATAATGGTGAAAGTGATTAACCTATTCTTGATAGGGTTGATTGAGAATCATCATTTATTTTGAAGCCATTGAAATTGTAGAATTTAGAGCTGTAAGGGACCTTAAAAGTGACCTTATGGTGACTTGTCCAAGTCAGTGATATAATCAGTATTCAGACCCTCTCTAAATTCAGTAAGATGTTTTTTGTTTTGTTTTGTTTTGTTTTTTGGTGGTTGTTTGTTTTTTGTTTTGTTTTGTTTTGAACTGACTTCAGGGTAGTAATCTGAAAAGATTTTTTTGCCAGTTCAAAGAGAATACAAAGTTAAAAGGAGTATTAAATTACATATGCATTGTATATTCCTAACATTTTATATGAATATATACTTTTTTCCTCACCTAACTTGTTTTGAGTTTTTTATTTATATAGTGTTTTAATTCTGTTTTTCTTGACCCTTTACCTAGTAGGATTCCTATCTTGTTGAGTAGAAGTCTGTTAATGACCATAATGCTTATTAAATGTAAAAATGGGTTATCTAGGGAAGTGATGAAATGTCTTTTAAGATAAGAGAGGGATCAGGAACACAGAGAGAAAGACAGAGAGGCAGATAGAGAAAGGGGGAAATGAAAGAGAGAGAGCATGTGTGGGGAAGAGGGAGAAGATGTATAAGGTGAAGCAGGCTGGTACTTTTTGGAATGATTTAGTATATAATTTGTAAAAGGGAAGCACCATAGTTTAGTAGAAAAAAACAGCCAAGAGACCAGTATCACTGAGTGGAAGAGTAGATATATGGGAATAATATTTAAGAAGATTGGAAAAGTAAGAGGGGGCCAGTTTTGAAGGGCTTTGAATGCTAAACAACATTTAGTATTTGTTCCTAGAGTTAATAGGGAGCTACAGGAGTTCATTTAGTGGGAAGTACTTTAAGAAAATAATTTTGTTTGGGACAAAAAGACCTACCCAAAGTGACTACTACAGAGATCACTCATAGAAAGCAGAATTATTTATTAGAATCTCGAGAAGCGGACCCTGTCCTAGTCTGTGAGCAAAATTTCACAGCAGGATAGAACCAGAGCCTTAAATACGCTTACAGCTTTTATACATTTCAGACAAAGAACCTCCAAATCCCACCCTCTTTATGTTGTGATTGGTCACATAAGTCTACTGTTCCCCTATTGGTCAGTGGAATGTAGTAGATAAGGTGATATACAGCTTCTTTGGCCACATAATCCCTTTGATGGATGATGGAATGTAGTCCAGGGTTTATCTAAACTCATGTGACTCCTGAGAAGCCAAAACTGAGGCCTGTAGGCTTGATCTACTTTAGAATCTGTAAGTTCTTCACCTTTTCCCACACAATTCTAATGGCCAAATGGAGACTGCATCAGTGTGGAGAAAGGCTTGTGATAGTCAGACCCACCATCAGACTATTGCAATAATCAAGATGTGAGGTAATGAGGGATTGCTAGGGTGGTGGCAGTGTCCAAGGGAGAATATTTGAGAGATGTTCTCCAGGCTTTAGCAACAGCTTTGATATAAGGGAGTGAGAGAGAATGAAGAATACAGGATGATTACTAGGTTGAGATCTTGAGGGCCTGGGAAACCTGGATATTACCCTTTATAGTAGTAGGGAAGGTAGAGTGTGGGATGGATGCAAGACCCCTTTCTCCAATATAATTAATCAGAGACATCTTCAAGTACAAAGAGAAAGCATTTATTTAGTCCTTGCAGGAAGAGGTCCTGACACACCTGGGAGCTATCCCAACTTCCATCATGTGCTCCTGGAACCTGGCTAGCTTCCACCTTGCACAGGACTTAAAACCAAAAGATCTGAGCCTTCTCATTGGATAGACTAAAAGGACGTAACCATCCCTGACCAATGTCACCAATGTTGGCTGATTCCTGTGGGTCACATCACTTCCTGTAACTTCACAAACCTTCTTCATCCCAAGGTTCAAGGGTGGGAATAGGGATCATATGAATTCCTGAAACTCAAGGTTCAACTAGGGATAGGGATTGTATGACAGACCTAGTCTCTTAAACTTGAGAAAACTTCATCCAATCAGTCCCCTTGCGTAGGAAGAGGAAAGAATTTAAGGGAAGGATAAGTTCTGTTTGGACAGACATTGAGTTTAAGATGTGTACTAAATATCCACTTGGAAATGTCTAAAAAGCGATTGAAGATGCTATGCTGAAAGTCATCAGAGAGGTAAAGGGCAGCATAGGTAGATCTGAAAATCATCAGATGGTAATTAAATCCTTGGGAATTGATAAGATCAGCAATTTAGAGTATTGAGGGAGAAAAGAAGAAAGTCCAGGACTCTTCTTTAAGGGACACCTCTTATGAGGGACATGACCTGGAGGAGACTCCAGCAAAGGAGATAAGGAAAATTAAAGTATAATTGGAGAATTTTTTTTAAAATAAAAATGCAAGAAAGCATAGGTGATGTTAATTTAAAAAAAAAATCATTAAGTAGCTGAGAGAGATGTGTTTCTATTTTAATTTGATACCATAGTACTAGAAGATCTCAAGTCTTTTACTGGTTGTGCTTGGAGACCAAGAAATTAGAGAAGATAGCAAAAGAACTCCGTATTTTTCCCTTGCCTTATATATATTAAGTTAAATATAAATCATTGGATAAGAAGTAAGGGATGCTAAGTATATTGTTAAGTGGTACCTAAAAAATTATTTCAATATTCTATTATTAATTCAATTCCACAAAGATTTATTAAACATCTATTATATGCAGGATTTAGTTATGGCCTTTCTTAGTCAGAGAGGTCTAAAGGTGAGGATAAAGCATTTAAACTAATGACAGGGAGCAGCTAGGTGGTAAAGTGGATATAACACTAACCCTGAAGTCAGGAGGACCTGAGTTCAAATCTGCTCTCAGTCACTTAACACTTCCTAGCTGGATGATCCTGTGCTAATCACTTACCCCCAATTGCCTCAGCAAAAAATAAGAAGATAAAAAAATAATAAACTAATGACAGTCTGGGAGTGGGAGGTGGGGAGAAAGCATAAATTGAAGATTTTAGGAAAGATAGGTAATAAAAAAGTAGGAGAATTGAGTCATGAAGGAAGCTAAGGATTTTAAGATGCAGAGTAGAAGGTAATACATTTTAGGTACTGGTGATATCTTGTATACAGGTATGGAAGCTGGAAAAAGAATGATATTTTGGGCAGCAGCAAATAAACAAGTTGACTGGACATAAAATGCTAAAAGGGAACATCAGACCATTGATTTGGAGTAGGAAGGTACTTTCCATTTTATCAAATAAAATCTCATTTTACTAAGGAACGGAAACTAAAGCCTAGAGGAGTTAGATGGTGTATCCAAAAAAATGTAAAATGTCTGCAAATGTAATCATGTCATAAAGTGCTTAGTGGGGGGAATTTTTGTTTAACATACAATAAGCAATAAGGAGACCCTGAATATTTTTGATGAAGGATGGAAGGGATGGAACACTACAGTCAAGTTTTTGCTGTCACTCAACAATAGGAGGTGCAGGGAACACAATTAGTAGGGGCTAAAGTTGATGACATTAAAGATACCTCAGATTCCTCAGAATGTACTTAAACTTTGCTGGGAAAATGAAGTAACCTGGCTCTGAAATAGTGATCCAGAGATACTTGTTATATTTTTTAAAAGTTAAACTACTTTTGGCGGTTAATGAGTTAATGTTCCTTTTTAGCTAGAATCCATTAATAGAATCAATTAATATAGGATTTGTTTTGTCTTGTAGAAATTATATGTATTGCCAAATAAAAACAGTCCACTTTCCTCTCATCTAAGATAATGAAGAAGGTATGTGTTTTAGCCAAGAAAATGACAGTTGGAAAATATACTTTCTAGAACTTTGATTCTTCTTATAATTTAAAAGCTTTGAAGTGTAGTAGGTAATAACTTGTAATCCTGGTTGACTCTCTGAATTTCCCTGTTTTTTTCTCATTAAGAAATCTGGGAATACTTTTCTAACATTCTCACATTTTAGAAATTGAGGGAGATAGATAAGGATTGTACCAAAAGTTTTTATGTAGTTTCAGGTGTGTGTGTGTATGTGTAAAACACTTTTGAACCCTGTGAAAGGAATCTAATTTTATATCTTATAAAATTGCTTCTCTGTTGCTCTGTAGTTGCTTCATATATCTGTCTTATTTGTTCAGTTGGATTTTAAGTTCCTCAAAGTTATGACCATATATTATTTTGCATCTCCCTCTCTGACCTTAACCAGTTCCCTTAGAGGGAGCAGATGGCGCAGTAGATAGAGCAAAAAGCTTAGAGCCAGAAAGACCTGAATTTAAATTTAGTCTCAAACACTTAATAGCTATGTGAATCTGGGCAAGTCACTTAATCTGTTTACCCCAGATTCCTCAACTGTAAAATGGGGGTAGTAATAGCACTTACTTTGTAGAATCATTGTGAGAATCAAATGAGATGATATTTGTAAAAATAAAGCACGTAACAGATTCCAGCATATAGTGGGTTCCCTAGAAATGCCAATTATCTTCCTGTACCTCTTCTCTTTAGCACTGTTTAATACATATATTTCAATAGATACTTTAATGCTTGCCAGGTTTAATTGAAGATGATATTTAAATTTAAGATTTGCTATATACTTGATGAAGATATTTGATCACTTGTTTTCAATCTTTAATTTGTTTGCAAGGAAAAGCAGCAAAAATAATCTCAAAGAAATTCTGTATAAAAACCAGCAGCAGTTAAAGCATTTACACCAACTTATTTTTTTTTCTTTTATAAAGAACTAGAGGCTTTTTAAGAAGTTTGTGTTTGTAAACTAGCTTTGGAATAGTGGTCTAGAGAGACATTCTATCCTGAATATGTGTGGATATATAACTGCTTTTAAAATGCTTTCTCCCATTCTTGTTTTAAACCAGTATGTGGTATGTAGAACTGCAGTTACTATCTTAATTTTCCTAAGTGTAGATAAAAGATCTTTTTCTTGTTCTTGTCCTCTCTCAAGAAGGCAAGGTATATCTTGTGTTGACCAAATTATCCCTGTGTATTTCATTGGGAAGTTTAATGTTTGCCATTTCAAAGGGTTTTAATTAAAAAAGTTTAAAATCATCCTCATCAAAGCACACACATGACCTTGGTTCTTGAAGACAATGCCATTAGATGATTAAGCTCTGATGAGTCCTACCAAGATGGAAAGTCACACTGGTGACAGCTTCCATATTTTTTATTTTAGATCCACCCCGCTTAAGTTCAAAGATGTTCATCACCTGAATGACTCTGTAGTGATGTATCTTTAGGTCATAGCTATTCTTCCAAGAATACCTCCTAAGGCCTAGAGGGATTGTGACTTGAATTAGTGGAGATAATATTCACATATTCGAACAATCTGTATTTGTTAAGTCAATGCTAGAAAGGGAGGAATTGAACCCCCTAAAATTGATTTCAGGTCAACTCCTTATAACCTCTATGATTTTCTCAAAAAGATATTAGTAATAATCATTACATAACTTTGCCATAACAAAATCACTTATCTCTGAGGTAATAATGTAGCATTTGAATTAGTCAGTGAGGTGAAATGCTGGGGGAAAGGAAGAATTTTTAAAAGTTATATAATAATATAAAATATAATATAAAAGTGGTTATATTTGTATCTTCATCAAAGGGGATATAAATATCTGGAGGACTACAAGGAATAATACAATATGAGATACCTGGTAGTCAAGTTCTTCTTCTTTTTTTTTTTTTTTTTAATTTAATAGCCTTTTATTTACAGGATATATACATGGGTAACTTTACAGGATTAACAATTGCCAAACCTCTTGTTCCAATTTTTCACCTCTTACCCCCCCCCACCCCCTCCCCTAGATGGCAGGATGACCAGTAGATGTTAAATATATTAAAATATAAATTAGATACACAATAAGTATACATGACCAAAACGTTATTTTGCTGTACAAAAAGAATCAGACTCTGTAATATTGTACAATTAGCTGGTGAAGGAAATCAAAAATGCAGGTGTGCATAAATATAGGGATTGGGAATTCAATGTAATGGTTTTTAGTCATCTCCCAGAGTTCTTTTTCTGGGCATAGCTAGTTCAGTTCATTACTGCTCCATTAGAAATGATTTGGTTGATCTCGTTGCTGAGGATGGCCTGATCCATCAGAACTGGTCATCATCTAGTATTGTTGTTGAAGTATATAATGATCTCCTGGTCCTGCTCATTTCACTCAGCATCAGTTCGTGTAAGTCTCTCCAGGCCTTTCTGAAATCATCCTGTTGGTCATTTCTTACAGAACAGTAATATTCCATAATTTTCATATACCACAATTTATTCAGCCATTCTCCAACTGATGGACATCCATTCAGTTTCCAGTTTCTAGCCACTACAAAAAGGGCTGCCACAAACATTCGTGCACATACAGGTCCCTTTCCCTTCTTTATAATCTCTTTGGGATATAATCCCAGTAGTAACACTGCTGGATCAAAGGGTATGCACAGTTTGATAACTTTTTGAGCATAGTTCCAAACTACTCTCCAAAATGGTTGGATTCGTTCACAACTCCACCAACAATGCATCAATGTCCCAGTTTTCCCGCATCCCCTCCAACAATCATCATTATTTTTTCCTGTCATCTTAGCCAATCTGACAGGTGTGTAGTGGTATCTTAGAGTTGTCTTAATTTGCATTTCTCTGATTAATAATGACTTGGAGCATCTTTTCATATGACTAGAAATAGTTTCAATTTCTTCATCTGAGAATTGTCTGTTCATATCCTTTGACCATTTTTCAATTGGAGAATGGCTTGATTTTTTATAAATTAGAGTTAATTCTCTATATATTTTGGAAATGAGGCCTTTATCAGAACCTTTGACTGTAAAAATATTTTCCCAGTTTATTGCTTCCCTTCTAATCTTGTCTGCATTAGTTTTGTTTGTACAAAAACTTTTCAGTTTGGTATAATCGAAATTTTCTATTTTGTGATCAGTAATGATCTCTAGTTCTGCTTTGGTCATAAAGACCTTCCCCTTCCACAGGTCTGAGAGGTAAACTATCCTATGTTCCTCTAATTTATTAATAATTTCATTCTTTATGCCTAGGTCATGAACCCATTTTGACCTTATCTTGGTGTACGGCGTTAAGTATGGATCAATGCCTAGTTTCTGCCATATTAGTTTCCAATTTTCCCAGCAATTTTTATCAAACAGTAAGTTCTTATCCCAAAAGCTGGGATCTTTGGGTTTGTCAAAGACTAGGTTGCTATATTTGTTGACTGTTTTATCCCTTGAACCTAATCTATTCCACTGATCAACTAATCTATTCCTTAGCCAATACCAAATAGTTTTGGTAACTGCTGCTCTATAATATAATTTTAGATCTGGTACAGCTAAGCCACCATCATTTGATTTTTTTTTCATTAATTCCCTTGAAATTCTTGACCTTTTGTTTTTCCATATGAACTTTGTTGTTATTTTTTCTAGGTCATTAAAATAGTTTTTTGGGAGTCTGATAGTCAAGTTCTTCTTACAATAATGATAATGATAACAGTGATGACAATGGAACTATTTATAACTTCCAATAACCTCCATTGAACAAACCATCTCTTATCAAGATCTTAAGGTAATAATGTAGGAAATGTTTCCCTAATTTCACGTTAAATACAAAAAGATTATGTTGTGGAGAAGTTTCTGTGTATTATTAGTAAGCAAAATGGGATTTTATGGAATTTTGTGGGGGTTCTGGGGACATTTTTCATTTGTTCATTGTTGATAGCCATATTAGGTCAATGAAATTTTATTGATAACAATCCACTTGAAGAGAGCAGTCAATATTCAATATTTCTGAATAAGTTTTAATATACTCTTAGGACACATGAATATCAGTGAAGAAATAAAGACTTACAAAAGAATGCCAAAATTATCAAAGTTTGAGTTGGTGGAAAAACCCATAAATAGTTTATTATTTGTGTATCATCTAAAGATTTGCAAAGCACATTTGATCCTCACAGCAGGTAGTAAGTGATTTTTACATGTGAGGAAATTAAGGAAGACAGAGGTTAAAGTGATTTATCTCGAGTTGCACAGGTCATAAGAATCTGAAGCAAGATTTGAACTCAGATTTCCTTAACTCTGGATCCAGAGCTGTATTCATTGCACCATCTAACTAACTCTACACTACTAAGAAGTTGGTGCATGGATGTGCATGCACACACATACACACACACACACACACACACACACACACACATTTTACAGAAGAACCTGAGGTTAAGTAATTTGTCCAAGATCACATAATTAAGTGTTTCAGGTAGATTAGAACTCAAGTATCTTCTTGATTCTAAGTTCAGTCTTTTATTCATAGTGATAGCTTGTTATAATGATATGTTGAAAACTATAAGGTTTCTTCAATCCTCTCATCTTAGAGATATGCAAACTGAGTTACAAAGTGTTGTAATAATTTGCCCAGAGCCACCAAAGTAGTAACTAACAGAATCTCTTAATTTAGTAGGTATAAAACTGGACCTGTGATTTCATTGCTACAAGCAGCTCATAAGTGAATTATCTCCCTCTACTACACAGAAGGTTGGCACTTTCTTTGTTCCTTATAATCTTAGAAAGTTCTACAAAGCTCAGAGTTTTCCTACTATGTAGTCAGAGGCTAGACTCGAACAGATTTTCTAATACAACTGTGCATACCCTTTGATCCAGCAGTGTTACTACTGGGCTTATATCCCAAAGAGATTATAAAGAAGGGAAAGGGACCTGTATGTGCACGAATGTTTGTGGCAGCCCTCTTTGTAGTGGCTAGAAACTGGAAATTGAGTGGATGCCCATCAGTTGTAGAATGGCTGAATAAATTGTGATATATGAATATTATGGAATATTATTGTTCTATAAGAAATGACCAACAGGAAGATTTCAGAAAGGCCTGGAGAGACTTACACGAACTGATGCTGAGTGAAATGAGCAGGACCAGGAGATCATTATATACTTCAACAACAATACTATATGATGACCAGTTCTGATGATGAGATCAACCAAATCATTTCCAATGGAGCAGTAATGAACTGAACCAGCTACGCCCAGAGAAAGAACTCTGGGTGATGACTAAAAACCATTACATTGAATTCCCAATCCCTATATTTATGCCCACCTGCATTTTTGATTTCCTTCACAAGCTAATTGTACAATATTTCAGAGTCCGATTCTTTTTGTACAGCAAAATAACGGTTTGGTCATGTATACTTATTGTGTATCTAATTTATATTTTAATATATTTAACATCTACTGGTCATCCTGCCCTCTGGGGGAAGGGGTGGGGGGGTAAAAGGTGAAAAATTGGAACAAGAGGTTTGGCAATTGTTAATGCTGTAAAGTTACCCATACATATAACCTGTAAATAAAAGGCTATTAAATTTAAAAAAAAAAAAAAAAAAAAAAGATTTTCCAATACAGTAGACTACATTGTCTCTCAGTTTGCTACTCTGGAATTTTGAGACCATTTGGTGAAATTCTTCATCACTAGAATTTGAAACTGAGGTAATGTAGACATTTATCATGACATGCCCAACAAAGAGAGTTTTTATTTGTTTTTTGTCTTGCTATATAGCATAACACCCCTTGTTGGCAATATTCATATGGCATGGTGTGGGGCAAGAAGCACTGGATCAATGAGCTGGCATGTCCTAATTTGAATCCTGACTTCTACTTTATTACTTATAAATACTTGGTCAAACCACAGCTTTTTTGAGATTAGATTATCTCATATGTAAAATGGACTTTTTTTGATGTATTTTGTGATTCATTTGTATGAGATCATATCTTAAGTCTAGCCTCTGATTATTAAAGAGAGCAGGAGAAGAAAAGAGAGAAAATGGAAAAGATTAATACAGGATATCTGGAGGTTGAATAAAATATGTAAGTTAATAAATAAAAGTACACAAAATTTATCAGTCTATTCTCCTGACTCACAAAGATATAGGATTAATGAAATGAAACATTTTGTTGAAATCAACATTATTTCTGCTTCACTTATTTTAAATATCCCCTTTATACTAGTCAAACTATTAAGTGACTCTTTCTAAAGTAGTTTTCCTATTAAAGCACAAATAATATTGTCACATGACTAAGTGAAGTACTTTTTCAGTTTCCCATAAGGATTTTTAGGTAATCTTAGTGATGCCTACTTTTCAGGAGACACACTAGTTCTGAATGTTAAGTTATAGAAGTTTCACTCAGCCAGACAGTGGAAATTTATAATCTCTTTCAATTAAAGATAAGGCACTGAGTGAGGTGATCCCATCCCAAGAAGAGAAAGAGATAAAAAAGCAACTGCCAGGATTTTGAACAGTTTCACTAAGATGACTGGCAAATTAAGTATCTCCATCAATGTTCTTCTAAGTCAGGCCAGGAACATTTTCTTTCTATGCAGGTTATATTTGACAAGACCGGATTTCTCTCTAGCTCTCCTATATTGAAATACATGAACAGGTGATGTAGTCTGTGTCTCCCATATCTCATTTGTGAGATATCCATTGATTATCTGCCATTTTTTTTTGTGTCCTGGATGCATTGCAGGTTTATGTATTTTTTTTTGCCCACATCCTCTGTAGAA
Organism: Sarcophilus harrisii; assembly: GCF_902635505.1. NCBI lineage: Eukaryota > Metazoa > Chordata > Mammalia > Dasyuromorphia > Dasyuridae > Sarcophilus > Sarcophilus harrisii. The sequence goes on from NC_045427.1 coordinate 279,657,370, forward strand.
CAAAAAAACTTGAGAATTGAATTTGTCAATAGGATCTTAAGAAATATGCCTTTAAGAAAAAAAAAAAAAGTTACCATAATTATTTACTAATATGTTTAGGGTGCTTTAAATTTAGTTTCCTTATCTTTAAAATGAAGAGGTTAGACAAGGTGATCTCAAAGATGCTTTTTCCAATTTTATTTCATAGCTAGTAGAATTCAATAATATAAGGTTATTACTATGAAAAATGATTCTAAGAAATATATACATACACTTGGGTTTGTATGTATATACATACATGAATGTATATATGCCTGTGTACATATAGGATACAAGTGTATATGTTTCTCTATAGATTCTTCTGTCTGATTTAAAATTCCTCATATTGATGGAATTATAGGTTCTGGTGTGTGTGTGTGTGAGATGAGGTACAGAGCATGGTATATTGTATTGAACACTAGATCTAGAGTTTGGAAGAATCATATTCACATCCCTTACTAGCTTAGGAAACCTTAGACAAGTCACATATTGAGGTTTCAAACGTCTCAGAATTTACCTACTAAGTCAAAGGCGGATTGCAATCTGAATTCCCATATGGGGAATTCCCTCAACTGAAGAAGCTATAGATCGTAGCATCATAGATGTAGATCTAGAATGGACCTTAGAGATCCTTTAATCTAATTCTTTCATTTTATTGATGAAAAAACTGAGGGAGGTTGAGACTTGACCTTGTAGATAGTGGCAGAGGTGAGATTTATTGGGAAAATTACTTATTTTATTGTTTGGGAAAACACTATACTATTTAAATCCAGCCTTATATGATTGTCTGTCCCCATAATGGTGTCCCAGTAGTTGTCTAAGAATGCTGGAGATGGCTAAAAGGTATTTTGGATTCCTCCAGGCCCTGGATCTACCCAAAATATTCTTGTTTGGGGTACCACACCCAGGACGTGATTATCCATCAGACTTGTGTTTGGGTTTCCTTATGTTTTGGTCAAGTTGCTCTCCTTGCAGAATTGCTCGACTATACACATGTGATTTGTAGGTGGTCACTCTAGTCTAAATTCTATATTGTGTAAATCTTCCAGAGTCTGGAAGAAAGGGTGACCACAACTTTCCATTTTGGTCTTCTCTAGCAAATGACCTAAAATTTCTTTCCAAAACTATTTCATATTTCAGTGTTTGTTCTCACAAACAATAAATTTGAATTCTTGTCCTTAGATCTTAAATTTGTTACTTTTTCCTCTGTACTACTATATAGCCTATATGTGGATATACATACATATATATATATGTATGTATGCTTGAGCTTATGTGATAAAACACTGAATTGCTTTATAAATCAAGAGAGATTTTCTCCAGAGGTATCACCTGACTGTGCAAGAGAATTGGCAAACAAATGCCATTCATAATTAAAACTGTATGTGCTGAAAGACCAGGCACATATGGTTAGGTTGTATAGTTATATATATATAGTTTTATATGTATGTATATATGTTTATATATTTAACTACATATGTATGTATGTAGTTATATTACAAAACAGATACATTGAGGGGAGGCACTCTCTATTGATTGGTAGAGATGAAGAAAGGCTTCATTTAGCTTCGTTATGTCCAAAATTCTCTTTCCTCTAAACCTTTTCCTCATTCTCTTTCCTCTAAACCTTTCCCATTTCCTATATATTTGCTTTTACTATTAGAGGGAATATGATCCTCCTGCTTTATCGGGATTCATCTTAGATATCATTCTCGACTCCTATTTCTCATCTTTCCATATCCACTCTATTGTCAAGATCTGTTGATTTCATCTTTTTAACATCTCTTGACTATGTCTCCTTTCCTCCCTTATTACCACCACTTTGTTGCAGGCTTTTATCACCTCACTCCAGGGCTCATGCAAAAGTCTGCTGGTGAGTTAACTTGCCTCAGCTCTCTCTCCAGTCTGGTATGTTTTCTTTTTACCCACCGAAGTAATTTTCCTAAATCACAGACCCTACCTTGTCCCTCCACTACTCAGTAAATTTTAGTGACTCTCTATCACCTCTAGGAGCAAATACGAAGTGCTGTACTTGATATTCAAAGTTCTTCTAAACTCATCTCCCTCTTGTTTTCCCACTCTTCTTAAGCTTTACTCTCCAATTAGTACTTTTTTTGATCTAGCCTCCTGGCTACTACATAAAAAGACACTTAGTTTTTCAGCTCTGTGTATTTTCTCTGCCTGCCCTTCCTTCCTCAGTACAGTAAGAATGTTCTCCCTCTTCATTTCTGCCTCCTGGCTTCCTTTAAATCTCCTATAAATTATCCACCTTTTTTACTGGAAACTTTTTCCAATGCCTCTTACTTGTAGTGCTTTTCCTCTCTCAATTATTTCCTCTTTATCTGGCATATAGCTTTGTTGACTTTCTCTTTAGATTATAAGTTCCTTGAAAGCAAAGACTACCTTTTGCTGCTTTTTGTATCACCAGAGATTTGTAGAGGGCCTAGCACATAGTTGGTACTTAATAAATGTTTAATAACTAGATATTTAACTAGACAGTTCAGGTAAGCTGCCTCTTAAAGCCCAGAAATTCAAGATCCCCCAGGAATGAATGATAGCTCTGACTCCATGTTCATTTTCTCTTGTCACATTAGACTTTGGGAGGTTATCATTTAAAATGTAACAAATGATACCGAGGAATAAAAGGGCAAATTTATGGGTCTGAAAAATTTCTGGGAAACTCATGGATATCATCTCTTTGATCAAGAACGGATGGTGCTTGTAGATTTGCATTTAATTGTGTGAGGAAAAAGAGGAAAACAAACTCCTTGAAAACTCTTGAGTCATATTCATGGTTATAAATCTTCTATTGTAAAAGAGGATGTAAACGATTTTTTATTTGCCTCCTCTGAAGTGGTAGACAGGAGGAGATAGTTAAGTCAGGGAAATAAAGTATTTCAAGGAGAACTTTCCATTTCTTCCCCAAATAATTGTATCATCCAAGGCCCAATCATGTGTTGGGGAAATAAAACTTTTTTAAAGTTACTCAGAGTAATCATAGAATAATCTGTACACTAAATGCTTGATCTCATTTGTATGCTATGAGCTAGAACAGCTTTGCTCTATGCTTTAGCCAGTAGTATGAGTTGTCTTTTTCATTTTCATGTGTATGTATGCCACTACAAAAAAAAAAAAAAAAAAAAAAAGGCAGATGGAAACAAGGGAAAACTCTTAGTACAGGGCAAAGTCAAAACATTCCGTTTAAAAATGAAACTCCATCTGTCTCACGTTCTCCTACCACACTGCTACCATACAAGCATGAGTTAACATCTGACTCACTTGATTAACTGTAAAGTTAGAGAAAATGACATTTAGTGAAACTGCAAATGAATGCACTATGCTTTAGGCACAGGACAACATACCTTGCAGACGTCCTCTGGCAGTACAGACTTTATTCTGGGAGGATCTTCTGTATGTGCAAGATGACTATGAGTAGCAGAGTACTTTTGTGTTCTGTTTTCCACTTCTTCAAAGACTGCTTTTTGCTGATCCAACATGCAAGGTTTTTTTTTTAAATTTTATTGGCCTAATTATTGGATACAGAGAATTTTTAGTATCCAAGTATTCATTTTTAGCAAGGGGCACCTTGTCTATGACTTATAGCCTTAGAGCATTGCTTCAAGAGCACTGAGAGATTTAAATTACTTATCCAACATAAACCAGGAAGACAATATGTCAGAGACTAAGTCTTCTAGGTTCCAGAATTTAATTTCTGCCCATTTCATGCTTCCTGTCATATGTATGTAGAATATTGTTTGGTAACCTAATTTTCAATAGTTTTATTCTTCAGTGAGTCACTTGTTCATTCAACAAACATGGTGGGAATTGAGGGAGAAATAATCCTAAAGGTGAGGCCCTATGCTCTACAACCTTTTAATCATGTATTGCTATATAGTTATTTGAATTTCTACTTACCTCAGCCATATGCTGCCCTCAAGTCATCTTGAGTAATTAAATGAGGTATTTAATGACTATGTACATTTGAAAATTATTCTGTAGTTTCATTGAAAGGATACTAATATGCAGGTCTTTGACAGTCATCCATATTCTTTGGCAGAATGTCCAAATTGAAGAACAGATAAATCCATCCTAGAACCGATTTCCTCACCATTCCCAATTTTCTGATGACAGTCATTAGGGCAGAATTTATAGGAACATAAGATTTACAGCTTGAAAAGACTCCAGAAGTTATGTATTCCACACCTTCTAACTTTATAGACAAATAACTGGGATCCAAAAAGATTTGCAGAAGCTTATTGCCATTTTTGTTTATTTGAGTCTTTGTACTTATCATAACATTCCTTTTCTTGTAAGATCATTCTTCAGTAAAATATCTTTTTTTAAAAAAAAGTTTTATCAGAGTCAAGAAAATTAGGAACAAATTATGTTCAAGCCCACTTGAGAGAGATCTATGTAAACCTAGGAATCTGGATCCTCAGTTTTTCTGTGATTTTTCAATAATATTATATATTACATAGCTGAGACATGATATTCTATGTGATAACTTAACTTTGCTAAATTTTGATCTCATTTGTGAGTCAGGCAGTGAGCCTGGTTAACCTTTGTCTTAACTTAGTAGTTAAAGTAAACTTCTTTTTTTTTTTCCATTATTTTAAAATGATAGCTTTTATTTCCAAAATATATGCAAAGATAATTTTCAATGTTCACCCTTGCAAAACCTTGTGTTCCAAATTTTTTCTCCTTCCCTTCCCCCCCAGACACCAAGTAATCCAATATGTATTAAACATGTGCAATTATTCTATACATATTTTTACAATTGTCATGCTGCATGAGAAAAAATAGTTAAATAGCAAAAGAGAGAGAGAGAATGAATGAGAGAGAGAGAGAGAGAGAGAGAGAGAGAGAGAGAGTGAACGAGAACAAAAAGCAAGCAAAACACCAACAAAAAAGGTGAAAATACTATGTTGTGATTCACATTCAGTCCTGACAATCCTCTCTCTGGATGCAGATGATTCTCTCCATCACAGATCTATTGGAATTAATCTGAATCACCTCATTGTTGAAAAGCCATTTCTATCAGAATTGATCATCACAAAATCTTGTTGATGCTGTGTATGATGTTCTTTTGTTTCTATTCACTTCATTTAATATCAGCTCATGTAAGTCTCTTCAGGCCTCTCTGAAATCATCCTGCTGATTTTTTCTTATAGAACAATAATATTCCTATAACATTCATATACCATAACTTATTTAGCCATTCCCCAACTGATAGTCATTCACTCAGTTTCCAGTTCCTTGTAAGCACAAAAAGGGCTACAATAAACTTTTTTGCACATGTGGGTCCTTTTCCCTTTTTCATGATCTCTTAGGGATACAGGCCCAGTAGAGACTGTTGGATCAAAGAGTATTCATAATTTGATAGTCCTTTGGGCACAATTTGACATTACTCTCCAAAATGGTTGGATCAATTCACAACTCCTCCAATAATGTATTAGTGTCTTGGTTTTCCCACAACCCCTCCAACATTTATCATTATCTTTTCCTGTCATCTTAGCCAATCTGAAGGTGTGTAGTGGTAACTCAGAGTTGTCTTAATTTGCATTTCTTTGATCAATAATGATTTAGAACATTTTTTTCATATGACTAATAATGGTTTTAATTTCATCACCTGAAAATTATCTATTCATATCCTTTGACCATTATCAATTGGATATTGTATTCTTTTTTAAAATAACTTTTTATTGACAGAACCTATGGATATTGTATTCTTATAAATTTGAGTCAATTCTGTTTTAGAAATGAGATTAAGATAAATCTTTAATTCAGATCTTACTGATTCCCAGTCCAGAACTCTTTGCAATAATGAAAATAAAATAATAGTTATATAGTGCTTACTATGTCTCAACCACTGTATTAAGTGCCTTTTACAATTAATACCTCACTTGATTCTTATAAGGACCCTGGGAAGTTAATTTTTGAGGCAATTGAGAGAAACAAAGGTTAAGTGTTATGCCCAGGAGCACATAGATAAAAGTCTGAGATCAGATTTGAATTTCAGTCTTCCTGATTCTAGGTTTGTTACTATCCTACTTACTGAAAAGAATGTTTGCACCATGCTGTATAGAAATAGGGTACAAATATTTGGCATAAGAGAGCTAGATTGAGTGTTTATTAGAATTTCCTCAGAGCATTAAAATCCAACTGGTTGAGCTGGATATAAAAAACCAGTTGCAGGTTCAGCGATCTATGCCAAGGGTTCATTACTGGATCAGGAGACAAGGGTGAGGAACAGATGACTATCCATATGCTTCAAGCTGTCTCTCCAAAGCTTTTGCCTTTTTACAGCAACATTGATTTTTATTTTTATTTTAACACTTCAACTACAGTCTGATTATGAAACTGTCACTAAAAATGTTTATTTAGTACTTACTATGTGCCAGGCACTGTGATTTATTCCTAAGCCTGTCATTCCAGTAAAACCATGGATTTGGCTTTATTTGCCTTTATCACCCTTTCACCTTCTAACAATACTCTTCCTTCATCAGCTATGTCTTCACGTTATTCTTTGGTTGCAACTTCATCCTCATGCTCAATTCCCTATTATAATACTTCTCTCAGGCCTCCTCATTGTGCCCATTCTCCAAAATATCTACTCATCCTCCTGTCTTCCCCTCCCCCAGAAACATAAGTAAATTATTGACCAGATTAAATCCTTAAGGAATGTAATATGTTTGTGTGTGTGGGGGGATTCTTGAACAAAGAGACATTTTGGGGCCTCGGTCTTCACTGTCACTTCTTCCTTTGCTCAAATTACATTTAGCTTGGCATTATACTCCTAGAAGGATTCCATTGCTTTGTATTTTAAGTTCTATGTATATGTATTTTTGATATATAATGTGTAGGACACACATGTATGGGTTTTGCATAACAAACACAGAAGATGGAATTCTTCTACCTGAAAAGCCAATGGAATTTGATACCATAGTTGTCATCTTACCTAGGTCTTTATAATTACTTTCATTTCCCCTTCTTCTTTCCTTTCATTTCTCTTTCTTTTATTTTATGGTTTCTATAAAGACAACACATGAAATTTCCTCTTCAACCATATGATAAGCCACACACAAAATTTCACAGAAGTTTTAAAACTCTTCCTCACAGTTGTGGATGGCAGAACTCTGATCATGCATATGCTAGCGCTGGATAGAGGCTACTTTGCTGAGCCACCAAACCCTCAATAGAGAATTCGCTGGAATAGCTAGGTTCTTCCTAACATATCCTACTGTGATTTTTGCTTCACCAATCAAATTCTCACTTTCTTTTAACTTTTAATTTAATGCTTGGTCCTAAGGAAAATTATTTGTACTGAAGCACAGATCCTATATAGATAGTTTTTTAATTCCCTTCGAATTCATCAAATAACTCACAGGACCTATTTTACAAGAAGGAAATGGCCAGTTCTGATTTATTTATTGGCCATTAGAATGGCTGAAAATAACTAATTTCTAAATCCTTCCTTTGTGACCAACACTGTAAAGCCATTATCTTAAATTTTTGGAGTACTTGAGAGTTTCTACTAAGAAGCATCCATATTAAGGGACAGAATAAATGATCAGTTAATGTACTCTGTTTTTCTCCCCCAAATGCTCTTTTCTCACAATTATTATTCACTTTCAAATCTATTTGACATACCTTTTTTCTGTGGAATTTTGAAATCTTAATTTGTTTCTTGAAATATCTCTGCCCTACCCCTACAATTATTTTTTTTTCTTTCTGGGATAAAATTATTTTTCATCTATTTGCACTATTCTGGTCTTATTCAGATTGAGTGTCCTCTGACTTCTTTCTTACACTTAATACCAAATGCAAAAATGACACTGCCCTGAAAAGCTGATGAGCATTTGTCAAATGGGTTAGAAATATCTAAAATATGACATGGTTTGATTCTGTGAAACCTAGAATGTTGTTTTTCTGAGTTCACTGGGGATGAAGACTGGTTTCTGGTTTCTTGATAGAGAATGATTCTGTCATGGCATAGTACACAACACTGAATCTGGATTTAGGCAAACCTGAATTCAAATCCAAACACAGACATTACTAGCTGTATGACTCTGAGCAAGTCACTTAGCCTCTATCTGCCTCAGCTTCCTCACCCCTAAAATGGAGGTGATAATGTCATTTACTTCCCAGGGTTTTTGTCGGAATAAAAATGAAATAATATTTGTAAAATTCCTTGCAAATCTTCAAACTATATTAATGTTGCTGTTATTATTACTGAAGAACATACCTGGCATTGACAGTGATATTTAAATTGTACCCTAATCACTATCTTTGCATTTAGGGGAAAAGCAAAACAAAAACAAAACAAAAAACCCTAGACATGAAATAAAACTTTGGTTCCAATTTATGTTCTGATTAGCTATGTACAAGTCACTTAATTGTTTACTCTCAAAATTCTCATATGTAAAATGCAAATCCACTCTTTTCTCCAGGAAACTTTTTCTTTTCTGGATTTTCATGATATTACCCTCTCTTGATTTTTCTTCCATTACTGACTACTACTCAGTCTAGTGTAGGGATTCTTAACCTGGAATTTATAGTTTGCTAGGTGGTCTAATGCACAGATTTTAGGAGATTGGGTGGAAAAAAATTACACATTCATTTCAATTTATTTGCTTATCTTTATAATCTATGTATTTTATTTTATTCATTTAAAAATATTATTCTGAGGAATTCATTGACTTCTATAGATTCCCAAATGAGTTCATGACATTAAACAAGCAAACAAAAAAGGTTAAGAACTCCTCATTTGAAGAAAATACCATAGGAAAATAAAAAGAAAAATGATGCTTTGAAAGCCAGAGATGACTGTCACTATCTTGCTCAAAAACCTAGAGTCTCCTGGTTGTCTTTAGGCTTGAATATATACTCCTCTTTTAGTCATTTAACCCTCTTTGTAATCTCTCTCCATTGTAAAATTTCCAGCTTTATTGCTACTGCTGCTGCTGCTTTTACTAAGACTACTACCACTGTCATTTTCTAGTGCTTATTACTACATGTGCTAGGGTTATATTCTGTGTGCAGCAGGTAAGTGACCTAGGAAATAGTGTGCTAGGCTTGGAGTTACGAAGATAATCTTTCTGAGTTCAAATCTGACCGCAGACATTTATTACTTGTGTGACGCTGGGCAAGTCACTTAATTCTGCTTCAATCTACAGATCTCCCCTTATCTATAAAATAAGTTGGAAGAGGAAATGGCAAATCACTCCAGTTCCTTTGCCAAGAAAAATCCAAATGGAGTCACAAAGAATGACATGACTGAAAAACAATTGAAGCACAGGCTACGCCCCATGGATGAAATATGTTTTCTCACCTCCAACTCTCAGAATCTCTGATTTCTTACAAAGCTCAACCCAAGTGCTACTGAGATCCCCAACTCACCTCCTCCTAATACATCGTATTTATTATCTGTCTCTCTGTCTCTGTCTTACATGTGTGCCTGTCATTGTAATGGGCTGAGGCTTGAATTGATGCACTGAGGTCCCAAGTAGGTGAGGCTAAATAGTAATTGGGCTATACTCTATTAATATACATGATTGGATAAAGAATGGCCCCCGCCCACTCTCTGTGCAAATCCTGATGTGTTGTATAGGAAATGACGATTTTGGTGGGTGGAGGCAGAGAGACAGGAAGAGAGGCTGGGAGAGATTGAGCCTGGGTTCTATGCTCCTAGCTGCTGGTGGTGTGGCTGCTGGTCTAGCTAGCTTCTTGACTCAGCTACACACATTGCTATTGCCCATTCTCTTCCACCTCCGATCTTTCTTCCCTGAGAATAAAGATTGACGATTTTCCCCTAACCTGAATTCCTGACTCTGACTAATTTTAAAATACGCGGTGTTCACATGTCATCACACGTTATATGATTTCTTTGAGGCCAGAGATAATTTCTTTGTAGTTTCAATATCTAGCAGGATGCCTTGCACTTAATTGTGAAAAATGTGCTGGATTTGGAATCCAGCTGCCCGGATTCAGAATCTTGCTCTATCATTTATTAACTGTGTGTAACCTTAGGCAAATCACTTAAACTCTCTGTTAATAAATATCCTCGTTTTTAAAAGGAGGGATTGAATTAGATGATTCTGAAACTTCCTTTCAACTTATTCTTGTAAAAAAGTTTGTTGTTTGAAATGAACAATAATATGTGTGTGAGTGTGTATGTGTGTATATATGTATACACACATATATAAAATATTTAGTAACCTATAATAATAAATGTGAGATTTTATCATCTTAACATAAAAAAATAAAAGCAACAACTTTTATTAATTAAAATTCTGAATAAATGACTTCACCATGAAAATTCATCAATATTCTTGATTTTTTTTTTCTTAAAGTATGCCAATGAACATTAAAATGGATTGTAATATAGTATGCTTCCCAGTAAGTTAGGGTTATGATCACTAAAACATTCATACCTTTGCCTCACCTTATTATAAAAGGTCAAGGGTTCTCACAGTGTGCATGACAGTGCTTGATGATATTCTTATCATTGTTATTTCTATTACAATAATAATAGTGAAGAATAGATCAAATGCATTTTGGAGCCACTCATTTTGGATTGGATAATTGCTAATATTGCTCTGTGCAATTTTTTTCTACCTCTCTACTTTTGCAAAGTGAATGCCATCCTCTATCTTGCACTTGTTGATTGCTCCTAGTGAGCAAAAGGGTTGTCCTGTCTATCTTTAATGGAAGGGAAAAAAATAATAAAAATCAGAAGTCTTCATTATGGTCTTGAATAAATGATTGTTTGCCATGGACCAGTATTCTTTTTTTTTTTTTTTTTTTTTTTTTAATTTTAAACCAAACCAGTTGGCATTAAAATGGCTTAATATACAGTAAACTTCCTGGCAGGTTAAGTTTAGGGTTCCTAAAATATTCATATTCTTGCCTCACTTCACTCTGAAAGGTCACTAGTTTTCAGATTGAATAAGTTCATTTTTGATAAAATTTTTCTCTGATAGTGAAATAACTGCTTTCCTTGGTTGAATAGGGAAAGGCTTAGCCTTATCCTCTGTTAGGGATAACTTTCTTAGGTTCTTTGAATGCATTGGAAAGTAAAGCTCCCCCAAGTTGGTGATGTGAATATGATTAGTACCATGAGGCTGCTTCAGTCTGTATTTAAACTTTTCCTGATATGAGCAGAGTTCTTTTGGAGTATTAATTCAAAAAGCTTCTTTTGCTAAGTCAGTTTATAAAAGTTCCAAACTGCTAAATGTTGCCAGGGCAACTTAGCTCACTGTTAGTTAACTAATTGAATACTGTATATAAATTAGTTTAAGCAAGTTATACCACCAAAGAATTGACATTTATAAGATACCTTAAGTTATTATTTCTTCAGTTGCTTATTATTATTATATTATATGTGTCATATATAATATAATATATTAATATTAGTATTTCAATTATTATTCCTATTTTCTTGGATTCACAACTGGAAGAGACATTAGAGGCATCTACTTCAAATAATTAATGCATGCAAAGGGATCTTTCTGTCCATAGTATATCCCTGAAGGAATCATCCAGCCTTTGTTTTAAAAACCTCAAGTAAGAAACAGCCCATTTCTCCCAAAGCAGCCCAGTTCACTTTTCTTTAGTTATAATTCTATACACATTTCCACATTTATCATGTTGCACAAGAAAAATCAGATCAAAAGGGAAAAAATGAGAAAGAAAACAAAAAAGCAAGCAAACGATAGAAAAGGTGAAAATTCTAGATTGTGAACTACACTCAGTCTTCTCTCTGAATGCAAATGGCTCTCTCCATCACAAGATCATTGGAAATGGTCCAAATCACCTTGCTGCTGAAAAGAGACACGTTCGTATGCTGATAATTCTTAAATGTACTCATCCTGCCCTGAATTCTATGCTGACCTCTATTTTTACATCTCCAACTGCCTTTCAGTCATCTCCAAGTGTATATCCAGTTGATATCTTAGTCTCAATATCTTCAAGACAGAACTCATCACCTTTCCCCTTAAATCTTCTCTACTTTTTCATTCCCTATTACTATAATGAGCAACACCATACTCCTAGTCCCTTAGGCTCAAATCCTAGAATTCATTTTTGAATCCTTACTATCTCATACCTCATAGCTAGGGGGTTGCCAACGCTTGTCAATTATATCTTTGTAATATCTTTCAAATATATTCCCTTCTCTCCCTGACACTGCTGCCACATTAGTACAGACCTCATCACCTCATTCTTCAATTATTGCATAGCCTGCTCTTTTGTCTCAGGTCTCTATCAATGTATCCTTCATCTAGCCATCAAAGTGATTTTCCTAGAGCACGGTCTTGCCATGTTACTCCTTTATTTAATAAACTCTAATGTATCCCTATTAACTTTAGAATTAAATAAAAAAAAAGAATTAAATACACAATGTTCTGTTTGGCATTCAAAACCCTTCCTAACCTGGCTCCCTCCTATCTTTTTAATATCCTCCTCCTTGACTGGTATGTTTTAATCCAGTAACATTGACCTTCTAGCTGAGAAACTCTGAACTTGTAGCTCTGGGCTTTTCTCTGGCTGTAGGAGATGCCCACAAATCTCTTTTTTTCCCCTCCATTTACTTGACTTTGCTGGCTTCTTTTGACTCCCAAATAAAATGTCACCTTCTAGAAGAAGCTTTCCATAGGAGAAGTTCCCTATATATCCCATATATATTTGTTTATACATTGTCTTCCCTATTAGATTATGAGTTTCTTGAGGACAGAGACTGTCTTTTGTCTCTTTTTATTTCCCCAGGTTTTAGCACAGAGCATGGCACATAGCAGATATTTAATAAATGTTTACTGATTGATTGTCTTGGAATGAAATGATATTCCTATTCAACATATAAAGGGACTACTATGAGTAAAACAAATGATAGCATAAGTATGTAGAGGGAAAAAAAGAATAAAATTACATTGCAGTGAGATCATTTTAAATTGAACTTGGGATTATTCCAAATTAGTCTTTATCTTTTAAAATCCTTCAAAATAGGTGATTCTTTACCTCCTCGTTTATCTAACTCTGTTATATTTTCATCAAACCTCTTCTATTGTGTTGACATAGATTAGGAATGGGAGAGGAAGGGGAATTGGTAAAATGTCATACAAACATACTTCATATTTCTTCTAGGTCAGTATATTTAGTTAATGATCCAGATCTAAGATGAGTGGCTTGCGTCCAATCTGGTGTTTGAATTTGCTGAACAAACTTGGGAGAGGGAAATAAACATTGGAATCAATTGAAATTGATTTGAAATGAATCCATTTTTAGTATCATGGATGGATGGAACCTTGGAGATCATCTAGTTATATTTTAGTCAAGGAAACCGAGACCCAGAGAATTAAGGGATTAGCCAAAGATCATATTTGTACATTGGCTACTATAACCAGCCTGTGTAAAGGGAGAAAATTGAAATTCTTGCCAATCTAATTTTTTTTTTTTGTAAAGGTTATGTAGGAAATGAATGGTCCAAATAAAATTGTTTAAATCTTCTTTATCTCATGAGATCGCATGTGTAGATAGTTTATAGTGATAAGTAAGATTTCTTCTTTGTGTGCTCTCTATACTGCTACTCTGCATAGGGTGATGATAACTAACAAGTTTCTCCTAAAAAATTTGCTATTAGATCCCTGTGATAATGGCCACATATATCATTATGGAGTACATGGGCTATTCCTGTGGAGCAAATATTTGTTCAGACATTGTGGCTAGGGATTCTACTTTTAGTTTTTGTTTCTTTAGTTTCTAATATTCCTATGAATATATCAGTTTTATTATTTGGTTTGATTTTGACTAGAAAAACTAAAAATTCAATGACCCCGTGTCAACAATATAACCATCTATTGGGTTCTTCTGTGAAATATTTTGGTCTTATGTGTGATATTTTAGTTTTGTTTCCATCTGAAGGCTACATTTATTGATCCTAACCAGCAGAATTACTCTTTCCTGATATAGCTCTTGGTTTTTCTGTGAGTGATTCTTTTTGATCTAATGCCCTTTAAATTGAGATTTTTTTCTCTTTATTAATCAAAATATCTATCATTAATATACAAGAGAATTATGACTCTTTTAAAGAAAAAAAAAAGCAACATAGAATTACTCTGATAAATTTTAGTTTGAGGAATTGGATCGCAACTTTGGTGCTCCAAAGCATATTCAGATGAAGTTGGAGTTACCTATAATGAAGCAAATCCTAAGCCTTTCTTCTATAATTTAAAAACCATTATTGATATCAAGGTACAGATTTAAAGGTTGGTGTGATTTTAGAAGGGATCTAGTTTAGCTTCTTTATTTTACAAGTAAGGAAACTGAGGCCCAGAAAGGTAGGATTTAAATACAGCTCTATTAACCAACTCCAAACTCAGAACTCTTTCACTTTCATCATGCTTCTTTGATTACAATTTGTTATATGATGTTACAGCTCAGTCATATGACATCTTTAATTTTCGATATGTGCTCTTTCTTTTTGCTCCTTCAGTTGCCTCCAACACCCAACAAATAGTGTGGTACTGTATTGCTTTTATATTTCATCTTTAAATAGAAGATTCCCTTTTCTGCATCTGAGCCCAATTTGAACAATGATTGGAGTCATAAATACTCATAGCAGGTTTTTCACCAGACCCAAGGTGCTCATTCTCTCTGGAATACTTGAACTTTTAAATCCACACATAAACAAATCTACTTTCTGCAAGAGATTGAATCTAGATAGCTACTCAGGGATAAACATCTGGGATTTCTGCCTCATTATCTTGTAAGACTTGCCTTGTTTCCGAATATGATTTTTGTAAACAGCCATTTCATCAAGTGGTGTCACTGAGGTATAACTAGCTATGCTAGCTGAAATTTGGAAGGGGGTATATTCTGAATTGATTTTGCTTTTATTTTAACTTGGCTTTTGTTGGTTATTTGGTGTAAGCTAATAATATTACAGAAGAAAATACAACTGGATGTAAATCCTCCATCACTTATATTTTTATAAAACAATAATGTTAAACAGGGACATTTATAAATGTCTCCTGTGATTTCAAATAAATTTTTTAAACAAATTTATTTCAACAAATGTTCCAGATGAAATTTCTCTAGCTGGAAGATAGCCATTTACTGAAAAATATGATGCCAGGACTCCATATAATACTTTACATTTGTCTTCTTGTTCAAAGAGAATTTTTTTTTCATTAAAATATGGCTTTGTGGCAAATTGGGTTTAAATAAAGAAGTGGAATCTACAAAATCAAGTGAGCTTTTAGAGCAAGTGCCACGTGAACTCTATAGGTCTATGAACAAGGGAGAATATTGCAAAAATGAATTTCTCCTCTTGTGATCACTTTTGTATTTGCTATGAAGTATTATAACAATGGATAGGACAGGGTGTTTTGAGCATGTGATATTTTTCATTTTGTCTTATTGTTAATATTAGTCTGTGCTATCATTAAAAAATGGGATTTAGACTGGAATGATTTATCAAGATTGGGAACTGAATTATTCTATTTTAAATCTTACCACATAAAATCAAATTGGAACTTTCAAGTTTTGTCTTTGTCAGTCTCTTGAGGTACATTATTCTCCCTCCTAGGTTACTGTTTAGCCTTTGACAGATATAATTTCTCTATTTTCATTAAAATATAAAGTGAAAAGTTGCAGATGTCTTCATTTCCAGCTTGAGGTTTTACTCTCTCTTTTTTTCTCCTTTTCTATGCATCAAGTTACATATTATCAAATGGTGTGGGTTGTTTCCTCCTTTCCCTTTACCCATACACCAACCCAGCTGTGGAGAATATAAAAGATGCCTGTCATATTTTCCCCAATCTTTGAGGTTCCTACTCTGCTTTTTTTTCCCCTTAGGCAATATGTGCAGAGAGCTACAAATGTGCACACTAATGCACAATTACATTATAATGTTATATGTAGCATTTAACTAAGTGGTAATGATATATATATATAAATAATTTTTTTTCTTTCAAATTCATCTGATACTGTTAATGATTATAAATAAGTTAAAAAATTATTTGTAAATAAAACTTTAAAACAATGATTTGTTAATAAAATTAAATAAGGGGCAGCTAGGTAGTGCAGTGCATAGAACACCAGCTCTGAAGTCAGGAGGACCTGAGATCAAATCTGACCTCAGACACTTAACACTTCCTAGTAAGTCACTCAACCCCTATTGCCTCAACAAAAATAAAAAATAAAAATAAATAATAAATAATAAAGGAATTACAGAATTAGGGAGCTAGAGGGGTCTCATTGGCCAATCCATACATGATAGCAATCTTCAGTATAATATCCCACAATTGGTTGTCTAGCTTCTGTTCAGAGACCTCTGTGGAGATTTTAACCCAACATCTCTTGTGGAAGCCCATCCCAACTCTTAAGTATGGGGGCATCTTTTTTTTTTTTTTTTTTTCTGACATTAAGCTTTTAGTCAACCTCTTTGCAATTTTTCACCCAAAGCTCTGGTTGGTTCTACCATCTGATGCCCAATAGAACTAATTTACAAGGACAGGAGAACAGGGTGAAGTTTTTCTATTTCCTACATTAATTCCTACATTTTCCAGTTCTTCCAAAGATCCATATAAAATCTTGGTTCAAGATACTCAGTGTCCAGTCTTATTCATTTTAGTACTGAACCAAGGGTTGATTAAAATCAGACAAATTTGTCATCAACTATATTGAGTATCCATAGAGTGTAGAAATCTGAGCTATCTAATAATAATCATGAAAATAACAACAACAATAAAAGTAACTAGTAACTGTATTATTCTTTAAGGTTTTTAAACACTTATGTTATTTCACTTGGTCTTCATAACAGCATTGGGGGAGGTAAGACTTTCCCAAATGAGTTATACAGCTAATAAGAGTGTAATGCAGGATTTTGAATTGAGGTCTTCCTGATTTAAAGTACTCTATCCCTGTATCTGTTCTTAAGATTTAGGAACATATATATTAACTAACTTTATGAGTAGAGGACTGATCCTGAAATCAGGAAGGCCTGAGTTTAAATCTTGGCCTTGATACATACTGATTATGTGACTGTTAGTAAGGCATTTGGTTTCTCAATGCTTCAGGAAACTCGCCAAGACTACAAGTTATAGTTAAGTTGCTGATCTTCCTGTATTCGGTTCCCTTATGAAATCACATATCTACCTTAAAAATGGGGGGGGAGGGGAGAGGGTGGTGCAGAGCCAGGAAATGTGTGAAAACAATAGATTGAAGTGACAAATTCTACCTAGTATAAAGAATTTGTCACTTCAATCTGTTGTTTTCTGTGTGATTAGAAAATCACACAACTTCTTTGAGAAGCCTCAGTTTCCTCTTCTGAAAAATAAGAATAATAATACCTCTATTGCCTAGTTAAGGAAGAAACTTTGAAAGTCATAAATGAGTTGCTCTGTTAATTCTTTGAAACAATTGGGGTTGTGTCCAGGGTTAAATAGCTAGAAAATGTTAAGTGTCTGAGATCAGATTTGAACTCAGGTCCTCCTGAATTCAGAGCTGATATTCTATCTACTGTGCTATTTAGCTACCCCAATAAATAAGATGTTTGTAGTAATATTAGTAATGTTAAAGGGTTATATGACAGTGAAGACTGACACTTGTACACTTCTGTGACCTTTAAATTACTATTGTCCCTCAAAAGTATCATTGCTGACTGATTATTTATAGGTTGATTTAACATTAGTTTTTGTTAGGTTGATTTAAGTCGTGTGTGTGTGTGTGTGTGTGTGTGTGTGTGTGTGTGTGTGTGTGTGTGTGTAAGGGGCATAAAGAATATTTTAAATGATAATAGGCACCAGGTATCTATATATAGAAAAATTTTAATATTCTAATTCAAGAAGTTTGGTAACTTTTTTTTTTTGGATGAGGCAATTGGGGTTAAGTGACTTACCCAAGGTTACACAGCTAGGGAGTTAAGTGTCTGAGACCAGATTTGACTTCAGGTCCCCCTGACTTCAGGGGTGGTGCTCTATCCACTGCACCACCTACCTACCCTGATAACATGTTTTAAGGAAGCAAAAGGAGCAACTCCAAATTATTTCTAGTTCATGATTGAATTTTTTCACCCACCTTCATTTTTTAAAAATAGAAATAGTGTTTAGCTTTTATATCTAAAACTTTCTTAAGAACTTAAGTTCTAAAAGTGAGTATTTAATGTATTTCAATTAAAACTGTTTCCAAATGGTAATAATTCTAGTTCATGAATGGATTCCCTATGAACTCCTTTGTCCTAATATTTTGATGGTTAATTCAACAAGTCTAAGTCCCCACTGAAATTTTATTATTATCTAGATAATTTTGGCTAATAAATTGGGCTATTGATTGCATTTGTATTTCATTGCACTGACCCACATACCCAAAATATCTGACCCACAGTGATTTTTTTTGCGTGTGTGTATATGTGCTTGTGTGTGCATGAATGCATTTTTTTCTTATACAATTGTAGCACTAGTTAAAAATTAAACACTTTTTCTTTTGTGTTTGTAGATACATGTAGAAATCCCATAATTATATTGAGTTTCCAATGGTTTGAATCTGATTTCCATATAGAAAGAAACTTTACTATTGTAAATAGAATCACGGCTCCAAACCAATGGGAGTGGGATAGAACAGGATACTCTCCCAAATAGCATTTCTTTTCCCTGCAACATAGATCCTTGTTTAGTTTCTGGGCTTTTAGAAGTTATTAAATTTAAGCTGATTTCAAGTCAGTGGGCTATCAGCCAACTAAGAGCCTGACTAGGAATGATGTGAAATCCTTCAGCATAGATGCTGTGCTTTTCTACTCCTAAGTAGTTCTGTTCTTTGCTCCTTTTTGGGAGATGGTAACTAAATGACTGAAATAGATCTCTTTACACTTTCTCAGGACATACCCTGATTAAGACACTTATATACTATCTCTTGATTTGGTCAAAGTGGGTGGGCAACCACTCTTGATGTTTAAGCAGATATCAGTATAAGCACAATGGAAAGAATACTGAATTTAAATTCAGAATTAGGTTTTGAATACTTCTCTCCTCTTTGACCTATGTGGCCTTGGACACATCTCTTCAATCAAGGGAAAAAAATCATTAAAACTAATCAGTATATCAATCAGTTCTGTCCTGTAGTCCATATTTATAGCCTTCATACTCCCCCTACCCTTCTAAAGATAGAAGGTATTTCCTTCCATCTCTTCTGCAATTAGCTTAATCATTTTACTGTTCAGGTGTGTTTTTTTAATTATTCTT
Source organism: Sarcophilus harrisii (assembly GCF_902635505.1). Taxonomy (NCBI): domain Eukaryota; kingdom Metazoa; phylum Chordata; class Mammalia; order Dasyuromorphia; family Dasyuridae; genus Sarcophilus; species Sarcophilus harrisii. The sequence goes on from NC_045427.1 coordinate 279,676,623, forward strand.
TATATTTATGTTGTTTTCACTATGTATATTGTTTTCCTACTTATCTTACTCTGTATCAATTCTTTCAATCAAGTCTTTCCATGCTTCTCTGAATTCTTCATACTTAATTTTTTTTTTTTTTACAGAGCAGTAATATTCTCTTAATGTATATGAACGAGATGAGGTGAGATCTTTCAAGACAGTTGTAAAAATCGAGTAAGGCTTCATCTACTTCTGAGTTTGCGTAGGCCTAAAGGATTTTGAAGATTGAGTCAAGGGCATACCTAAGTCCCCTTCTTGCTATCCTCCTATGACATCAGTGTCTCCCTATTTCAGTCAAATATGGCAACTATGTATTTATTGGTCAAGTTCAATTTCTTGGGTAGTTCCCGTGTTTAGAATGTAAGATCCTCAGCCAATAAGGATGAGGGTCAGTGGTGGAAGGGGGTATTGTGTTAGGGATTAAAAGTGTTGACCCTGCCCCTGACGTTGCTTCCTCCCTTCGATTGTCTGCTAGGAGGGTGGGATGCCCTTCTCGCCATAATGTATAATAAACTTTCCTTTGTTTCTAGAGATCTCTCCAGCTTTTTTTTTTATTAAATGGTGACCCGTCCCCATTTCTGAACCACACATATCTGTATATATGATCTTTCTTTCTGTTAACTATCTTTGGAGTACTTTTACATGAATTTAAAGAGCATGAGTATGGAGTCTGCATCAAAAGAAATGATATTTATGAAGAATTCAAAGAAACTTACAAGGACTTGTGAGAAGCAAAGCCAACTGAAGAAAGCAAAATCCTAACAGTGACTATAACATTTAAGTAAAAACAAGCTACTGAAAGACAACAAAACTTAAGCCAGACACTACCGTGTTGGCTACATGTTATTAAAATTCCATCTGTTAACAGTCAGTAAACTATGGAAGTAGAAATCACTTGCAATCACAGCATTTGAAGAATTTCGCCTGTCTTTCTCTAGAAAATATACTTTGCATGGGTGGGTTATTTGAATGTTTATAGGTATCTGTTTTGTTAAAAACAAATATATCACTAATTTTTCTCTTCCACTCCCTCCACCTCCACATTGGAGAAAGGACAGTGGTTATAGACCATTGTTATTATGAGAAAAAGAGAAGGGAGACATTTTTTTAGTTGCTGTTATAAGATAGCTATATTTGTTTTTGTGAAATCTTTCCAGAATGTTTGGAATCATTTTACTTCTCTTTAACCTTATAAAGTGTATTAGGATCAAAGGAAATAATGTGTAAAACAGATTATACACTGTAAAACAGGCTATTCTTATTCTTGCCCAGTTCATTCCTGTCTTTTTTCAAAGTATACAATTCTTCTTTCCCCAGCATACTCATTTTTAATCTTTATGGTCATTTTAGTTATTCTTTTGCTCTCCATACTTTTCCTAATATGTGAAATCCCAAGCAGGGTAGGTTACTTTCACAAAGTACTGATTTCCCAGTGTATGTTACGCTTTTCGTCTTTCAAAAAAATCATTGCTATTTTTCGAAAAAGAAGCTTATTAGCAGATGGAATTATTCCAGGAGTATACTTTAGAGGCTGAGGCTGATCAATCATTTGAGTATGCCAAAATGCAATGGGCTTATGCAGAAGGAGGCCTTAAGTCTGACATCAATGTGGTGAGCTCCCAGGAAGGGTTAAGATATCAGACCACCTAAGGAGACATAAAATAGCTCAGTCAAAAACACCAAAGTTCAAAGCTCCTTTGTCTATTAATAGTTGGATGAAACCAGAGACTGGCTGCTAAACTTTCAGTCTGAGTGAATTGGGGAAACCTGATTTCAAAAAAATAATCATTTGTATTATTGATTTCATTTTGGAATATATTAATTCTTCTTCTTTTGCTCAGCTACTTATTGTAACCAAACTAAAAGTTAAACTAAAAAGTTTAGCAAATCTAATTACCCCATGATTCTGATAATCATGGTATCAATGTTTTATCTCATAGCCCCCAACCTCTTTAAAGAGTGGAAGAAGGTATATGTTTTCATCTAATCTTATGGGCCAATCTTAGTTATCATAATTATACATATTCCATTTTTTGTTCTTTTATATCTTTAATAATGATTAAAATAATTATATGTGTTGTATATGATGTATGTGTGAGTGAGTGTGTGTGTGTGTGTGTGTGTGTGTGTGTGTGTGTGTGTGTATAGTTTTCCTGCACTCTTCATCAGGTCAATTAAGTCTTTCCCATGCTTCTCTGAATTCTTTATTTTTGTAGTCTCTTATTATGTAATAATATTCCATTATATTCATGTACCACAATTTGTTTAGCTATTCCCCAGGTGAGGGGCATCTTCTTTGATACTAGGATTTTTTGTTACCACAAAAAGTATGGTCATAAATACCTGGGTGTTATTAGAATCTTTCTTTTTTTTCTTTGACTTTGGTGTATATGCTTCTCAGTGGGATCTTAAAAGTGAAAGGATATGGACATTTAGTCATTTTTATAATTAAGAGATTATTTTTAAAAAATATTTATTGTTTCTCTTTCCTTCTCTACTACTGAATAATTTTTAAAAAGATTCCCAATCTAGAAAAAACATTACTAAATTAATCACATTTAAAAATACATGTCTCATTTTGCAATTTAAGGTCATCTCTTCTTTTGAACAGTAAGTGCTGTGTTTCATTTTTAGTTCTCTGGAACTCATGGCTTATCATTACTTTGGTTAGAGTTCTAAAATCTCTCAAAATTGATTTTCTCTGCAATGCTATTTTCAATGTGCAAATTGTTCTGGTTCTAGCTCACTTCATGCTATATCAGTTTATAGGGTTCTTCACAGTTTCTTCTGACACTACTCACTTTGTCATTTTTTTATGGCAAAATATTAAAATTGCATTAATATATCGTGATTTTTTTGGCCATTCCCTAATAGGAGGATATTTATTTAATTTCTGGTTTTTGGTTTCTGTGAAAATAAAAAAGTATAATTGCAAATTGTATTACACAAAGGTTGGAATAGGTTTTTCTTTTTGTTCTTGTTCTTCTCATGATGCACTATAGTGATTGATGTGATTATGAGCACCAAATAATACGATATAGAAGAGCACCAAATGTTGATTGATGTAGGCACCAAATGTTGGGGTTCAGTCATGTGAAAAATTCATAATGGCCATTCTCTTTGGCAAAAAGTAGGTTTATTTAGGAGACAAAATGAAGAAATACAATACCAGGAATGATAACTATGAAATAGAATTGGGAGAGGGCCTGAAAACAATATATACAATTAACCAAAAGAAAATGAATACCCCATAAGATTGGAGCATGCCCTTAACTGACAGACTAAATCCATAGAGGAGTTTAGCACCCTAAAAGAGTTAGCAATAAAGAGAAACATGTCATGAATCATGGTGAGGGGGATGAGAGGAGAGATACCATGAAGCATACTGGGAGGATCAGAAGAGAAATATCATTTGGCATGGGGGAGGGAGGAGAAGAAAGACACCATGATGCAAAGTACTGGGATGGACTATCACCCCAAGAAGGATTCAGCAAAAATGATGTGAGCCATGGACCGATTTATAGGGGAAATTTAACCTCAGGGATTTTACATAATTTGGATTTCTTGGCTGGGCACAGCAAAGTGGGGCCATCCATGACAGAGGGTGGGATTATGATTTCTTTCCCTGCCTGCCACAGGGAACAATTCCATCAATGTGCTAGTCCCTCTCGGTCAACTGCACTCATCATTAACTTTTAACAGTATTCCTTTGGTTCCCCTTATTTGTTTAGTTTGTGTTTCATGATGACATTCAGGTCTTTGTCATTTGCCTGTCTTTCTCCATTTTCTATCTGTATGATGTGTTATCCTAACTTGTAATTTGTATTTATCCCTGTTGAATTAAATTCTATTTGGATAGATTAGAGTTTTGATTTAAATTTACTATGGATTTAGTGCTTATTATCCAAGATATGCTCACCTTACTATCATTAATCCTGAAATATGGTGTCAATTCTTCCAAGAAGTTTCTTAGTTTATGCTTAGAGCTAGTCTGAAAGTTTGATTCTGAAAATCATAAATGGTTTAATCAACAGACATTTATTAAGTAATCCTGCTGGGCATAAGAGATACTAAGACCCCCCCCCCCAAAAAAAAAAAATCCAAAAAAACAAAAAACGTGGGCTCTGCTCTCAAGGAGCTTACTATAATTGATGTGGACTTGCTGTCTTCCCCTGTCAGGAAGTAGCTCATCTCCCTATTATCAGATATAATCATTTCCCAGACTGTCCTGTTTGTGAGGATGGAACTCTTTATGAGCTTCCACTGTTTATCCCCCAACCTCTGTGAATTTTTAAATAACCTTTGAGCTGTAATTAGCATATCTTTAGAAAGGTCTGGAAATTGGTCTGCCAGACATATTCCATCTGGTTCCTTGATCCCTCTGAATTCCCATCTTTACCACCAAGGCTGTATTTCTTCTATAAAAGATCTGATTATGATGGAGATTTTTGCTAAATTCTTTCCAGGACTAAGCCCACTATGAGCTTACTCTCTTTCCCTCCTCATAGTGTGAGGGTCATCTTTTTCTTTACTCTAGTTGACTCTGATTAATTTGCTAAACTCCTGTGGATCTAACCTATCAGTCAATGGCTTATTTTCACCTGATGGAATATTTCTTTTCTCCTGGTTAATAATGAGTTCCCCTGGGGAACTATATGCGAATTATATGCTCACCCAATGTATTTGTTGGTTTGTTGTTGTTGTTTCGTTGTTTATTTATTTATTTGCTGAGGGCAGTTGGGGTTAAGTGACTTGCCCAGGGTCACACAGCTAGGAAGTGTTAAGTGTCTGAGGTTAGATTTGAACTCAGGTCCTCTTGAGTTCAGAGCTGGTGTTCTATCCACTGCACCACTTAGCTGCTCCCTAATTTATTTCTTATTTGCCATTCCTAGTGCCTGTCTTCTTATTTTGTCTATAACATCTTTTCCTAAATAAATCTACCTTTTGGCAAAGGGAATGGCCTTTGTGAATTTGTCACATGTTTATTTTGAACTAGGCATTGCTACTTGACCTCATCATAATGAGAGAAACATGGCACAGAAATGTTCAAAGTATATTTGAGATAAATACTGTGTCTAGTAGGGAAAGGGAGAGAATCAGAAAAATCCTAATGGAGGTAATAAATGAGAGCAAGTTGGGATTTTCATTGAGTTATAGATAGGAAAAGAGAGTTTTCTAGGTCAACAGGTCTGCATGGACAAAGGAGCTGAGATAAGCAGATTCATGGACCATGAGAGGTAGAATAGGGGAAAAAAATGACATTTTTCACATCTCATGAAATTGAGCCTTCATGGTCATTATCCCCTCAGGGACTTCTTGCTTCAGGGTGCAGAATAATGTCAACATTATTTGGTTTGGAACATTGCTGGAAACTGCCCCTTTATCAGGCCTCCCTCATGTTTTGAAGTCAGCCCTTCATAGTTTTCATGTGCCATTTCAAAGCATGAGTGTTTTCCCAAGGGTTTTTGTAGAATATAACTCTTATGCAGTTTCTGCTGCAAAGGAAACCGGATTTGGCTTCCCCCCCCACACTCATTGAGAACCAAAGCATTTTGATGCTACTGGAACAAAATGATATTGCACACAAAGACAACTGTTTTCATTTTAAAACACTGTTTGTTTTCTCTTTGAAAGTTGATCTAAAGTAAAAAGCTATTAGTCATTAAAACAAGATTGGCTAATGGTGGGAAAAAAAGTCAAATCTTCCAAAGCTTCTAAAGCAATGTGATGCTTCTGCCTGGGAAGTTATGTGTCAAGTGCAAAATTGAGGGAATGCCTTACTTATTACTCATTCAAATCCTATAATTAATTGTGCTTTGATTTATTTTTTTATTTTTAGAGTCCCTCTTCTTCTTCTCCTAGCCCTTCTAAATGAGAAACATCACCTTTTGGTATCCAGGGAGGGAAGGCAGGCCAGGTAATAGCATTTTATTTTCCAGATGATATACAGATGATAATTATCTAGCCTTCCATTTCATATTTCTCCAAAAACTTTATCAGCAATTCTTCTTTTCAGTAATTAGTATTGTCTTGTAGTCCTTAGGGATACCTAAATTATGTCTATTGTCATTTTGGTTGACATTTTGGTTCTGTTTCATCCTTCTTTAGTAGATTATCAATCTGTATTCCTCCTCAGTTCATACTTTTTTTTTTTTTTAAAGATTTTACCTACATAGGTTTTTCACATCAGAAATTCTGTTTTATTATTCAAGGTTCACTAATTTTAGGGTTTTTTTCCCTTTTACTGACAAATGGGAGCATTACTCCTAATTAAAAATCTTATTGTAATAATCTTTCATGGATCTCGTCTTTTTTCTTTTTCACAGTGAACCTCAGTATTGGATACTGTGATCATTCATTTTGACTCTTTCCCCTAAAAATAGTACCTCTACATTTTCCAAATGTACACACTAATAACTTTAAGTCTTCACTCATTCTCTTCTACTTTCAATGTCCATCTTCTTCCTGGTCCTTTGATTTTGTGTTATAGAAATGCCATTACAAAAGAGGAACAGAACCTTTTTTTTTTTTTTTTTTTTATGCCAAAGGCCATTTGGATATTTATTGCATCAGTTGCAGGACATACAAGCAATGGAAGATTGTTGTACCGAGTTTTCAGTTTATCTGTTATCTCAGTGGTAGGTATTTGTTGGATATGTCTGTTGATAACCCAACTGTCTATTCATTCTTGTTCATGTCTTTCCATAAATTTTTCAGAAATAATTCAACTAATGAGCTTATCAGTCTTCCTCTGGTCCTTTTACTGTTTGCAGGTTACTTCCATTCTCTCTCTATATAATATATTATATATATATCTTTGACAGTATCTTTTATGTCACTTGTGAGCATTATTGTTAATAATATACCATAGCTTACTGCCTTCTATATATTTTCTCTTTTGGAGTATCTTCATTAGATTCTTTTGAGATTGATATTCCATGATTTGAAGCTTTTAATACCACTAAAAGGAATAACAGAGCATTTTCCTTTTTTAAAAGATTAAAAAAATAATCTTAACAATAAGCTTTGTATATGGAATGTTAGAATTCTTTAATTTGAACTTTCCAGTTGTCATTTGGATATGAACAACTTTTATTCACTGGCACAAATTGTGTGTGTGTGTATATGCAAGAGAGACAGATACAGAGATAGAGATAGAGACAGACAGGGAGTTAGAATTCACTTTTTCAAAAGAACTTTTAAAATTTTACAAAGTGCTTTCTTTGTGTAATAGCCAATTTATACATGATTTGATAGTGTGAGACAAAAGTTAAATGAATTGCCCATGATCACACAGTGAGTTTCACATAATTAGTTTCATTTTTTCCACTATATAGCAACATTTCTCAATATGTGCTATGAAGATAGATCTGCATGTGTGTGTATGATCCTGCATTTATTTATTCTTGGCACCTGAAAGTATAGGCTATATCAAAGAAAGGACTATACTTAATTCTTGAATAGCTTTAATTCTTTGTTAATCTTGCTATCTAAAAAGAAGACAGATGATTGGTTTATTCAAACAATTGTTGTAGGAAGATATGCAAGAGAAAGAAAGAAGAGACAGCTATGTTGGACTGGGATAGAGCACTGAACTTAGAATCAGGAATATCTGAGTTCAAATATGACCACAGACACTTACTAGCTGTGTGGCTTTGGGCATGACAAGTAACTTTTGTTTTTTTTTAGTTTTCTCATTTGTAAAACTGAGATTAAAAATAGCATCTACCTGCCAGGGTTGTTTTGAGGATCATATAAGGTATTATTTAGAAAGCATGTAACACAGTACCTAGCACATAGTAAATATTATGTATATGTTAGTTAATATTATTATTTAAAGATAAAAAGGAAGAGAGAAGAAATGTCAGGTCTAGATCATATCACCTTCTGTATAAATATTTTTCCCTAATCATTTTCTCTCCACCCGCCATTCTCCAATGATTCTCTATAGATATATTCTGTTTTTTCTCAGTTAAATTGTAAGCCCCATGGCAGTAGGGGCTGTGATATTTATTTAAATCTGATTTCTCCCACATCAATACTTACTGGATTGCTTTACACATAGTATGTTTTCAAAGTATCAAGTTGAATTGAGGTAGAAAATATTGAAGTGTTGGCCATGAGCATTGGTAAAAAGTAATAAGAGAAAAATGAAAGGGGAAGTCATATATAAAATGAAAAGAAAAAGGGGGAAAAATAGGATGTGAGAGAAAAGGAAGGGGGCACTTCATATTTAACAATGTTTTTCTACTTTCTAAATCCACTAGTATAAAGTTCCTGGCATCATCACTGCCTGAAGAGGAATGGGAAGGGTTGGGCCCTAAAAAGGTTACCTCAAAAGATAGTTACTCTGGTTATCTGTCCTGGCCATATCTATAGGTCTGTGACAATGTAAAGGGTGTGTTGATCTATAAGTATTTAAAAATAACTTTAATTAGGACTTTTTTTCCTTTGAGGGCAGTAGTGAAGGGATTTTAAAGTAATCAAGGATGCAGCTGTGTTTACCTATCTCTTTGAGATTTCAGCCCAGCCCACTTCATTTGGGGGCAGCCATGGTGGCTATTTTTATGTTGGTCCCTCTTCATGGTGAAACTTTATTTCCAAGTATGACAGGCACCAGTAGATCCTTCCTTTCTTTTTGTTTTAAACTATTGTACTTGTTTTAATATCAGATTGCCAGGTATCCTTAAAAACAGGCCTTATATGTTAGTTTCTTCTTCTGGAGGAGAACTCAATGACAACTTTAGAAATACACAATTTGTATCATGTCTTTCAGAAGCGTGACCAACTTTTTTACTTTGTGTAGGAGGAAAAGGAAAGGCAAGGACAAAGGAGAGAATGCTTCCCCGGCTTTAAAAATATCCCGGCAGCTGATTAGATTCATAGAAGCATGCTTGTCAACTTCTGTGTTTGAAATAGGTGATAATAATAGTAATACCTTTTATTTGTATCATGCTTCAAAGTTTTCAAAGTATCTTTGCATACAGTGTCTCATTTTAGGATCACAAATGAAAACAGCATGGTGTGAGGGAAGTTACCCTCCATCAGAAGATCTGGGTTTCAGTCCCTTTTCTGTTTTTCACTAGCTATACTGTCTTAGGCAAATATGACTTCTCTTGGTCTCAGTTTTCTCATCTGTAAACGGGAAACTGAGAGTTAGGATTAGATCATTTTAAGGTGCTTTCAAACTTCAAATCCATGATCCCATGAACAGATGTTACTGGTGACTTTAGCCATGTGAATAATAACTATTTTGGCTCATTAAAAAATACTATTTATATTAGGAAAAAAAATAAGGAGAAAGAGTTGCATAGATAATTTTTTGATCTCCTTTGGGGGGGTCACTTTTTTTTTTTTTCCATCTCTTTGGGTGACTGGAAGGAAAAGATGCAGTCATTACTACATTACTACATGCATGTCATAATCCACTTACAGTGTGTTTTATTTAACACAGCTCAATATCATAAGACCCAGTATCAGAATTGATTAGGAAAGCAGATTCCATTCTTTGTTGTTGTTGGGTTTTGTGGTGGTGGTGGTGGTGGTGGTGGTTGTTTGTTGTTTGTTGTTGTTTGAATGGTTAACTGTTCCTGGCAGTTTTCATTAAATTTAAGCTTTTATCAGCCTTTATACTATAATTACTTAATGTCCTAAGGAGTATTGAACCACCTGGTTAGAATTAAGCTCCCAATTCCAATAAAAGGTTTAGAATAGATATTGAGAATAGAAATTGATAGTTTGTAGAGATTTGATAGATCCATTTTTGGTTTTGAATATCAAAGCTCTTTCAACAAGGATTTTCAACCTAGCAGAGAATGATCCTAACTAGATTTCTTGTGGATCATACATCTGAAAGGGGAAAGGACCTCAGAGTACATCAAGTCTAACTCCTAATTTTTAAAGTTGTAGAAATCAAGGTGCAAAGAAGTTAAATGACATGTATAAGATTATATGGATGAAATGAATTAATAATGGGATGGTGAATTGATTGATCTATTATTTGAATGGTCTGATGATCATTTCTGGGTACCACTCAATAATCTTTATGGCCACTGTTACTTTTTATCCTGTGGTTTCCAGATACATTGATATCATTCAGATATACCAAAGAGAAACATAGTTTTTCATTCTACATATATAAGATTGAGAGCTTTTATTATGAATGAAGCATTTATTAATTGCTTTCTATCTGCAAAGTACTATGCCAAGTGCTGGGAATACAGATAGAAAAAGAAGACAATTCCTATGCTCAAGGGGTTCACAGTTTCAGGTGCAAGTCAGATCGAAAGGTCCCATGACCTTCAAGTGTGAGGGTAAAGCAGTGTTAAAGCTTCTTTCTTAATGTTATGTTTACTGATAAAATCCTATCAGTTTCTGATGTTTTTCCAATTCCTCCTTTGCCTCATTGTCTAAGAAGTTTTCTAATATGTTTCCATTGATATATTCCCTTGCATATCTACCATTTAATATATCTCTTCACAAATAGAGGGATACCCTTCCTCTTATCCTTATTTGGTTTTACAAAAATCCATACTAGTGGGAATGGTATTAAATGAGATCATTATCTCCAGAAGAAATTTCTGAAAGATACTATTGTCAGAATTTCTGCAGAATCTTAGTTTAATATATTTGATTATAACATAGTAACAATGTTATGAAACCATCCTGGTCAGAGAAGCTTCATGTGAAGTCATGGACTACACCAAGGTAAAACCTGTATTGGCCTTTCTACCATATAGTCACCAGTTTGATACCAGGAAAAGGTTAACTGGTTATGTTTCATCTTTTTCTTCCTTTATGTGGATAGTAGTATAATCTTGGAAGTACTCAAGTAAGATACTTCCAGCAGGACTACTTTATTGTACTTGCTAAATATAGCACTGAATCTGGAGTTGGGAAGACTTGAGTTTGAATTCCACTTCAAACACTGGATTCTTTAACTTTAAGCAAATCATGTAACCTTTCCTAGCCTTAATTTTCTTGTGTGTAAAATGGGGATGATGGTATCTGCAGTACTTAACAGGATAATTGTGAGGATCAAATAAGATAATGTATGATAATGTTCTTTGCAAATCTTAAAAGGCTATATAATTGGCTGTTATTGTTGTTATACTTTTAAAAACAAATGCTTGAAAAGTTGTGTGCAGGGGGGAAAAATTAAGAAAAAATTCAAGCCAGATTGGTAGCCAAAGGAAGAAATAAAGGTAAGTGGTCATTCCTGTCTTGTTTTTTTCCCCCCTATTTCTCTTGGATTAAGAGACTTTTATCAGGAGGAGAAGGTAGGACAAGTATTTTTTCAGTCACATTTGATTCTGTCACACACAAATTTTGTAAAATACACTCTGCTTCCTATTACCCTAGTCTTTTATAGTTTCTTAAGTCATTGGGAACTATACGTGCCAAAGAACAACAAAATTTGGGCACAGTGGGGTTTTGACGCACATTCACCACCTCCATCCTACCCTCTCCCACTGATGGTGAACCCTTTCCAGATACCCTGCTGGGCTTAGTTTTCCGCCTCTTCTTTATTGAATTGGAGGGAGTATGCATCTGGTTGCCCAATCTGCTTGGAAGTGTCACAATTTCTCTTTCTCTTTTTTTTGCATGAAAATGTATACAGTATGGTGGCTGTTTGTACCATTTTGTAATCTTTCTCCTGCTGTCTGCTAGGGTTATTTAGTGCAATCAGGAGAAGGTAGATTCCTAAATTTTGTACATTTACCCTGTTTCTCTTTATTTTCTCTTCAGAATTGTATCAAGTTTCATCTTCCTGGATGACTGCCCTTAACAATTGATTGGTTTCTTAGCATCAGATTTGCATTCTCTGTTTTTCTTAGCAGTTAATCTCTTTCCAATTTCAAATTTCTCAAATACTGTGTATTCAAGTAAACATTATATCGACCAGAAAACAAAACAAAACAAAAACATAAAAAAAAAAAATACTAAACAGGATTGTGTACAAATGACCATTTTTAGTAGCCCATTTGAATGTCTCTTTCCTTTTAGGATATTGGGGGATTAAAGGAAGCATTGATGTCTGTTTGTCAGAATCTGCATACACACAGCAGTACTGTGATTAAGGTCTAATGGGCTTCTTAAGAAATTGTAGTCTTTAGGCAGATAGGGTAGAAAAAGAGTACAGGCATACCTCGGAGTTATTGTAGGTTTGGTTCTAGACTACCACATTAAAGTGTCATAAATTTTTTGGTTTCCCGGTGCATAAAAATTTATGTTTGCATTATACTGTAGTCTATTAAGTGTTCAATATTATTATGTCTTAAAACTGTATATACCTTAATTTAAAATGCTTTATTGCTAAAAAATAGTGCTAATCATCATTTGAACGTAGAGCAAATTGTAATCTTTTTTGCTAGTGGAGGGTCTTGTTGATGTCTTGCTGGCTGATCACAATGATGTTGCTTAAAGTTGGGGGGCTGTTGCAATTTCTTCAACTTTTAAAACAACTTTGGAATTTTGTCACATCAATTGACTCTTCCTTTCACTTGAACACTTTGAGGCTCTTATTGGGTTGTTATTGGATTAATTTCAATATTGTTTGGTTTCAGGAAATAGGGAAAGTGGGAAGCCTGAGGGCAGGTAAAAAGATGGGGAAGGCTGCTCAGTAGAGCAGTCAGAATGTTTATTAATTGAGTTCACTTTCTTATACGGGTGAAATTTGTGGTGCCCCAAAACATTTACAATAGTTAATATCAAACATTTTTGATCACAGAACATCATAACAGGTATCACGAAAAAGTTTGAAATACTAGGACAATTACCAGAATGTGACACATAAGCAAAGCACAATAAAATGAGGTACACCTGCATTATTTACTGAAGGAGGAAGAACATATCCTTGAGTAAGTACTATGAGATTTGAACATAAATGATAATCTGGACAAAAGGGCTGAGAGTTAGTTGTCCAAAGATCCAGAACCTACAGCTAAATACTGAAGGACAATGGAAAAACACTGGTATTATAATCAAGGGAACAACTTAAGTACCCATTAGCAGTATGACTTTAAGAAGCCTTTGTCCTTTCTGAACCTCAATTTCTCATCTTTAAAATGGGACATTTAATGCTTAATAATGGGACATTAATGAAAAAAAAAAAGTTTTGATTTTCTTTTGTTTAGTTTTTCTAAACCCTATTCATGTTTTATTATCATATTAGCTTTAAAGGGTTGCATAATACAATTATACCTTCCACATTATGACTTTCCCCATCATGGTTTTGATATATCTTGGATCCATATGAGAAAATAAGTGGGAATTTTCGGGGAGTTTTGTAGAAGCTGCAGATGACACAGAACCTATGACCAAATACTTAATTCAAACTTTACAATAAAGTACTGTATATATCCCATTAAAAAAAAAAAGGGAAAATTCAGACTTCTTCTCTGGTCCAAAGGGCCAGAGAATTTTTTTGTAAATTTTCCAAGTCAGGGGTGCCCCTATGTGGAAGGGATAACTGTAGTTATTTTTTATGTCAATGAATCAATTCAGTGTAATGATCTTTATTATAAAGTGTCTCTGCCCCATGACTGTGCCCACCCCCATGTAGAATAATTGAAAAGGTTTTTTTTTTTTTTAATTGTATCAAATCTTCCTTCCCAATCCTATCCTTTGCTCCTCTGATAGTCCTCATCAGCACTCATTAACTTAATGGGACTATGTAACAAGACACAAAACACCTGCATAGCAATTAAACTACAGACATATTCTGTACATCAAATCAAGAAAATGTTTCCTCTAATCCCATGTTTTGGGGGAGCTGTGGGATAGCACAATCTGGATATTTAGTTCTAGTAGCCAAGTGATAAGTACTTGCCCCTTAGTTTTCCTTTGTGTTATCAATTGTCTGGAATAATGTGTACATCACAGCTTACCATAAGGAGTTGTTTTGTTTAATTTCTCATGGACCCACACAGAGTTGTTTTCCATAATTTTGCACCTAATTAACATGGTCTTGCATTTGCGAAGTGGCACAAGATTAAGTGTTACAGTTTTGATCGACAGTTCTCAGTTGTCTGTCCTCCACAGAATTTAGAATCCTGGAAACAATAATTACAAAAAGCCTAAATTGGCAAAGGGAATTCCCTAGCATCATTTACAAGTGGCAGCTTTAGATAAGAACAAACAAATAAACAAAAAAACCCAATGTAAAATGGAATTTCAGAAACAAGAATATTCAGAAATACTGTGATTAGAGCCAAGTGAAAGTTGCATCAGGCTTTTTAGCTCTTCATTCAACTATTGAGGTGAGTATGTATTTAACACATGTGCAAAATATGTTTGGCTTTACATGCAAATTTAGACAGAAAAACAAAAGATGTAGGAATATAGTGCTTTATGTGCACAGAAATGCAAGGAAAATATATTACCCCATTCTTTATACCTGGAAGTTTTTCCCCAGCTCTTTTGGCTTCACTACTAAAATGGTAGATGCTAAGGGGAGAGGGGAGGATTAGGAGGGGAGGAGGGAAGGAGAGAAGGTGGGGAAAGTAAAAAAAAAAAAAAAATGACCCAATTCTTGCTTCTGGGAGGTAGATAAAAGAAGCTTATGGTGGTAGGTGTTATTACTTGTACAGAGAGAAATATAATACATGGTAAGGAGAAATAAAAGCAGAAGAAAAGTCCAGATATAGTGTTAAAAGAACAAATGAGAAAGAAGAAAACAGGTAGCTCTGAAGTGGGGTTCTTAACCAGTTTTTAATATCAAAGAGGATGCCTTATCAAACTAGAAAATATTCTTTCAAAGCTTTAATATGAGAGCAATATGAAACAGGTCTATCTGTATTCTAGACCTCAAATTATAATGGCTAGAATCTACAATGGACCAAAATTATAGTGCCTAGCTAGATGGATGTGGTTAAAAGGAACAAAAATTACATTAACATTTCTATCCATCCACATTGGTGTGTGTGTGTGTGTGTGTGTGTATACACACAATATCACACACATATACACAAATTGATCAAATGTATATTGATCAAATTACTACTATTGACTGCTTTCTCTTGATATTATGATCTTGTCAATGTGAATATTTCTTACCTTAGTATGTATTACAGCAGGATAAGAAGGCCTGGAGGTGTATTTAGCACCTCCAGGCCTTCTTATCCTGCTAGATTCTTGTCTGTGTCTTTAAAATGATGATGTTGAATTTGATGATGTATAAGGTCCATTAAAATCCTATGCTTTTGTTGCCTCTTCTCTTTTGATGAATATATTATGTTTTAGAAACAGCTGCACAGTGGAGATAATAACAGGGCTAATTATATCACATAATTGTTTTGAGTAAAATGGTTTGGAAATTATAAGGCACTATGTAAATAAAGGCTATTAGATATAGTCATCACTCTGTATTATATAGGTGAGACAGGGATTTAGTGTGTTTGAATCCCTATGCATCTAAAGAGCAGAGTTGAAACTCGACTCTTTTCTCTAGTACAGAACTTGTTTAGATTAATTGACCAAAATACTGATAAAGTACATACAAAAATATATTTAACTAGGTTTCAAGAGATTTAATCCTAAATTTAAGTATATACTTAAACCAAAGGAGAATATTAAAAGACTTTTGCATAGTGAAAGTTTTCTATGCAAATCTTATTTTTTTATTTGTAGTGAACTCATAGCAAATGTTTACTCAAATAGATGACTATGTTAGGCATGCATTGGAAGCTGGCAATTTTCCCCTCTGACTTATGCATGCATAGATAAGGAATGTGTTGTTGACCAGGAAAAGGTTATCATTTCCAAGTCTAATAAGACATCCTAATAGGAAGCATTCTTACTTCCTAAGGAGAATCAGGGTGACTCACCTTTGATCTCTTTAGCGGAAAAGTCACATGCCCTCCAAATTTAACATATATTGAGAGGAATAATGTTATGTGGAAATGAGTTATAAATTTCTTGCTATCTATCTATATTTAAGGTTCTAGGTCGATAAATGTCATCTTACTCATTTTGAAAGACATATTTGACCATCATTTGCAATATCCTCCATATTATTGTCCCCCTTTCCAAAAACTTTTTATGGCTTTTACTGTAGTTCCAGCTGGTTTCTTTTGTGCTTTTCTGAGTTTTTTCTCCCACCTATAGTTTTTCAGGCTTTCTGCAGATAATTTCTTTGAATTTTAACTTAAAATTTTCTTTCAAATTATACTGTTTTTCACCTCATAAAAAATTTTATGTTATTATAGCAAAGAAATCTCTGTCTAGGCTAAGTAATCCTTCAACCTTGCTATATTGCTAGCATATTGAAGAGATTGGCATGTCTTAGTCAAGTCTGGACCTCTCCTTTGGTCTTATTCCTCCCTACCATGTATTATATTTCTTTCTATATAAATAATAATATATACTACCATCTTTTATCCACCTCCTATAGAGGCTAGAACTGGGTTATTTTTTCTTTCTCCTTTCTCTTTTTTCCCCTATCACTGCCCCCACATCTAATATAGTGTTCTTTATAGAGTTAGATGTTTAATAAATCCTTTTAGTTTGTCTTTCAGCTATACATATTTAAAACTCACTGAAGCCACAATATGAAATAATCTATAACTCTGATCTAACCAGTGCAAATAGCTCCACAAAGAGATTACCCTCCCCCCCTCCCCCATAACTAGGTGCTTAGCTAAGAATGCAGGCAGATGTAAGTATGTATTTATGCATGTATACATGCATGCTAGAGGTTCAGGAGTGCCATAGGGATAAGGAACTATGATTTTGTTCAAATAGGAATTTCCTAAGTGAAGGGAACCTTTTCTGCCAATTCATCTTAGAGATCTTCTTAACAACTGGGGATTGCTTAGAACTCTGATATTTTAAGTAACTTAATTCAAAGCCACTCAACCAGTATGTGTCTGAAGTAGAACTTAAGCCCAAGTAATCTTCCTATCTTCAGTATTATGGATTTTGCCTTTATCTACTGGACAATTTACAATTTTAATTTCTTGGAGATTGTGCTGTCCTATGATTTGTAGCCATATAGAACCACTGGAAAAATATTGGTGTTAAATGCATGGAATTTTGTTTTATCAAAATAAGAGTATGATTTATTTAAGGGAAGTGTGTGTGTGTGTGTGTGTGTGTGTGTACGCGCGCGCGCGTATGTGCATGTGTGCATGAACAGCATTTTGTTTTTCTAAACTAGAAGTTCAGTCAGCAAATCACTGATGAATTTCAAAAAACAATGTTTTTCATATTTGGGCAAGTTTGATTTACCTCAGGCTTCCTGATTCTGAATAGTTTGATTAGTAGTCCAGACACTGCCATAATCTTTGGTGGATTTTATTTCATGATATGTTTTGATTCTGTAGTATAAGAAGCATATAAAAGAAAATTAAAATGCCTATTCTTTGTGAAATGTTTGTAGAAAAATGAAAGGTCTGGGACAGCTAGATGGTGTGGATAGAGCACTGGTCCTGAAGTCAGGAGGGCCTGAGTTCAAATGTGACTCAGACACTTAACACTTCCTAACTGACTCTGGGCAAATCACTTGACCCCAATTGCCTCACATTAAAAGGAAAAAAAAAGAAAAGAAAAGAAAAGAAAAGTGAAAAGTCTGATTTTTTTAAAAAGCTATTTGTGTCTTGCTCTCCAAAGTCACAGAGTTTTTCTCCCCATGTATGTTAAAGTCATGACCAAAAGTTCACAGGTTACTATTCCAAAGTAATTCTATAGGAACCAGGTTTGGCTTCAGTGCTTAGCAAAATGTGCTGCATATAGTAGGCACTCACTGGTTGAATGAGTGCTACCATTTTTGCCAAATCAAAGTTTTACAAAGTAAAAAAGAAAAGACCATGTTACATTGTAACTTAAAAAAAAAAAAAGTCATCCTAGTTCATTGAACAACTCTCAGATTTAGCAAACTGCACAATCTACATTTTTAAGTACCTTTTATATTCTTCCCATCTATACACTGGAAATGGTTATTGTCCTTTGTTATTGAAGAAGACCAAAATGATATCACTATGTTAGAATCAAGTCCATGTGGTTGAACAGACCAGTATGAGTTTGGAATGCTCTGCTATGTCAGACACAAATAGTTCCTATGAACATTTAGGGTACCTTCTCTGTGTGCATCTCACATTTTTTCTGAGCTAATTCAATTCTGCTTTGCTCATTTTCTGATGAGGGCACACTATGCCACATGCTTCTGTGCCAATGTTAGCTATGTCATATAATCAATTCTAAAGTTTTTAAAGAGATCTTTAGAGAATATTTGTATCACTTTTTCTGACTACCTTGCGCTTACCTTGTATGAGTTCTCCATAAAATAGTCTTTTTGGGAAGCATACATTTGATATTCAAACAATGGGGTCAACCCAACAGAATTGCATTCTCTGCAATAGAGTTTGAATGCTTGTCACTTTAGTTTCAGAAAGGATATGTCTGGTATCTTATCCTATCATATTATCTTCAGAATCTTCCTAAGATAATTGAAATGGAAGCAATACAATTTCCTGGAATGGCACTTGCTATACTATCCAGTTTTCACAGACATTTGGCAATAAGTTTGATAGTCTAATAGCTCTCCTCTCTCACACTTTACTTCAGATCTAACCTCATTATCAGTGTGTCCATTCTTGGAAAGTATACTTTCCAAGGTAAATGAACTTACCCCACAGCATTCAAAACTTCTCCATTTGTTGTAACTGTTGGTTCCACATGTGGATGGTATACTGGTTGATGGAGTATTTGTGTTTTCTTAGTGTTAAATGTTAGGCTAAACACATAGCACACATAGCAAAGAATCAATCCATAATTTGTTGCATTTCAGCTTTGGAAGTTGCATCAAGTGCACAATCATTTGTAAACAAAAAATCATCATCAACACTCTCTCCACTTTAGTTTTGGCTTGTAGCCTTTTCAAATTGAAGAATTTTCTATCCTTATGGTAGCTAACTTTGATGCCATGTTTGTCCTCATTGAAGACATTTGACAGCATGGCTGAAAACATCCTGCTAAAAAAGCATGCAAAAGTACAAAGTAATTAAATACTAAATGGATTGGGAAGGAAAGGAGCCAGCTGTTGGGAGGGTTAGGAAAAGTTTCTTGTAGAAGATGATTTCTGAACCAGGTCTTGAAGGAAAAGAGTGATTTTATGAGGTAATGGTTAGTACAAAGTCGCCAAGATTGGACATGAAGAAAACCATTTAATTTGATCATAAAAGAGTGGAGGAGTTTATTAAATAAGATTGGAAAGTAGTTGAAGCCAGGCTGTGAGGGGCTTTAAACGCTTAAAGGGAAGTTTATCCTAGAGACAAAAGGAAACCCTTGGAGTTATTAAGTATGGGAGTGCATGCCAATAAATACCACTTATATACTGGAGAAAACATCATTCCCATTTAAAATTGGCATGCTCTATCTTGTAGTATGTAAAATTTTTTTGCTGATATAAATACTTAAAGAAATTCACCCTGCACTTTATTTTCTAGTATTTTACATTTTAAGTGGGGAAAAAAGATAAATGCTTATTAGTTCTTAGAAATTCAACGATAAAATTTATAGAAACTGCAAACGTGGGCACAAGTATTTCTTAGCCCTACAAACTGCAACTAAAAATTTCTGCAGTTTCTAATAAAAAGCAGAAAAAAATTGCTGTCAGAAATGGGAATGGCTATGGGCATTATAAGGCTAAGCAACCATATATGAGAGGGAAACATTTACAAATTCAACCTTTGTTTAAATACATTCCAACTTATAGGATAGGCGGAATGTTCAAATAAAAAATTTGCAATTCTCATGTACAATTTTCTCCTCTATTGAATTTAAGCTTCTGAGAGCAATAAAGACTTTCCCTTTTCTTTATATTTCCAAAGCTTACTATGTCCAGAACTTGGGACAAACATGTTAGGTACTTAATAAATATCATCAATTGTTTTTTGAAATAGGGAGAACTTTAAAGCTTAAATACATAACATAGATGACAAATTTCAGGCTGTGTTTCTCTTAGTTACTGAGTTCATTTTATTCATCTGATATTTTTATGCCATCTCTTGACCCCATGCAATTCCACACTTTAATCTCTGGATTGCATTTGAGAGAAAATGACAGAATTAATGCCTGTTTTCCTTATGGGAGCTTGTAGATACTGACAAACATTTATCTTTGAAATGTTTATTTATTGGAATAGCTTCAACTATTTGTCACATAGTTATGACTTAGGAAAAATGAGTTTTGCTGAAAGAATCAGAAAATGATTCTTGGCAGTGAGAAATATACATATATATTTCTCTAATATACAGAGAAGATGTAAAATTTCTTCCCAAATTTATAAGTAGGAAAATTAACTCAAAAAGAAAATTTGGTCAGGGAGAAAACAGAATCTTGAGAGTTGCTGTAGTATGTTTCTGTTGGCCTCTCAGGAGATAATACAGACTTTACTCCACATTTTATGGTCTACAATAGATTTTGGAGCTATGATTGTATTAGACTATTAAGCTTCCGATTTTTTTAAATAACCCTTTTTATTTTCAAAACATATGCACAGATAATTTGACAACATTGACCTTGTGTTTCAGATTTTCTCTTCCTTCCCCCACCCCCTCCCCTAAATGGCAAGCAATTCAATGTATGTTAAACATGTTAAAACATATGTTAAATCCAACATGTATAAGCATTTATACAATTCTCTTGCTGCATAAGCGAAATCAGATCAAAAAAAAAAAAAAGTAAATGAGTAAGAAAACAAAATGCAAGTGAACAACAAAAAGAGTGAGAATGTTATATTATGATCCACATTCAGTTTTTTCAGTCATTTCTCTGCATGTAGGTGGCTCTCTTCATCACAAGATCATTGGAACTAGCATCAGTCATCTCACTGTTGAAAAGAGTCACCTTTATCAGAATTGGTCATCGTATAATATTGATGTTGTTGTGTGCAATGATCTCCTGGTTCACTTAGCATCAGTTCATGTAATTGTCTCCAGGCCTCTCGGAAATCATCCTGCTGGTTGTTTCTTACAGAACAATAATATTCCATAACATTCATATACCATAATTATTCAGCCATTCTCCAATTGATGGGCATCCATTTCAGTTTCCAATTTCTTGCCATTACGAAAAGGGCTACCACAAACATTTTTGTACATGTGGGTCCCTTTCCTTCCTTTAAGATCTCTTTAGAATATAGGCCCAATAGTAACATTGGAGGGTCAAAAGATATGCACAGTTTGATAACTTTTTGAACATAGTTCCAAATTGCTCTTCAAAATGGCTGGATCCATTCACAATTCCACCAACAATATATCAGTGGCCCAGTTTTTCCACATCTCCTCCAACAGTTGTGCTTGTCTTTTCCTGTCATTTTAGCCAATCTAAGAGGTATGTAGTTGTATCTCAGAGCTGTCTTAATTTGCATTTCTCTGATCAATGGTGATTTGGAGCACCTTTTCATATGACTAGAAATAGTTTTAATTTCTTCATCTGAAAATTGACCATTTATCAATTGGAGAATGGTTTGGATTCTAATAAATTTGGTCAATTTTCTATACATTTTAGAAATGAGGCCTTTATCAGAATCCCTAAATGTAAAAATGATTTCCCAGTTTATTGTTTCCTTTCTGATCTTGTCTGCATTAGTTTTGTTTGTACAAAAACATTTTAACTTAATATAATCAAAATTATCTCTCTGGTGTTCAATTATGAGTTCCAGTTCTTCTTTGGACACAATTCCTTGCTTCTCCACAGATCTAAGAGGTAAACTATTCTATGTTCCTTTAATTTTCTTATAATACTCTTTTATGTCTATAACATTCTTTTATGTCTAAATTATGAATGCATTTAGATTTTATCTTGGTATATGGTGTTAAGTGTAAGTCGAGCCTAATTTCTTCCATATTAGTTTCCAATTTTCCTAGAAGTTTTTGTCAAATAGTGAGTTTTTATCCCAAAAGCTGGAGTCTTTGGGTTTGTCAAATACTAAATTTCTGTAGTTATTGCCTGTTTTGTCCTGTGATCCTAACCTATTCCACTGATTGACTACTCTATTTCTTAGCCAGCACCAAATGGTTTTGATGACCGCTTCTTTATAATATAGTTTTAGGTCTGGCACAGCTAAGCCACCTTCATTAGCATATTTTTTTTCATAAATTCTCTTGAAATTCTTGACCTTTTGTTCTTCCAGATGAAGTTTGTTACCATTTTTTCTAGATCTGTTAAATAATTTCTTGGGAGTTTGGTATAGTACTAAATAAGTAGATTAATTTAAATAGTAATGTAATTTTTATTATATTCATTCGGCTTACCCATGAAGCTTCCAATTGTTAATGAACTGTTCTTTGTCCTTCATTTTCCTAGATGAGCAGTGACATCATGATGTGAAGTCTTGACTCTCTATTGAATTGGAATAAAGTGAGGCAGAGTTGCACAAAGTTGTCAATTTTGCTTTCTCTTCCAGGGTCATCAAAATCCAGTGACAAGATAAAAGTCAAGGTGACTGGCAGTGGTCCCAGATCCGGTGGATGACCTTTTTCTTTTTTTGTTTTTTCTTTTTTTTCTTTTTTTTTTGGATATCTGATCAAGCTCTAAGAATTCCATCAGCACCTGCTTTAGTGGTCTTCATGGCCATTGGGACAAATTATTTTTATCTACCTATTCTTCCTCTGGGGAAGTCTTCACTGTTAAAAGACTGATAAGCTAGTAGAGAAGAAATAATGAAATATTTTCAAATATCCTCTACTTTTATACAGAGAGAATGGAGATATATTTTCTCTTTTGTTATCCATGGCCAGGATTAAAATCCGAGGTTTTAAAAGCAATACCAAACGAGAAAAAACCATTTCAGTCCCAATCAAACTGAAAAGGCTTTGCATGTAGTCAATAGGCTGTGTGTCCATTGAAGGAATTTTGGCCCACTAACATTTAGAGAGGCTCTTTACATCTTGGTGCTGATTTGGTTTTCTTATCATAGAACCTTTTAAAGAAGGCCTGAAGAGGTTTCATTCTGCATTGCATCAAGGAATACTTGAATTGATAAAGATATGGATCCTAAAATTATTGAGGTGAACCAAACTTTTACAAATAAGTGGGGAGAACATTTTATTGTTAATTCTTATTTTAATAACTTTATTTCTAAATATTTTCTCCCTTTATCCAACTACGAGAGCCATATGTTTTACAAGCAGAGTGAGGAACTTTTGCTAAGAAGGCAGGATGAAGGCAATGCATTTCTGGGGTTAGACAATTTCATCAATATTATGTCACAGGATTGATTCAGTTTTTTCTTTTCTTTCCTTTTACAGTTTTGTCATATGTAGATTGTTTTCCTAATTTTACTATTCCATATGCATCGCTGCATATATCTTTCTATACTTCTCTAGATTCTTTTTAAAAAAAATTACTGTTGTTTCTTATGGTCCAGGAATGTTCTGTTACATTTATGTACCACAGTTCTTGTTGTTTGTTCCCTAAGAGTTGGGTATCTTCATTGTTCCCACTTAGCTGCTACTATAAAAGTGCTGCTGAATGATATTTTCTAAGTGCAGAACATAGTATTTAAATATGTTTGCATGTATTCTATCAAGTTGTACAGTTTGACTTATTTTAAATAATTTCTTATCTTGATTTTATATCACCCTCTTCCCTCTGAATCCCTTCTAAATCTTCCCACAGAGAACTATCCCTTATAACAAGTATTTTTTTTCAAAAGGGCAAAACCAATCAACAAATTAAAAAAAAAAACTTATCTATTATACAATATTTCACACATATGGACCCTCACCTATATAAAAGTCAGATACATATACATATATAAATATGTGTATGTAATATGTATACACATGGATATATAACATTTAATTTTTAGTTTTTTTGTTCAAGTACATGCAAACAAAATTTTTTAAATAATCTTTTAGAAAAAATGTTTTTCAAATTCCCTCTTTCTCCTTCCCTCTCTGTCTTTGAGAAGGCGACTAGTTTGGTGTAGGTTATGCATATGTAATTATGCAGAACATTTCTTTATTAAGTATGTTGCAAAAATCCCAAGAATTATAAAGGACGTTAAAAAAATAAAAAGTAAACTTTGATCTGTATTCAACCCTCCCCAGATTTTCTCTGGAAGTTGATAGCATCATGATTCCTTTGGAATTGTCTTAGATCATTATATTGCTGAGTGGAGCTAAGTTATTCATACATTATTATACAATTTTGTTGTTACTATGTATAATGTTCCCCTGGTTCTACTTATTTCACTCAGAATCAGTATTTATAAACCTTCTTTGGTTTTTCTGAAAACCTCCTGCTCATCATTTCTTTTGGCACAACAGCATTTCATTACAATCACATACCATAACTCATTCAGCCATTCTCCACTTGATGAACATTTCTTCAATTTCCCTTCAATGCTACCACAAAAATGTTCTAAATATTTTTATACATAATGTATCCTTTTCATTTGATTTCTTTGAGGTACAGACCCACTACTAGAATTGCTGGGCAAAAGCAGTTTTATAGCCCTTTGGGGACAGTTCTAAATTGTTTTCCAGAACAGTTGTTTCAGTTCATAACTCCACCAACATTGCATCAGTGTCCCATATCCCCTTAAACATTTATCATTTTCTTATTTATATATTTTTAAAACCAAATTTTGTAATTATTTGGTTTTTAGGATTTTGTACATTTCTTCCTTTTGATGCAAAATTGTGATGGCTAGGTGAAGGATATGCAGAAAGAAATACATACTGTGATTCTCTTGATGTACTTTTGCTCTTTACATATGTTAGAGTAACAGTTCTGTTTCTTCTGCATTGGACAGGATATTAAAAAAAGGAAGCTGGTTAGGAGGGATTCAGGAGGCCTCTGAGGGCAAGCACTGCGGGCAATAAAGAGGGAGAAATGAACAAGTTTTCAGGGGAAATCTTATAAAACATTTGGATTCCCCCTTTTTTTTTCTCAGCATGACATCTTTAAATAGATGGGGTCTCATAATCTCAAGTAACTTTGGAACTGATAGATCAAAATGAATAGTGATAAAATATGATGGTCTGAGTTTGGCTTGGAGGTTCTAAGCTGATGATTGCATGTTTTTGCTTTAATCACAGAGATTAAATTATTTCAGCTGGATAGTCTGCTTCTATATTTAGATTTAAACATTATTGGAAAGAGATTGTTAAAGAGCTGAAAAGTGGTGTCAAAAACTGGGCAGGTTACTTGATTCCAATTTCTTTTCACAGTGTGAGATTGTTAATAGACTAATAAGCTAGCAGAAGAAGAAATAATGGTTTTATGAGTTAGAGATGCCATTAAAATTGCAAATGAACAACATGCCATATGCCTGAGAATAGAGCTGGGGGAATAATGCTAAAGATGCCTTGCTTGTTTAGAAACAGTAAAAATGCAAAGGTTAATGATGAGGTGAGTTGACATATTCTATAATACCATAATAGCCTCCTCCCCATTTGATTTTGCTATTCCCCAGCAAGATTCTAGGGGACAATGTGCATTGTACCTGGATATAGTATATAGAGTATATTCAATTAAAAATAAAAATTTCTGTTCTTGAGGGTATGCATTTTTTTAGATTATATCTGTCTCCTGTAGACAAATCTAAGGAGAAATCTTATATATGAGGCTTGGTAGATCAAGTCATTTATCGGCTTTTTATTGCAAATTTGGGAGATGACTCTCTTTCAAGTGGTAGGACATCCCATGGCCCTACTGTGTTCAGATACATCTCCTTTTCCCTCTGCCCCTTCCTAAGTAATTGTCTCTGTGTGCAAAGGTATAACAAGAACTGATCATAATTCATGGGCTGTCCAAGCAGTAAACTAAGATTAATGACTATTAATTCCCTCATTGATTCTATGTTGTCTGGAAGTTTGGGGGAGGGGAAATTGACCTTTGTTAAAAATGGAAGAATGTTTTACTCTAATCATTAACATAGTCCACTGAAAGGGGGTGGGGGGAAAAGATTACAAAAAAAAAAAATGTAAACTGAAAAAAAATCTAGTTGACATTTGTGCTATTACCCCTCACAAGAATGTTAGCAGTCATGTATTTGATAGAGGAAGAAGAGTCACTAAAGGAAGGTTATAGTTAAAGGGGAAAAGGAGAAAGAGGAAGGGGAGGGGGGCGGAAAGAACCATATCAATGGTGTTTTGGAAAAATAGTCTTTTTAAAATGCCTTTAGAGAAAGGGGAAAATAGGTTATTATACTTAAAGAAGCTTTATCAATTTCATTTTTTTTTAGATTAGTTGGCAGGAAGAGTAAATACCTGAAAGTCAAGATTTGTGTGATATGACACTAACGGTTTTTAAAGGAGTTTGATCATAAACATGAAGAACTGTTGGCAATTATAGATAAAATGAAAAATATTACTGCCTGTTCTGTTCTCATCCATTTCAGAAACACATCATGTCCCAGAGATTAAAGAAGAACACAGCATCATTGATTGAAAACAATAGTATTAACTTAGGACGAAACAGAGTTGGCTGGGGTTGGGGTTGAGGGGTAGCAGAAAAAATAATCAGCAATGGAAGCAAAGAGCTTATGATTGGTATCTGAGCTATTTAAACAAAGGAATGACTTTATCCTACTTACCTTTAAACACTTACCTATAATGGCAAGAACATACTGGTTTGGAGTCAGAGGATCTAGCATTACAATACTATTTCTATCACTACTCCTGTGATTTGGGGCAAGACTTTTTAGGTTTGGGTTTCCCCACCTTTGTAATGAGAAAGTTAAACTAAGTGGTCTCCAGTGTCCCTTCTTCTATTTCAACATCAAACCTGCATTCATGAAAACTTTTGAATATTTTCCCAACTCCTGTAGCAATGTTTATATCTATACATGGATCATAGATTATATATTATACCCAGAGTGCAGCCTTTTATTATAATAGTAATTATACAATTCATTGGTTGTAGTTCTATTTCCACTTATTTTAAATGATCCTTCTTTTATGCAAATATTGTTTGTTTGCTTGCACTCAACTCTTTAAGATGTAGATAAAAGACATAATTTTCCACTTTGTTATCTATTTCATAACAAAGACCCGGACTTGGCCAACAAACAAAAGAAGAAAAACCATACTTAAATTAATAAACAATTAATATTAATAGTAGAAATGTAAATGGCACCTTAAATTCTAAGATTACTAATTGTCTTCCCTGTTGTGGAGAGCAATATTTTCATCAAGAACCAAAAAAAAACCCCCGAATTTAATGCAAGGAAGAAAAGAAGTGACATTGGCATTCACTGTCTTGCCCAACAGAAATTACTAATTTCTTGGCATAATTGGTTATTGTGAGATGCGAGAATTGGGGGTAAGAAATCCTCTCTGGTTGATGTCACAGATTCCTTGTGAAAGAATTCGCAAACCCAAAGTTCATGGCAAAAGGGGATTTATTTATACTAAGAAGACAGCTTGCTAAGAAGACAGATTTCTTAGTGGGCAAAGAATCCTGTTAGGATAATTTTGCAAAGATGGGTTTACACTGAGAAGAACATATCTTCATCAGTGGACTAAATCCAGATGGGCATTTAGCAAAGATTGGCATTTCAGAGTCACTTTTATTAGTTTTCTGAGGTTTGGGGCTTCTTTGATCTGTGGCCCCAGGAGGGGGGGCAATCTCTAGATGAATCTGAGAGACTGATTTTCAATTCAATTCAATTCAAAATTGAATGCAATTACTTCTCTTGAATGGATATAGTCCCTCCCAGAGGCCAAGAAGGGTTTGAAAATCAGGAGCACCCCCCCCAAAGGTTCCTTTTGACCCCCCCCCAAGATCAAAGGAGACACAATTTACATTAGTAACAAGGTAGACTTGTTGTCTTCTTTTATTTCCAAATAGTAGGAAATCAGGTTTATAGCAGTGGGCAGAAAAATGTTTTAAAAATAATAAATCATTCTATATGTGTCCTGGTTCAATTCAACAAATTTATATTATAGTGAACTCTGCTTAGCACTCAAGGAGATATAGATAAAAATGGCAGAGTCCTTATCCTTAAAGAGCTTAAAGTTAATAGAGGAAATAGATCATGTACACAAATAACCCTAGCACAAAGTAGAACATGATAAATACATAATACCAATATAGTCAGAGTGCTATGCCTCCCCAACCCCCAAAGTTGTTAGAAACCCTCCCATAGCATTTACTACTACAGTATACACCTCTTGCCAAAAAGTTCTTCTCTTTGAGTCACAAGGACTTTGAAGTGTGAGTTTAAAAAGTGAAATAACTCTCTGTGTGTTTTTGAAATTGGAGAATAAGTATAGCTTACTAGTCATATTTGGAAACATAAATGCAAAAGAGTATTAGCATGATTCTCCATTTAACAAGCAATAAGGGCCTGCTGTTTTACTGGGCACAATGCTATGCACTGGAAATAAAGACAAATCACATTTTGACTCTCAAAGGAGCTTGTGGTATACTGTAAGGGAGTGGAACAAATAAGTCTAATCACCAGGCAGAAATTCTATAAGCCTAGACTCACTTTCATGCATTGAGACTCATTAATGTGGGTTCCTCAATTATCAAAAACCCTCTAAATCTTAATCACACTTATTGGAATTGTTTTCCAAACTACTTGGTCTAGGTTCTGTAGTAATATTGGAGCCACATAATGCTTTTCAGGTTAAAGCAGCTGTTTTTATCCCTCTTGCTACATAGGGAATTGTAGGAGTTTCCAGTCTAGGAGTATCTCTGTATCTTGAATGTCTTAAAGCTCATATGTAACACCCTCCCACCCCCACCCCCACACATACACACTTCTTAAAATTTAAGGGGGAAGAAAAAGTCTTTTTGACTGCAGTTCAGGCTGTGCCTCTTGAATATGTTTAAGCACATCTTGACAGTGATATTAAGGTCCAGATATTTCCCTGTCCTTGAGGATAAAGCCATTTTGATTAATTTTTATACATGTTTTTCATTTTTCTTCCATGTGTTGTCTTCCTTTCATTTGTGTCTTTGAATATCCTTGGGATATTCATTTAGCTTAATTGGACCTGATGTGGCATAGACAACCAGATGATGACAAAAGTTGGGGTTCAGTAATGTGAAGAATCCACAATAGTCATTCTCTTTGATGTAGAATTATTTAGGGAAGAGGTTACAGACAAAATGAAGGGATACAGTGGATACCAGGACTGGTAAGTATGAAATAGAGTAGGAGAGCATATGAAAGACAAGTTCCTCAGTGGAACTCAAAATTATCCAGTGGAAAGGCAACATCCCATTACGTTGACACAGATCCGTAGCTGGTAAAGCTAAATTCTGAAAGGAACTTATCACACTAAAAGAGTTAGTTAGCTGTAAAGAGTAGAAGTGATGTTGAGAAGCATAGTGGAGTTAAAGGAGATATCATGTGGCATGGGGGAAGTGGAAAGACACCATGAGGCACAATGCCATGGTGAAGTGATCCAAAGGAAGGCGCAATCATGGGGTAGCCAATAAGTACATTTTTATAGAAAAAATTTAACTTCAGAGACATGACTTAGATTTTTGGAAAGGCATGGCAAGGTGAGACTCCTCAAGACCTTTAAAGAGTGAGTCTCAGGGATTTCACGTAAGTTGGATTTCTGATTGGATGACCTCTACAGAGAGTAGGACCATGGAGCTAAACTGATCTCTATCAGTGGTTTGTCCCTGCTTGCCTCAGGAATCAATTCTTTATTTTCTGCCCAATACACCATTCAGGACTTTATCAGATCTTTTGCTAAACCTTTTTTACACTGGTTTTATTTTCTGCTGGATCTCCCTGTGTCTAGATGATGCTCTCCTTATAAACATGCATATGTGTATGCATACACATACACATAGAGAAGGTAATTGTGGGAATGGAGGAAGAACTAACAATTAAGGGAAGAGAAAAGATCTTATTTGAAGGCAATGCTTGAGTTGAGCCTTGAAGAAATCTTAGATTTGCAAGAGGTAGGAATGAGGAAGGAAAATATGGAAAAGAAAAATAAAATGAAGCATAATGTCTTAATTATTGATCAAGACTTTTCCTATCCACGTATTTCCACAGTAACTGTACTCTTTCTGTTTTTTTTTTTTTTTTCTTTTTTTTTTTCTCTGAGACACTTGGAATCATTTGCTTCTCCCTTAGTGTGTTAAGTACAGTTTCATAAGCTCCAGTAATAGATATTTCCCTATTGGCCTTTAAGCAAGGGAGAAATGAAAACGTATCCACATATTATGAGATTGTTGGCAAATTTCATACATAATAGAAAGTTGTTATTGCGATAGGTTCACTTCCTCTTTTCTATTTGGGTAACCTCCTCCAGAGTCCTGCTCAAAAGCCTCTTTGTGGCCTGGAGGTGATTCAGGATGATCATAAATCCTGCTGTACTGGAAAGCCTTCAAAAATATAGTCCCCAGTGTATATGTGTTTATCTTGGAAGTATCAACTTGACCAAATTAGGGTGAAATTCTTCACCAAAACATTAAATAGCAAGAACTCAAACATCCACTAAGACATAAGGAGGTTACAATCTGCAGGAATAACAGAATAGGGACACTGGATGAAATACCAGTTGCTTGAAATATTGAAGTGTTTAGATTAAAAGAAGTTATAATGCCCTGTTTTTACCCAGCTGTGATTCCTTTTCATCAGTCTTTATAGTAGACTTTGAAGATGCAACCTATTTAAGATAATTTGTTTTTCAAGGTTATTCATTAACTCCCAGGGAAATTAAATATTCAATGTTCTTTTCCTATGTTCTTATCCTTTAAAATAGTAGAACTATTTATTTTTTGTTATAGTGGAACCATAATGATAGATGTATATCATCACATTGGAGAATTTTTGAGGTTCGAATCTTTCAGTTGCCAGCCAGAATATATTTCCCTTCACCTGTGTCACCAGGACACTATACATATAAACTTGGCCATAATTTCACATTTGTAAATAAGTAAATGCAGTATATTAAATGCAGCTAGGTGACACAGCAGATAGAATATCAGGTCTGAAGTCAGGAAGAATCATCTTCCTGAGTTCAAATATGACCTCAGATACTTGCTAGCTGTGTGACTCTGGACAAGTCCCTTAACCCTGTTTATTTCAACTTCCTCATCTATAAAATGATCTGAAGAAGGAAATAGTCAACCATTAGGATCTTTGCTAATCAAACCCAAATGAGGTCACAAAGGCATGACTAAAATGGTTAAACAACTAGAAAAATGCAGGATGTATTCAAAATAAATATAGAGTAATAGGGAAGGAGGCATCAGCATTAGGAGTAATCAGAAAAAATCTATTGAAGGAAGTGGTAACTAAGCTTTGAAGGGAGCTAGATAGTCTGGAGGTGAAGGTGATTATGGGCAGTATTCTAGGTGTGAGGGGCAATGCACCAAGACAGCAGATTATATTAATAAACAAGGGAAAGCAAATGGGCAGATTCTGATGACATGTAGAGGTACTAATATGTAATCAGCCTATAAATGTGGTCTAGAGCCAGATTGTGAAGGACTTTAAATTCCAAACAGAAGAATTTATCCTGCAGGTAATAAGGAGAAAGTGTGGACTGGTTATACTCAGTTTTGCTCTAGGAATATCATTCTGACAATTCTGTGGAAGACAAATTAAAAAGGAAAAACACTGAATTCAGGGATATCCATGTTGTAATAGTCTATAAGAGAAGTGATAAGGGCCTGACTCAGACTGGTTGTGGTGTGAGGAGAAAGAAGAAGACAGAAGTGAGATAGAATCAATAAGATTTGACAACAAATGGTATGTGGGGGGAGAGTAAAGTGATGAATCAAGAATTTGGTGATGACAAGGTTGAGATTTTGAAGAGAATAATGTGAAATCTCACCTTGTAATGTCCTGTCAAAAATTCAAAGCATGAGAAACTAGAATTCCTTAACAAAAATAGGGAAGTAAGGAAAGAAGGGTGAGTTTAGAAGTAAAATAGTGAGTTCAGTTTTGAACATGTTGAGTTTGAAATACCTATGGGATATCCAGGTAGAGATACATAATTTTTGTATCATTAATGTAAATGTTGGTACAGCTAAACCAAGACATTCAAAAAAGTTGATTTGACATTTTAAATATTTCAGCACCACATGTGTTTATTTCTAAGCATTTATATAAAAGCAAATCTTTGATGATTAGTTTATACTGATATGGATCAGATAAAAACAAAAGAGCAGGTCCAACCACATATGTGGCTTTATTAATTTGTAAGGTAAAAGTATGATTCCACAGATGAAATATTAACTATATTCATATTTGAATATAAATCTTTTAATTCCGAAGTTGTATAGCCTTAGGAAAGTTATATTGCATATTTGTGAGAAAATGAGAATGAAAAGGCAAATAACATCTAAATATTTTTATGAAAAGACTTTTGATCTCATGGACTCCCTGGCTATGTCTCAGGTATGAGGACTGTATTTTGAGAACCACTGCTCAATGATATAATTGATCTGGTGAAGTCGCTAAAAGGATGTGAAGATATAAAAAGACACAGGATAGAATGTTAGGGCATATCCATGTAGAGATGATGGAACATAGATGGAAAGAAGACCAAGAAGGCTATATCAGTTAGAAAATGAACTGGGAGGAAAGAAAGAGGGAAAAGTATGTACAAATGCTTGTTCCATTAATTAAAAAAAAAAAAAAACTGTAAAAAGTTGCAAAAGTATGGAAACATTTCTTTGTTTTCCTTTTTGAGGAACAGAAAGAAATCTGGATCACATAACATAGAAGGAGCTGTAGTGTTTAAGGAAACTAAAAATAGGATGAGGAAAGGTTGTGAAGGACTTTTTATAAACAAAATAGAAAATTTTATAATTGATTTGAAGCATAAGTAGCCACTGAAGTTGTTTGGATAAGGGAATTACATAATAGGTAGGGATTGGGAGTAGGGAAGTAGTGATCTGGGTAGGCACCTGGGAAGGAGTTAGTTGGAAATTGTGTGTATAATTCAAGGATCAAGCTAATAAAGATGGGAATGGATGGAGACAAGGACACAAAGAGAAAATTGTAGTTACAAGAAAAGCAATCTTCTCACAGAGTTTGGCGCAAGGGAAAAGAAAATGTAATGGTTGAGGTAATTTGAAATGTGGAATTATGAAGGAGAGGGGAGAATTAAGTTTTTACTGTATATACATTTTTTTTTTTTTACAATAAAGTATGAGATAAGGTACTTTATTGGATGTTAGAAAAAGAGAGAGATGTGATATATCTGCATTTAATCAATCAGAAAATAAGAATATGTTAAGCAGGTATACTATACCAGCACAGGTTTTAAAAATCAAAATAATTAAAAAAAAAACCCAAACCTGTTTACAATGAGAGAGATAGCAAGCATATATAAAAAGATATACAATATAAATGTAAATAGGTATGAATATATGCAAAGTAATTAAATGCTAAATGATTTGGGAGGGAAGGAACAGTAATGGAGGGCTCAGCTGAGATCATATTACATAAATTTGAAGTATGCCCCAGTCTTATAACTTCCTCCAGTTGAGTTCTGCAGTTTTTGGTAGGTTGGAAGAAGAAAGATGGAGTAATCTAGGTTTGGGTTTATAAAAGAAAAGCTGTAAAAGTGGAGTAAAGAATTCAAGGGTCTAAAGGAGTATAGTTAGTATACTCTAGAGGAGTATAGTATAGTTTAAACTGGTAATTGGAAATAGGAGATTTTGAAGGGAAGAAAGGGAGCCCAGCACTTAAGAAACTTAATGTATGGTGGAGTTCCTGAAGTTTGTTTTGAAGCTGGATATGGGTTTACTAGGAGAGAGGCACAGGGAGAAATGGTAGGTGAGAAGGTTATGACCACAAGAATTTTCAGTGATGGATTGTAGATGTGGTAGAATATTTGTGAATTATTAAAAGATTATGGTCTTGCTCTTTAAAATCACCATCACCACTTCCTGTGGTGAATTCTTTTGAATTTTGTGTGATATATTTTTACATATTTTTCGATACATGATTTTTACATATTGTATTTGCTTAAGAAAGAGTGTACCTACAGCATTTTTCAGGAAATGCTAGCAAACTATCAGCATATAATATATTGAAAGCGGAACTGAATTAAGATCTATCTAGCATCTGAGGAAAAAGGAGGGAGTGACATCTGATTTCTCTAGGCTGCTCTTTGCAAATAGTAACTACAAATGAATATTCAATTACATCAACAATTCAGCTTACATATTTGTTTTATTAAGGACATATTTCCTTAGTATGTCAAGAAGATGACAATAGACAATGAAGGAAATTACAAAGATATACTAACTAAAACAAAGTAAAAGTGGTGTATGCATCAATAAGTACAAACAAAATCTGGAAAGTTTGAGGAAGAAAAGATAATTTACAAGTGGGTGGACAAGAAAGACTTTATGAGGGGCAACTAGGTGAACAGCAAGAATGTACAATGATCAATTATGAAAGTCTTAGTTCTTCTCAGTGATTCAGTGTGTCTCAGTTCCTCATCTGTAAAAATGAGGTGGAGAAAGAAATGGAAAACCATTCTAATGTTTTTGACAAGAAAACTCTGAAAATAGGATCACAAATGGACTCAAGCAAAACAAAGACAACAATCTTTGAGCTCTCTATGGATTTATTATATATAGATTTCCTATTCTCCTAGCACATAGATTTATTGGAGAGGGAGGAAGAGAGGGAGGGGGAGAGAAACAGAGACAGAGACAAAGACAGAGACAGACAGACACAGAGACAGAAAAGGGAGAGGGGGAAGAAGAGGAAGGAGGAGAGGAGATAAAATACAAGGAAACATTTTTACTATCCCACCTCCCTTGGGTCCCAATTTTGCTCTGGCATACTGTGACCCACGTTGCAAAGTATAGAATTAGGGGAAGATGAGGTCTGATAGCAAGCCAAAGGAAGGGTAGAGTATTTTGTGAATACAATGCAAAGTTGGCAGACTTCAGACATCTTTAGTATGCCAATAATAGTTTATTTATCTGGTCATTCACATGTATGTTTATATTGTTGTTCAGTTGTTCAGCCATGTCTGACTCTTTTGGCAAAAATATTTGAGTAGGCTTCCTTCTCCAGGGATGTGCTTATATACACATATGCAGTATAAGCTGGTAGAATTCCTTTGGTTCCAGAGTTTTTGCTTATCAATTTATCAGTCATTCTAGGTATTTTTACCTGTTCTTACTCCCTCTTGGGGAAGGGAGCCTCATTTATTCTGCTCTCATCTTATAGGTATGATTTCAACCAGGAATTGGAGCAAAGATTTTTTAGATGTTTGTGTTCAGACAAGTAGACAAAAGCTAGAAGAAGTCATGTTCCCTACCATGCAGTCTTAATCCACTACCACTATGTTCCCATTTCATATCGATCCCTTCAGTAACAGTAATAATAACCAATATGCACACAGTGCTTTTAAGGTTTATGATTTTCTTTACAAATATTCTCTCACAGCAGTCCTGTGAGATAAGTACTATTATTATTCCCATTTCACAGAAAAGGCAACTTAGTCCAAGAATGGTTAAATGTTTGTCTAAAGGCATATAATTAGTTAAGTGTTTGAGATGGGACTTGAACTCAGGACTTGCTAGCTCTTGACACAATAGATGGAACACTGGTCTTATTTACCTGTCTCCCTAGTAATATAGTCTCTTATTTATTGGATTCTATTATATCTTCTTCTGTCATTATTGTCATTCTGTCATCCACACCACTGTCCTTTGTTCCAAAGACTGACCAATACTTCACTGAGAAAAGAGAAGTTATAAATTGGAAGTTCTCTCTTATTCATCATCTTTATATCTCAAAACCGCTTAACAATTCTCCTCCCTGTCTAGTTCCTTCCATAGACTGAAAGTCCTTTAAAGAAAAGGAGCATTTCAGCTCTTTATTCCTAGCACATCATGCTAATGCCTTGTACATAGTAGGCACTTAAATATTTGTTGAATTGTAAAAAGCAGCAGCAAAGAACAAAGTACTCTATAGATAGAAAGTAAAATAGGAAAGCAAATAAATAGCTATGATGCAAAAGGAAGTGTTGGAAATTGAGGCTAATGTTCTTTCTTAAAATATAGCTGAAGAGAATAGTCAATAAAACCAGTTTAAAAAGGCAGAAGGGGAAAAAAATTCTTTCTTGTAAGACAATCACTGTACTTTGCTGCCTGACTCATGCAGAGTTGCTAGAGTTTGATATTTGTGTACACTAGATCTTAAGTTTTTTGTTCCAGATTAATAGAGAGAATATTTAAATGGGTACTTTTATTTTTTTTTTAACTACTGTAAGGTTCTAGTTTGTTCTTTTGCTCTCTGACAGAATCTATTTAAAACAAAAAAATCCAGAAATTAAGATCCAGAAGCAAATTTTGTGCCTAAATAATACAGACTAGGACATTGAAATATTTGCAAACTGTCAGTGCTGTCCCTAGATACAATCTAAGGATGTAACATTGAAGTTTTTTTTTTCCCCCCAATTCATTAAACATTGATAAAACTATGTTCCAGGTACTCTAGTAAGTATCGAGATACATATAAGAAAAAGAGAACATCATTGAGCTTTTAATAAAGATTACACTAACCAATGAGAAATTAAACACTAATTGAAGGATTAGGAAGTAGGTTGGAGTATGTATATAGAACTATGTGGCTCTAATATCTCTTTTGAACTCCTTTGACCTCATTGCTGTTCTACTATGTGACAAATAAAAAGCCTGGGAGACAGTTTCTGAGTAATTGATGAACAATTTATCAATCAGGCTAGTAGATAATCGATAAATTGAGATCGGTGGTTCTCTTGGTCAGAATTCCCCCATTCTTACCATAAGATTACCTGAATGTTTAAGTTGGAAATCAACTCTGATTGGTTAACAATTAGAGAATAAATGTTATAAGGAAAATATTTTTTAAGCTCTCCCTGTTGTTGAGGTTCTGCCCAAGAGTGAAAAGAATGTCTCTTCATCAGCCTTATCTCGTATATAGAGTAGACTTTGAATGAGGGAATGAAAAGGAAAAAAAAAAAAAAAAAACCTACTAATAACTAACCTACAAATAATTGGCCATTAATCACAAAAAAGATATTCTTTGAGTCCTGAGTTTTTTTCCCTGAGGCAATTGGAGTTAAGTGACTTGCTCAGGGTCACACAGCCAGGAAATAAGTGTTAAGCATCTGAGGCCAGATTTGAACTCAGGTCCTGCTGATTTCAAGGCTGGTGCTCCATCCACTATACCTACTAGCTGCCCCAACTGGTTTTAAGATTAGTAAAAAAATAATCATTTCTCTTAACTCCTAGAAATATTTATCTATCAGCTCTTCAAGTTCAACTCCCATAAGATTGAATTCAGCAGGATGATATAATGGATAGGGCTTTGCTTTTGGAGTTAGGAAGATGAGACATCAAATAGCTTACATTTTGTGATCTATATATTTTATATTATATCTGTGTGTATATAGGTAGTCAAGATAGTAGGAAACCTCCTTTTTTCCCAGCCCTGAACTTGGCATAACAACAATCCTTTGCACTCACCCTATGGATGATCTCAAACACAGCAAAATCCTAGAATTGGGATTTGTAATTTTCATATTTATCCTTATTTCCTTTGGGCTCTTGACTGGAGAACTAGGGCTATAGTTGTGTGCCCCAACAAAAAGTGATCAACTACATCTGACATGCTAACAGTCCCTGGTGCTTATAACTGCTAAGCAAACAGAACCAGTTGCCTCACTCTTATTCCCCAGCATTCTAACTCAGGTTTTGTACCCAGCTGAACAATCACAAAGTTCAGTGACCCTGATGAGATTAGATTCAGGGAATCAAAATTAGATTAGTGTTTCTGGTGGTCAGGGAGTTAAATGATGAGGTTAGTGGCAGGTTCGGAGTTCAGGGAATCAAATGAAGAGGTTTGGCTCCCCTAAATCCCCTTGGGATTTGGCACATGAGTAGGGAGTTTTGGGAATCCCACTTTTGGCAGTGCAGAGATCCTTTGTAAAGGAATTTATGAACCCAAAAAGCTAGACTGATAAAAAGAAGTTTATTATAGGCATTTGGAAGTCATCCTTTGCTATAAATGAATAGAAAGGCTGAATTCCTTAGTGGCAGAGTCGTGACAGAGAGATATAAAGTCTCATTAGGGAAAAAGGTGAGGATAAAGAGAGGGTAATGCTGGAAGAGAAAGTCATTTCAGTGGGCAGAGTTTTGCTTCTATGCCAACGATGGGATATTAGCTCCTCTGCAAAGAGAGGGTTTAAGATTGCTCTTTTTATAAGCCTTGGCTACAAGCTGGGGGTTGCTCCATGGGGGCTGAGTTTTCAGCTTGAGCTGGAATTGAATAGAAAAATCTTCAACTGAATAGGGTGTTTCTCCAGTTCAATAGGATTGGTATCTCTAGCTCCAAACTCAACCAGCCCCAGCCAGACAACAGAATGAAGCTACTTGTCCTTGGACAGGATCCCCACAGTGGCAGGATTCATAGAGAATTTGTCCTTTAAGGAGTTTTAGAATTTTGGGGTCCCTTCAACCCTAAGGTTGCAAGATAGTCACAAGGCTCAATGATTCTAATAACTTGTGAACTTGTTGCCACAGAACCCAATGATGCTTATATTGTCCCCCAAACTGCCTACAAGTGTGGGCCTGCCATGGGAACTCTTAAGTCAAGATATAAGAATGCCTGTGTTGTGGTTCAGCCCTTTGTAGTTTTCATGCTTAACCCTTGCCATAAACAAGTCCTTTTCATAAGAATTTGCTTGCAAACCTGTTTTCCTATTCTGAAATTATTCCCGACTTAGCAGCCTCTCACAGGTTAGAGACTGCTCCAGTTTGTACTACTTTTAAAATTCTTTTGTCAGTGTGTACACACACACACACACACGTTTATACACACATATAAGTATGTGTGTATATATGCATATAAAGAGATTACATGAGTTAAGCATGGAAAGAAACTAAAAAGTTCTAAAAGAGGTGAAGACGAAATCTTTACAGGAATGAGGGACTTCTTCAAAGTCACAGAAATGGGAAGGTTCACAAGAAGACCAGTCTTTTTGGACTTCAGTGTTTGTGGAAGAGCAATGTATAATAAGGTCAGAAAGACAGGTTAGATATAATTTGTGAAGAATTTTAAATATCAGAAGAATTAATATTTAATGTTAGAGCTAATAGGGAGCCATTAGAGTTTATTGAGTAGGAGAGTAATATAGTCATACCTGAATTAGAAAAAAATTGCTTTGACTTTGTGGAAGATGTAATGGGAAGAGATTTAATACAGTATAGTCAATTAGTAAACTATTGCAATAGTCTACAAGACAAAAATGATTCCAGTGTTGTAATTTTAGGTGAATGGAAGGTTATGGAAGTTACTTCTCTGAGGGCCTTTGTTTCTTACCTCTTCTGTAAAAGTACTTGGGGAGGAATCTCTAAAGTCCCTTTCAATTATAAATTTGTGCAAGAAATTGCTAATTCCATGAGAAGTGAAAAAGGCAAGAAGAAAGGAAAGAATCTTGTACTACCAGATGTTTTCTGATAGGCATGGGTACATGCTAGTTAACAGAATCTGTCCAATTGAAAAAAATAACAAAAATTTTTAACTAAAAAAGAAACAAACCCATAAATCTTAAATATTTTTGTTAAACCTAAATCCATAGAAATTATTACATACAAGAGGCAGAACTGATCATCAGATTGATGCCAATTTTATTTTTTTGAAGCACAGAGGAAATATTAAGCAACATTAATCAAACAATAATATTTAGAAGTTTGAGTAGATAATTTTAAACTTCAAGAGTAGAATTTGGAAGTAAGTCCAACAAATGGCAACATCTTATCTTCCTCAAAGGATATCTCCTATTTAATCTTGTCAAGTTGCCTTTTTTTTTTAACTTTTTTTTCTTTCTAAAGATATATTTAAATTGGTATTTTTGTGCCACCATTCTATACGTTTTTTGAAGTTTTTTTTTGACATATTTTGCTTTGTATGATTATTCATTTTTATTTTAAGTGATAACATTGATGCAAGGAACTACTGCTGTGGAAATTACCTCCACTAATTCAGCTAGCAAGTTTTGTATAGCTAAATATTTTAGCAAGTTATATGAGGCAGTGGGAGGTTAGGTGCAAATATATATTAAGGGCAGAATTTGAAGTCTTGACTTTTAAGTATAGTTCTTTATCCATTATATAGGGATTGGCAAACTACAATCAGAATGGCTAATCTGAGTCTTTTCCCTGTTTTTGTAATGCCCAATAAGATTATTTTTTATATTAGTTATTTTCTGATATGCTCCTTCTCTTTGAATTCTCCCTTATAACAAGAAAAAATTGTTAAGAAAAACCTATTTACAATACAACAGCAGTTTGTAGTCTTTGCTCCTGTGGTTTCTCCTCCCCTTTCTACTGAGAAGAAGAAAGTATTT
The DNA here is from genome assembly GCF_902635505.1 of Sarcophilus harrisii. Lineage (NCBI taxonomy): Eukaryota > Metazoa > Chordata > Mammalia > Dasyuromorphia > Dasyuridae > Sarcophilus > Sarcophilus harrisii. The sequence continues at coordinate 279,716,945 of NC_045427.1, forward strand.
CATTAACTATTCTGGACCCAAACTGGCCTTAGAATGTTTTTTGTTTTTTTTTTTTTTTTTTTCCATTTCCATTACTGGTGTCATTGTGTGCTTTGTTTTCCTGGTTTTTTATGCTTTAGTGCATTTTAACCTTGCTATCTTTTTTCCTGTTTCCTATGGTGCAATAATATTTTATTACACTATTATTTAGCTAACCCCCAGTAGATATTTATTCACAGGGTATGAATAAATGTTTTTTTTAAAAGAATAAAAATGCAAATTATCAACAGCCATATGAAATACTAATCAAATTACAATAGAAATACAAATTAAAACAATTCTGAGTTTAATCCTTTAGTTCTTTCCTTGCCTCTGTAAAACTAGGGGGAAATGACAAAAGACAGTCAATTTTGAAGGGATTGTGGAAAGATAAGCATATAAATAAATACATAATTGGTGGAACTGTGAATTTTCCCAGGCTTTCTAGATAACATTTTGGAATTAAGTTAGAAAAGTTTCTAAACAATTAATAACTTTTGACCCAGAAATCCCTTTATTGGGAATATATACCAAGAAATTTAAAAAAACAAAACAAAACAGAATGTGGCTTTATATCTACACCAAATATTTGTAGCTACTCTTTTGCTATCTCTATTAAAAATAAACAGAAACCAAGTGGCTGGCCATTGTTTGAAGAGGGAACAAAAAACTGTGATGTATGAATTGTATAAAATCAGAGTATATCCACTGTTCATACTTTAAGCCCTTTTATATGCAAAGTACTATGGTCTGCACTGAGGGAGATACAAAGGTTGGGGGAAAAAAAAAGCATCCTGCCTGTCCTCAAGGGACTTATGATCTGTTAGGAGAGATATGAAAGGAGCACAAAGCATTGCTCTGGAGAAAAAGAATATAAATTCATAGGAAAACTATGGACAAAATGCTTATGAGAGAACATTCCGTTGTCTTGTCAGAATTTATAAACAAAACGCTATTTTTAGTTGGTAGTTCAGAATGTCGATTTTGCTTTCTTTACTCCCAGAGTCCCTGCCGAGGAGAGGGTAGCCTGGTCGTTTTTCAAAGCCAATTTGCTATGTAGTCTTGACATCCCTGTGCTTTTTGAAGTTCTATGCCCTAAAATACTATAAATAGAGGACAATGAAACCTGCAAGTTACAAGTAATTGTATGAAAAACATTTCAGGTTCTGAATGTTAAATTCTGGAAACCTAATTTTTATTTAAGCAATTAAAAAAAATCTTCAATTTTATGTGCCCTACCATTGTATAAACAAAGGATCCACAATGTATAAGCTGACTTAGCATGTTATTTTAGGGAAATATTGGAATAGTGGAAAAAACTTTTATAATCAGAAAATTTAGGTTCAAATCAGAGTCTACTACTAAATACTGTATTAACCTTTTGACAATGTCTCTCCATCCCTGTGCCTTTTTTTTTTCTTTTTCTGGAAAAAGTGGTTGGATTAAATGACATCTGTGACTCCTTACAGCCCACCTCCCTATAAATGAACATAATTTTTTAAACATAAAATATCTAAGATAGAAATTTTTCTCAAGCATGCTATGGAGAGGCAAAATCAGATAAGTCAAAAATAATGGCCTGGGTTCAAATGCTTCCTCTGCTACTTATTATCTTTGTAAACCACCTAACATCTCTGAACTTCAGTCTTCTTTTCTGTCATTGGATGATATAATCTTAAAGTTTGCTTCAGAGTATGAGCTATGAACCCATAGGAATAGCTCATCTTCTAGTTATTTACCTAAAAAGCCATGGGAAATTCAATCTCTTTTCTTTAAAATTTTTCCATTAAAGAAAAAAATAATATATTTTTAAAATTATGGGGCATTGAAAAATTAAAAAGATAGGTAGGATGTGAATTAAGCTATGACAAATTTCACCATTTTTCTTGTTAGGTTTCAGTTTTCTCATCTGTAAATGGAGAAAATTAGATTTAATAATTTAGAAATGATGACATTCTATAAAGTCATAATTCTAGGGCCTCTAGTTCTTAGGAAGGAGAGGAGCCTGATCTAAGAATTATGATAATTTTACTACAATAGTGTGTGTGTGTGTGTGTGTGTGTATGTATATATATATATATATATATATATATATATATATATATATATATATGTATGTATGTATGTTAGAGAAGGTTGTTATCCTGAAAGTCTGATCAAGCCTAATGAGAATTTAAATTTTAGAAAGTTATGTGTTGGAGCTTTCTGAAAGTCACACTGCCATAAAAAAATTTATAAGCTTATAACATGATGAGATTATAGCTCTAGAAGAGACCTTAGAGCTCATCTAATCCAATTCCCTCATATAAAAATGAATATCACTTATGAATATTTATAGTTTTTCCCAACAAAACCCCAGAATTAGATGCTCCTTTAGTATAGTGAAAAATTAGTCGGTAAAGATAACTGATAGAGTGACCATATTTGACATTATATCTAATATTTAGCTTCAGATTTCCTTGCTTGCTTGTCAAAATGAAGGAATTATATTTCATCTTTTCTCCTGATCCATTATTGGTTTTTGTTACTCAGTTTGAATTTTCTTTAGTGATCTTTTCATGCACATTTTTTAATACATCCTGACAAAATATAATAGAATCACAAAACAAAGAATAAGTTCTGGGTGGGCCAATTAGGCAATTCAGGAATTGATTTTATAAGAAGGGTAATCAATAGATATTCCAGGCTTATTGCATTTTTTCAGCAATAACACATGCACATCTTCCCAGGTTCTCTGAATTCCTCCTATTAATCATTGCTTAATTGCATTATAACATTTCATTCCGATTCACATACTTTCTACAGATGAAGGAATTGAGGTTCAGAAAATTTAAGTGACTTGCTTAGTTGAGGACGATAGTTGAATCTAAATTTTCCTGATTCCAGGGTCACACAAATATTAAGTGTCAAGAGTAGGGAATGAACTTCCAACCCTCTATACAACAAATTCAGCATTTCTCCCTACAACACCAACCTTTCTAGGAGGAGATTACAAATCTGATAGATCCTTCTTGTAATTTATCTTTTAAAAGTATCAAATGATTTTTCTCTGCTTATAAAACTCCTCTCTGTATTTGTGTGTATGAGTAAACTTTTAATAATCATTTCTACATGATACTAGTTAGCAAACATATTCAAACACTCTCTTCTTCCCCCACTCCCACACACATACACAGTGTACACATTGGTATTTAGTAGATATAAGTAAAATGGAGCATTGATTTCCAGCTAAACTCAGATTATTCTAAGCAGTCCAGGTAGGGCTCTAGCTGACCCTCATGCATATGCTCAGATTTTAAGTTAAATGAATAAAAGTCAAGCCAAGATCATTGATGAGATCATAGTCTAAGAGGATATTTATTATACTATTTCACTGGAAGACAAAGATATGATGACACCACTGTCACAGAATTTCTAGAATGATAAGAATAGTATTTTAATTAAGAGCCAGGGCCTTGAGATCAAAGCAAATGACTTTTTCCTGCCTTTATAATATGTCTGTTTTGGGAGTTTGGGTAACAACACCATGATTTGAAAGCACTGTTTATTTCTTAATACAGTTGGCAAAAATTATTTCTTATAAACTGTAAATTTAGGTATAAAAATAAAGCCTTCAATCCAGTCCAAATATTTATTGACAAAGACTCAAAAGTTAGAAGTTATCATTTTGTTTTCCCACACTTCATCTGTCAACAGTTGTGTTCTAGGGTAAAAACTTATCAACTTTAAACTCATACAATAATACCAGAAATTGGTAGCAGAGAATACCTTCATTAAATGGTTTACATTGCTGTGAAGCATGGCCTTTGATAAACTACAAATTTAAAACATTTTTAAAGTGAAATATTCTTACCTTTACTTATTTTCCCAAAAAAAGCAAAAATCCCCATAATCTCATTCCCATTGAATATGGGATTTTTACTTAGACAACAGATTGGTATTTACCCTCCTCTTTCTGTGGAGCTGGAGAAGGAAATGGCAAATCACTCCAGTGTCATTGCCAAGAAAACCTCAAATAAGGTCACAGTCAAACATGACTGAAACAACTGAACAGCAAAAATCTGTGGGTGACATCTTTTATATGTTCTTTGATTGGAGCACCTGCTTTGCCATTGTAGTCTTTTTCTTATAGATGGTCTTCTTGGAAAACTGTGCATTCTTTTGTTCAAGCCCAAAAAAACAAACTTTATAAGAAGTTGTGATGTTTAAAAAAGAGAAAGACAAATATCTTGGTAAATTCCTGCTCAGTCTTCCTCTTAATTTCTGTGCCATCCCTACAAAATACTGAAGTTTTTTTTTTTTTAAGGTTTTTTCACTCTGACAATTCATGTTATGATAAGAATGAGACTTTAAACTTGAAACTAGAGGTCATACTAGGCAATACCTATAAATATATCTTGGTCTCCTTTGACCACATCAAACATTAAGACAGAAGGCTATGATTGAATATGTTAAAAAAAAAAAAAAGCACCACTGCATCCTGAAATTATAACTGAATACTAAAAATACTTTTTAAAAAAATTAGCATCTATAGTCATAAGATATACCTTTGGAACTATAAAATGAATTAGAACAGATTTGGAAAGTCTGACAGAAACCAGTTCAATATTAATGAAGTACAAAACCTAGCACCCTATAAAGCATGTAATAAAAAGAGAAAACTATAGAAATAAATTTTGGAGCAAGTAGACATCCCTTATGCAATAGTAAACACTAATAACATGTATACACCATTGGTTTTGTGGCGGATGAACTGGAAGTGATTAACCTTAATATAGAACTTATATGATTCACAGTGGAATCAAAAGAACTATAAGTGATAACATTCTTTATGAAACCTACCCATGATAAGTCCTCAATGAAACATGAAAGAAATACTTGAATTATATGTGGGATATATGTGTATTTATAAATTATGATATTAATTCTCATTGATTCTCAAGACCAGATTAGAGATAAATGTAAACTTGGTTCAAGAATAGCAGAAACTGTAGCAATCACTGAAAGTAATAAAACTTTTAACATTTACTTAGCAAGACATGATCTAATATCTAGAATTACATTTTCACAGCTTGCTATTATTGTTATAATTGTTATTGTTATCAACTAACATGTCAAATTTCCATACTAAAAGTATAGAACTCAAAATATCTTGGGAGAACTCAAGCAATAAACTGCACTATATCTAGACTATTATCACAAATCAACTGTTGTTCATAGTCATCTATAAATAATATTGACCCACAGAAATGTAAAAAAATTTTTAATTGATGGTACCTTCCCAAATTCCCATGCTCAAGTTTCAAAGAACAAAAAACTCTCAAAATATATAACGCTATAGGAATATATCAAAATCATATGACAATAGGATAAGGTTCATATCATCTGTGTTGTGATTTCTTTCTTTCTTTTTTTTTTTTTTTTTGGTATTTAACATCTTTCAGTGCCTCTCTGGACAATTTCTTACATGCTGTTCTTTGCCCAGCTACAAAAAGGAGTTATTTTATTTACTTGTGAAATGTTGCCCATAGGACATTTAATATAAAAGAAAAGTAACAGTCACTCAAAGTTATGAAGCAGAATGAAAAGATTTGGTCGAACTATTGTGAAAAATGGAATAAAACTGATAAAGGTGATATAGTAAGATTGTCCAGCAGTAGTGAGGGCCTAGTTTAGTCTATACAACATAAATTTGGTAGTAAACTTGATCAGAACAGTTGTATAGTTTTCTCTACCAATAGTCAGCAGCACATGTGTAGACTAATGACAGTGAATTGTAGAAGTGCTTCAAGGCAAAAGGTCCTGGGACAATATAGAAAACAGTTTAGAGTTTATTTGATTCACCAAGCATTCATGATAGGGAAAAGAGGAGAGATTGGTTAGTGCAGGGGAGATTGCCTAGGAGAGAACTGAAGGATGAAGGAATTAGCGGTCATGGTATGAATGAAGAATGAAGTTTTGTAAAGGAAGGCAGAGAGTGGTAGAAAGCCAATATAATATGATCAGATAAGGGGATTTTGAAAGTTTTTAAGCATGGAAGTGGCACATTTGTAGGTGATGGCAATATCAAGGTTATGACCATTTTTCTGGGTGACTGAAGTGAGTGAGGTTCAAGAGAACTGAATAGATTGAGAAACTGAGGGGTTAGGATGTTTTGGTAAGAATTCATTTGTATATTGAAGTTCTCAAATATGAGAGCAGCAAGTAGGGAGTAGAGAAAATATACCAAATATCAAACTTTGATAATCATATGCAAACTTTATTGAGGAAGGAAGGAGAGTAGTAGCATGGATTCTGTAGGTAATAGTTGCTAGGATTTTGATTGTGTGGTTAGTGAATGATGGATAAAGAGGGAAAACCTAGAAATGGCAATTCCATTTCAAGGGAGCAAGGTGTGTTCTAACCCTTTTACCTCAAACAGTGAACCAAAGGGAATGAGTAAAGGTTCAGTCAGAACTGGAAAGGGTGTCCAGAAAAGCTGTGTCTTTAGAGTTGCTGGGTATCAGTGATAAACTAGAAAATGGAAGGAGTGGGAGAAGAAAAGATCAAGGATAAAAGGAAATTCGTTGTTCTTTAAACAAATATTTTATAGGGATTTGTGGTTTTTGGTTGGGACTTAGGGGGGAGGCAGAATAGAGGGTAATGGAAATAGGGAATCTAGTGGTAGAGGATGGGGAATGGATTATGCTTACAAGGATTTTAGGATCACTGGAATGTGTATGTCATGTATAGCATGTGACTAAATGAGTATAGATGACATTACCAGCTTAATCAAATCAGAGAGGTTCATTGCCAGAAGATTGGTTATCAGGTGTTAAATTATTTTTGCCACATCAACCTCGAAAGGTACATTATATTGAGAATTTGTCATCTGCATAAAAAGGGAATATTCACTAAGCATCTATGAAATCACAGATCCTTGAAGTGTTGAAGTATATGCTTTTCTGGTACATAAGAAGTGATAACAATCATAAAAGACAGTGACAGAGAGGGATGATTTTCAGGTTTTTGGATGAAAGAGGCTATAATGACAGAATTTCTGATGAATGAATGTGAATATTTATCGGTACTAAAGCTTAATGCTGCATTTTTAAAGCACTATAGAAAATGTTCAGTGGTAAATCTTTAAAACAGTATAGAAATATGAGTTTCTCTTTTCCTCAACAAAATCTAGGTAACTTAATCAGATCAACTAGTTAATATCATCTCTTGAAAACTTAACCTTCTGCCAGTATGTAAAGGAGAGAGGATAATATCTTTGAGCTATATACTATCCTTGAGATCATTATTCAGTAAAATGAATCCACTAAAACTTAGTGCTTACATTCTTCTCTTGACTTGTGGGATGTTTTAGTCCCTTGCTGTGGCAGACTTAAAAACAGTTGAATGTCTGACATCTGCAGACAGCAACTGCGTTGTAATACAACCTAATGTTTGATTAAGGGTTAGGAAACATGACATTCTTTCTAACCCATTCCTTTCTACTTCATGAGATTGGGCAATGTTAACCTAAGCATTGTGATAAACACCTTTTAATATTAATGTTAAAAGGTTTGTGTTACTAATGTTTCACTCTGAAGTACACTATCTTGTAGCAATCCTGCCTTGCAGCAATTTCCATGTCTTATGCAATGAATATAGGTTTAAAAAAATTTAGGAAATAGCTGTCTAAAAACAGTAGTAAACTATTCATGCACAAGCCAAATCCAGTGGAAATTTATAGGATAAAATATTAAAATTTTATCATGATCCATCCATCCATAAATCTAATTTACTGCAGTATGTTATTAAATTCAGAGAATTTACAGCGAAGTCATCCATCACTGAAAATATCTATCAGAGAATTAGCCAGTTCATGCCCATTTGAGATTCAGCCTGGTATAGGGGAGAAAAAGGTGACCTTGAAGCCAGAAGACCTAGATTCAAATCTTCTTTCAGATGGGTACTGGGTGACTCTGGGCAAAACACTTAAATCCTTAGTACTCCTGTAATGCTGGAGGCAAGATAGAGATTAGAGAGTTATAATATTTTATTTGAAAGGGAGAAATTTACTGGGACCAAATGGATCCATGGTTTGGTACCAGAGCTGAATGAGACTATCGTCTCCAAGAAGCCAGCAAACAATGTGAGTTCTCAATGACATATATCCCCATGGCTCAGATACAGAGAGTAGACAGAGGCAGGGGCGGAGTCAGAGCCCTAAGAGCAGGAATGGGACTCTGACAGGGTGGGGGAGGCACCAGAGATGGAGATGACATCTTGATGATAAGGTATCTGATATTCTGATAGTTTGGGATGGGGAAAGGCATTCTGCTGTTCTAAAATATAAGATCTTTTATCCTTATCAAATATTCCAATAATTAAGAGGGAGGGGTGCTTTTGCAGGATTGAGCAGAACAATTCAGGGAAACCGAGGCAGGATAATTAGGGAAACTGAGTCAGGATGATAAAAGAGAACTATGGCACAACATTCCAGGCAGTTTTTAAGATTATAAACTATAAGGAAAGTGGGAATATGAAATGAAAGAGGGAATTTTCTCACTTTGTAGTTCCCCTGTATCAGTGAATTCCAATCTTTTGTCCCTGATATTTGTTTTATAGTCAGCAATTTATGTGATTTTTCTCTGTGATATGACAAAGAAAAGAAATTGCTCTTCAGTCATTTCAGTTGTGTATGACTCTTCATGATCACATTTGGGATTTTCTGGGCAAAGATACTGGAGTAGTTTGCCATTTCTTTCTCCAGCTCATTTTTATGATGCGCAAATAGAATTTGCCCAGGATCACATGGTTAGGAAGTATTCAGGATCAGATCTGAATTCAGGCCTTCTTGACTCCAGGCCTACTGTTTTATCCATAGTACTACCTCAGTTGCCCAGAAAGAAAAAAAAATAGATATTGTAATAAATCAACAGGAAAATAAGTATCTTTGGTCTGGCATAACTAGAACATGGTTAGTCTTTTAAGTGAAAAAGCGGGGAAAAGGATTCAATTTAAGATTAAGTATTAGATTATGTGACCAGAAAAAGTCACTTAGATTTCTCTATACTTCAGTAGTCTTGTCTTTAAAATGAGAAAGTTGGTCTAGATAAATTCTAAATTTTATGATCTTTGCTTAAGGGGGACCAAAGCATATTGTATCCAACTCATTGTAGAATAAAAATACAACACAGTTCAGTTCATTTTCCCATTCTGCTAAAAAGTAAATGAGAAAGAATTATTGTACTAATTGATATTTTAAAGCCCAGTATCATAACCCTAGGACCATGACTATTTAACTAAGATATACACTGTGTATTAACCATTAGTAGAAAAAAACATTTTACTATCACCATCCATTCTGTAGATGAAACTTTAGGATGACACCGAAAGATAAGCACTGAATACTTTTTTAAGATATCATATGTGATAAAAACTTGAATGATATTCTTGGTGATGACAAACGATTAATTAGAAAGATAATTAGCCTTAACAGCCAAAATGAAGGCAGCAGCAAGCTCCCTAAAATTCACTCCAAATTAAACTTAACCTATGATAATACAAGATCCTGCATAATTTGGTAAACCTTCAATAAATCCCCATAAGCCTGATGTTGCTAAAGAAAGTAGCACTGACATTCAAAATTAAGCCACCACGCAGCAAAGCAAAAGACTGTCTTTTGGAGCTATTTCCTTAAATCCTAAAACCTTCCATTTTGGGAAATAATGTTTGTTTTTTTTCCACTTCACTGCCTATCCCTAATCCCAGATCTCTTTATCTTGTTCTTCCATCCTTTCATGATCTTAGAAAAAATAGGTATCATGGTATGGGAAGGATTTTTCCAGAGATTAATGGTTTTTTTTTTGTCGTTTTCTTTAATTGGCATGTTTAAAACACAAGGCAAAAGCATGAAAATTATGTACTGTAGAAAATGAATTAGCATTTTGAATTGATTTTGTATTTCTATTAGAGACTAATTGCCTCTCTTATTTTCTTCTTTTTCCTACATACTTGAATTGAAAATAGATGTTTATTAAACCCCTTAAGATTTTTCTATTTTAATGACAAAGCAAGGGGCCTCAGAGGCATTCTAGTGTAACATGAACAAAGATCTTCCCTCTCTTTTCCCTCTCCTAAGGCACACCTGACAAGTAATTGTCGAGACTAGTTGAGGGTCTCCAATGAGGAGAAGCTCAATCTCTCAATGTACATAGTCCATTCCACTTTTTTCAGGTTCTAATTTTTAGTAAGCTCTCCATCTCTTTTATCAAAGCTAAATTTAACCTCTTTCATCTCTAAAGCTCTTCTCCTTGCATCCTCTGAGATAGGGACAATACCTAAAATAATCATAGCAATTAGCCAGTGAATGGTACCAGATGAAGCTTTCTTAAAAAGTCTATGAGACTAGGCCTAAATCATGTGATCCCTATTCCCAGAGGTCTGCAAAGCCAGAAGATCAGGTCTTGGGTCCAGGTTATAGGAAGTCACATTATTTTTAGGCTTAGCTGTCTCTAAAGGCTAAGACCCTATGGCAGTGACGGGAAGGGATAGGAAGTGATGTGACCCATAGGACGTAGACAACATTGATGACCGCTGGTCAATAATGGTTACTTCCTTTTAGACTAACCAATGAAAAGACTTGGGTCTTTTGCTATTTAACCAGCTTTACTGCTTCTGGCTTGTCAGGTCTGGCGCATGTTGGGAGCTGAGATGCTGGGCCTCTCCCTGCAGGGACTAAATAAATGCTTTCTCTTTGTACCTGAATATGTCTCTGATTAGTTAATTTGGGGAAGAGAGTCTAGCACTTGATCCTAACACACTAGCATCTTCTAAAACTCATTCTCAGCTTCCCTGATTTCTGGTCAGTGATGAAGATAGTTTTATAACTTCCCTTTTTGGCAAGTAAAGAAGTGGTGAGTGATCATGGCATTTAAGCTACATCTCTTTTAAAGAATCTTTCAAAGGGAACTTTATTACTTTAGGATCTGACAGTTTGAGTTTTAGCACAGGTGCTGACAACAATGAGTCTGCCTGTGCTCTAAACTTGCCAAAACAAATATGCTATAAGCTCAATGAATGGAAAACAAGAAAACAACAATAATAACAACAACAAAAACACAAAGAAGAATATACCAAGTTTAAAAAATTCTGACTTGTAATGTATTCATGGCTTTGTGCATTTAGATGATACATAGGTAGAATGTAAAACATGAACTAGAAATGACTCACTTATTTTCTAAACCTGATATGCCGTGGTAGGGGTGGTTTATTGGTTATTGGCATTCAGTTTTTCTTTCTTCTAATCCTTCCCTTTCAGTAGTGAGTACTTATGATAATTGTCTTTTTTTCTATTAGACCACAAATAATGATGTTTTAAATTCCTCCATGACAGTACACACACCCCAATATTTAATTGAAAATGCTAATCTAGGGTCCTAGGTACCTTTAGTTATGACCTATTTAAATTTTAAAACTGCTTACAAGGTTGAATGAGATAATGGCCTCTCCCAGGTTTAGTTTCTCAGAGATTATCATAAGTAGATAGTTTCAAAATTACTCTTGAAATCATTGATATGCTCTTTTTTTTTTAAATTTAGAGGAGATAATGGACTGAAATTCATATTAGATGAAGGACCCCAGGCTAGTGGGTAGATTCTTTATGATAAATTAACTAAAAGATATGAATAAGAATGATCATTTAATGGTTGGCCATTCTTGAAATGGAGGTTTTCATAGGTGGTCAAAATGGGCTCCAGGAATGTTACCAACCAATGAATGAATTTTGAGCAAAAAAACCCAATGAATCGAATGTTACCTAATAAAACTGTTATGGAAGGTTGATGGCAAACATGGATAAGAATCCTATAGGATGAGAAGGCATGAAATAATTGTGCTCTGCAACAATGAAATAAAACTGAAATCACTGTTTCATTGAGGAATGAATACTATGTGCCAAAAATAAAAAAGTTAAGCATTTTCTGCCTTGGTGGGACGAATTATGCACCAGCAGCAATGGATTGATCACTCTATCAAAGAAAGAAGAATTGTATAGTGCAGCTAAATCGAATTTCTTGTAAAACCTAGGATAGCTTCTTTGTTGTCATCTCTGATAGAGTTTATCCAAGTAAAGATTGGTACTAGTGTACCCACTAGAGTTTACTACTTGTCTCTATTCATTAACAAAGTCTATAAATCTTCAGACCTCTATTCTAAGGCGCTTTATCTCTCTTTTTGTGTAACCCTGTCATGTCTTTTTTTGTGCCTCCTAATATCTCCCAGATACAGTTTCAAAGATAATGGCAGAAGTGTCAAGTAGTTTGTTAATTTCATTCTTCATCAATTTATGTAAACTTCAAAATAGTTTTAATAAATTGATATAATACAAATTGCTTATTGGGTTCCACTCCAATGTGAATTATTTTATAAAAGCCTTTGCCTTGTCTCTTGGAACCTTTTCTTATAATAATATTTCATTATATCCATATTTCCACAATTTATTAAGAAATCCTTTAACAGATGAGTATTCCCTTAGTTTCCAGGTTTGGTGTTTGTGGTCTGTGTTAGCCCCCTGGAGGCCTCAGAGTCAGGATAAGCAAAAGTCCTTGGTCTTTAGGGGGAGAAGTGAAAGGGATGGACAAGACTGCCACAGTCTCTCCACAACCTCCCTTTTCTTCATCCACCTCCAAAGTGATTCTGGCTCCTCTCACTCCACCCCCTAATCCCTCCTTACAATTCTCTTAACCCCAAACATTGAATTAGCATTAACTGTGAGAAGAGAAATTCCAAACATGCTAATAGTTATTGGAACTTAACTTGATGTTTTGGTCTAATTCCATATTATTATCTAATTTTCCAAGCAGTTTTTATCTATCAGATAGTGAGTCTTCATTGTACTAGTTGGTTTTGTGTGTTTGTGTTTCCTAAATCCTAGGAAATGTAATGCCGGAGAAACTGAGGCAAGATAGAGATTAGAGAATATTTAATAATTTATTTAAAGGGAGAGATTTACTGGGACCAAATGGATCCATGGTTTGGTCCCAGGGCTGAATGAGACTATCATTTCAGAATCCAGCCAACTATGTGAATTCTCAATGACTTACATACACATGGCTCAGACTCAGGGGGTAGATTGAGGCAGGAGTGGAGTCAAGGTGCTGAGAGCAGGAACGGGACTCTGACAGGAGGGGTGACCCTCCAGAGATGGGGGGGGAGGAACCCTGGAGATGAGGAGAGGCAGACTGTATCTGACATTCTGCTAGCTTGGGATGGGGAGAGGCATTCTGATATTCTAAAACATAAGATCTTTTATCCTTATCAAATATTCTGATAAAGAGGTAGGGGAGGTTTTGCAAGACTAAGCTTTGAACTGATAATTATAAACTGAAGCAGAACAATTAGAGAAACAGAGAAATCAAGTCAGATAATTAGGGAAACTGAGTCAGGACACTAAAAGACAACTGTAGCATAACAGCAACTATATTAGTTTTATTCTATTTCTATTTATTTTATTAATTTATTATTATTATTATTAGTGTTAGTATGCGCTGTACTTAATCTGTTCTTCTGATCTATTTTTTTTAATTCAGTATCAAAGTTGCTTTGAGAATTAACTACTTCATAATATAGTTTAGGAAATGCTAAATTTCATAGAAACACACAATTTTGGAATTGTCAGATTTTAGAAAATCTTTCATTTGATAGAGGGTGAAATTCAGGCTCAGAAAGGTATTGTAGTGACTTGCTCAAAGTAACATTTAGTGTCCAATTATTCTTGTCTTCTTATTCCTAATCCAATAATCTTTTCTTTAGAAATGCAATGTATACTAGTGGAAATTCAACTGGTTTTGGAATCTGCTGCCTTTATTCCTTATTAGTTTTATGATCCTGAAAAAGTCACTAAATCCATTTGGAGCTTATTTTTCTAATTTGTAAAATGGATGTAATAGTAGGTAAGTAAGGATTATGGTAAGAAAACCTGTTGTAGCTATAAAGTGCTAAGCAAAGATAAGAAATGATGTTTATCAGAGCACTGAATGAGTTTAATTCTTGGTTTCATACTTGAAGGGCACACCTAAAAATATGCAGAAAAGTAGTGGTGAATTCTTTAATTTAAAAGAGAGAGAATGATTGTATGTGGATCTGGGTCTAATACATATAGGACCAAAGTACTTATCTTTGCCTTACCAACAACTTCCCCAGTGTTTGTTAAATGCAGGCTTCACTAAATGATTAAATATGCGAATAGCTTTGCATTTTCTCTCCTACATTTTCCCTAAAATGAAAATATAAAAGTATATGCCTTAGGGTTAGTGATTATGCAGAAATGTATTTACTTTGGCACAAAGCAAATGATATGTGTTTTGCCTATTTCTACTTTCTAAGCATTTTCCTTTTTACTTCAAATTTTAAAATCATCTGGCAAATCTTATCCTTTTGTCCTTGATCTGTGAACTCTAGAGGCCCAGAATAATTGGTTGATGGTGTTTGCCAAGGGTGACACCTGGCTGCACATTCTTATAGCACCTGTCAAAAAACATCACCTAAACCCAGTTTCAGAATTCTTGATATTTACTCTTTTGGGGAAGCAACAATTACATGATCTGATTGACCCCTATTTTTCTTTATTCTGTTTTTTGCCTTAAGAATTACTACTTTGTAATATAGTTCAAGACCGGCTGAATTTTAAAATTTTAGAAGCACAAATTTTAGAACTGTCAGATCTTTTTCTTTTCTCCATCTTTTTCTTTTTTAAAAAACGTACTATCTTAAACTTAATCTGCCCTAATCTATTCCTTAGAGACAAATAAGATTTAGAACTGGAAACGATTTGAGGATTTATTCTAGTCTCCTTTTCTTACAGGTGAAGGAACTAAGTTTTAAACAGGTTGCAATGATAATAAATAGTAGAGCAGATATTGTCTCTTTTCTTCCTACTTCCCTCATCTTTTTCCTTTAGCTTTTATCTTTTTTCCTCCTTTTCTTCATCTCTTTTTTTCACTTTCTTTTTCCTTTCACAAAAAACACATTTTTGCTACATTTCAGAGTTATTTTCCAGTGACTAAATTATTGTTTCAAAACTCTACTGAAAATGAATTCACGCCAATTTGGTAGTGAAAATGATTGCTTTGAAAAACAAATGCACAGTGCCAACACAGTCTTCCTGAGATACAGGTCACACCAAGTTAGTTTTTGGCCCAAACCTTTAGTAATTTTTTTAGCCTATAACTAAAATCATAACCGGGCTTTGATGACCCTCTTCAATCTGGCTTCCACCTACCTTTCTGATCTTTTTAAAAAAATCATACATCCTTTCATGAATTCTAGCTAGCTAGTTCTCTGAATTCCTATTACTTGCCTCCATACCAATGGCAAATGTTGTTCTCTATGATTGAAATGCAATCCTTCCTCATCTCTACCTCTCAGAAACTTTATGTTCATCTTATAGTGCCACTTTCCCTGCCTAGAATTCCTTAATCTTTCCCCATTGTTAGTACTTTTCCCTCCCCCAATTTTCTTCTGTTCTTCTTCTTGAATATATATCATTCTAATAGAATATATACTCCTTGAGGATAGCTACAACTTCATTTTGTCCCTGTATCCCTAGTACATTGTTTTGCACAGAACACTCTCTCTCTCTCTCTCTCTCTCTCTCTCTGTCTCACACACACACGTTGGATTTTATTGAATTGTTGAAGAACCTGTTTACTATTCATTAAGTCTACATTAATCTGGACTTTTTTTCTCCCCATAGTGAGATAGCAACTTTCTACTATTGCCCAAAATATGAGTACTTAGAAATTATGATGAATATTTTCAATAAGTGCTTCATGGAAGTTTTTGAGATGAGTGTGGGGAGATTATTTGTATTTTATGTGGTCTGTAATATAGCAACAGTTCATAGACTGCTAGACTTGGAGCCAAGGATGACTTGAAATTGAATCCTGTCTCAGATGTTTACTGGCTATGTGAACTTGGTCTGGTCCTTTATTTTTTCAACTCCAGTTTACTTATCTGTAAAATGGGGAGAACAATAAACAGGTACCTCACAGATTGTCATGAGGATCTAGTGAGATGTCATTTGCTTTACTATCTAAATATTAACTGTTATTATCTTTATTACATAATCAAATAAGCTAGTGTTACCAAACATTGACTATAGAGACTATCTATCTTTGATAAAAGGAGGAAATCTTCAATAGCAAAAACAAGTTTAATGACCTGGTCATTTGGGAATACATTGTATTTAAATTAATCCACTCGGACCCTTTCCCTGATGCAGTCTCACGCTGTTTTCTCTATTACTGTTAGAGTCATGCTTTAAAGCAGTTGTACCTCTTTGTGATTTTAGCTTCCCCACCTTTTCTCCACCTCTCTCTCTCCCCCCCATCTCTGTCTCCCTCCCTTATTCCCTTCCTCTCCTCTCCTCTCCTTTCTATGTCTTTCTGTTTCTACCTTTAATGAAAACTAAGATAAAATTAATCGTTTTGGTTGCCCATCACATTGTTGATTCATATTGAATTTATAATCTCCTAAAACCAATAGGATTTTTTTGGGGGGACGTATTTGACAGGTTTTGTGAAAAAATTAGGGATTAGAATCCTAACCCCTATCTCTATATCACTGAGTCACACCTCCTTAGAAAAAAGTACTTCCTCAGGCTTGACTTTTTTTTTTTTTTTGCCAGAGGTATTTGTCAATACTTTTGTTCCCCTCCAAATAGTGGGAACTAAATCACATATTACTTCTTAAACCTGAATTTAAAATTCCTTGGTGGTAGTTTGGTATCATAGAATAATCTCTAGGTTGGGAGTTTGGAAACCAAGTTTCTAGACTTATCACTGCAATTCAACTTTGGGTTGTTCATATTACCATATTGAAATTGTAGTTTCCTGATATGTAAATTGTGAGAAGATTAAATAGATAATCTCTAAGATCCTTTGTAGTTCTTATTAAAATAAAATTAATTTATCCTTTACATTTTGCTTTCTTAACTCTCTGTCTTTGAAAACACAGTTAAGCTGGAAAACCCTCTCCTTGGCCTAACATTCCTCCTAAAACATCAGTCCACTGATTAAAATGAGTCATTAGCCAGGAAGTTTTACTTACCATTACTTTAGTAAGGAAAGCATCTAATATCTGTAATATCTACTATCTGCTTTCCTTTAACTTTTGAATTAGGCTGTAGCTTTCATTAATGCTATCCCTTTAGGATATATTTTATAACAAAATCAATTATATGAACAATATAGAATTGTATATGGAACTATAATATGTGTATTATAATTTTATATGTAAAATGTAATTGTGTATACAAGTATGTAATATGTAATGTATATATACAAAATGAATATATACATACACACTAAAATAAGAGACAGGAGAAAATGATTAGTAGATAGAGAAAAAAAATTGCTGAATTACATATTGCTTTATTCTGAATTTGGGATCCTATATTTTTATCTGTCTGGATTTATTGCTACTCACAAATGGCCAAGGTATATGTTGACAGAAGCTATTTTTGTTCTATTGATTAGATTATTCTGTGGGAATAACTAAATTGCCTCACAAAGAGAAGTCATAAGTAACCTCAGAGAACTGCCTACCTTTTTGTCAGATCTTGAAATTTTAAGCAGATTTCTGATATAATCATGGATCTTTGCTTCCCAGTGTGTTTTAGCAGAAATGTGTCATTTATATGCAGATTGAACATTAATAAGTAATGTTGTCTATTTAGTAATAATAGGTAATGGTATTAGGAAATGGAAGGAAGGGGCTCTAAGTTATACCTAAATGAAAGAATTGGATTATCACTTATTTATAGAATTTTTAAGAAATCAGATTATTTAGCACAATTAAAATATGTCTTTAATCAAGTAATAATTACTTCTTGTGAATAATCTGTAATTGAGAAAGGGTTACAATTAAAGGTAATTGATAGAGTTGTATCCCTTTCTTCCTGTTTGGTTGTTTTTTGTTTTTAAATCCTCCTGTGGTGGGGGGTTAGAGACCACATTCCATGCTCATTCCTCATTACTATGGCCAATGCTCTCTTCAGTATTATTTTCCCTCTTTCTCTTTTATATTGAGGCTCTGCTTATGTGACTATCATGTGGGAAGACAGAGCATCATGTCTGCTTAATCTGGCTCAAATCAGTTGCTGAATTACTGTTATTGAATTGTAGTATATAAGAGTTGGAAAGGGCTTTCATGACCATCTACTCTAATCCTTGCTCCCATTCCTATTTTATAGGTTAGGAAACTCAGACCTAGAAAAAGGAGAATAATTCATTTTATGGCAGCTAAATAAATCTAAGATGTAAGACTCTATTCCAGATCTTGACTCTGTCATCTACATCTCATATATTTACCTAGAAATTAAATTTAATAACTGGACTTCTTTGGATTATCAGAATTTGTGTAAAATATCTTACAAAACTTTTTTTTTTCTGCAACAGGCAGTACAATGCCAAATTGATCTTCCTAAAGTTGACCATTTGATTCTGTTGCCCAGAATTATCTTTAGCAGTTACCTGTACCCCTTAGAATAAGATACTTACCCTGTCATTTGAAGCCCTCCAATATCTTAGAACAGTATACTTTTCAAAATTGTTTTTACTATCATCCTTCTTAAGCTCAAGCAATTCCCAAATTTAGCCATCCTCTCTGCTTAGAATTGTCTTTAAAGATATGGCTATGTCTCCCCTAATTAGCTGTTGTTTTTTTTAACCTTCTCTGTGTATGTCATGAAACCAAACTTTTAACTACCAAATAAAACCTGTTCATTTCTCAGAATAACATTTTAAAATGCACAAAATAAAATATGTAGGATTACATAGGAAATAAAATAAATTGAAATACAGTTATAAATTTAAAAAACAGATTCATGAAACCAAGGTTAAGAAGCACTGCTTCAATATGAAAGTTATTATATACTTCTTTATTTAGGCCTCTGTTTGGTCAAGTGGTGAGAAGGAGAGTGTATCATTTTCCCTCCACATCTATGTTGTATTAATTCCAAGGTTAGTGAGTGACAGGACCACCACCTAAATGATTTTTATTGTACTAAGCCTGAGGCAGTATCAGTTTTTGGCAAGAAGCCAATCCCTGTATCACTGAATTTTCCTGTTCCTTATTCTAAAGGGAGAATTTCAGGACCTGCAGAGAACAGACCCGCAAGATTTCTCAGCTATAAGGGAAAACCAACAAAGTACAAAGAACAAAGTAAGAGATATATGTTCTCCAGTCTTTCAAAGAATAAATTGGATACTCTCTATAGGACCTGCCTTAGCTTTAAATATTTACAGATTTAAGTGTTTCATTTAGGGGTGAATTGGATTCCAGATAACCAACATCTTTGGGGGGGCATTCACCAAATGATATTCTTCTTGACCTCTCTGGGTCTTAACATTTTCTTCTTCTTTAATTTTTGAAATGAAATAAGTATTTCCATAACAGAATAATTGTGCTCTCCAGTTTTTCAAAAAATAAGATGGAAATTCACTATAGGTCCTGCCTTAGCTTTAAATATTTGCAGATTTAAGTATTTCATTTAGGGGTGGATTGGATTCCAGATAACCAACATCTTTTGGGGGCATTCACCAAATGATGTTCTTCTTGACTTCTCTGGGTCTTAGTTTCTTTTTTTTTTTTTTTAAATTTGTGAAATGAAATAAGTATTTCCATAACATAGAATAATTAAGAGAAAAAAAGATCATTGCTCATGAACAAATTTGTACAACTTCTGTTCCTTTTAAATATGTCATGAAATAATAAATGTCATGAAATAAATATGTCATGAAATTCCTCCACCCTCACCCCCACCTTTGCTCTAGAGAAGGCTACCATTAGACATAAATAGTGTATGTGTATATATATATTCATATACATATTATATAATTATTCTATATCAATATCAATTTAATTTAATATCAATTTTTTTCTCTATATGCAGGTTAATATCTTCATATGTCCTTTATAATTAATTTTGTTATTTGTAATAGTCAAAATGATTCATTTGTTCTGAATCATTCTTAAAACAATATTGCTATTATTGTGTTCACTGTTTTCTTGGTTCTGCTCATTCTACTCTTCATTATTCTATGTATTTTCATGTTTTATTTAGCAATGTTATTTAATGTGTTTATACATACACTTTCCTTCTCTTAGGAGCTCATAATTTAACAGTGCACATACATTTAAACATACAGTAATATAAGTATTTAATGAGTAACACAAATAATAAATGTGCTTAAATGTTTTGAGGAGGGAAAGATCATGGTGGACTAAAGTCATGAAAAGGGTCCTGTGCTAAAAAAAAGTCAGTCAGCCTTGATTGACTATATCTCCCTCACTCTTCTTACCCCTTGTTTGGAGAGGAAGGTGGAATACCAACCTCCTCCCAATGCTTTTCTTTATAGAAGGCTAAACTCTGATCATCCTACTTTGCAAATTTTGCCCTGCCTGATTTCTATTCTGTGGAGCAAGACACTCCCATCCTGTATATCTTGGGGTCCCAATTCCTTTTGTGAGTTGCACCCGCTCCCTTTAGATTGTAAATTTATTGAGGTATGGGAGTATTTTAATTGCATCTCCAACACTTGGCATAATGTCTTACACATTATAAATACTTAATTAATCTTTCTTATATTCATTGAATTGGATTGCTCCACTAATCTAAGGGAAGAATTCAAAAGTATTTTCTTGTCAGCTGATCAAAAATTTCAAGGAGTCTCCCTAAATTTCTCCATGGAGGTCTAACTTAATTTATCTCAAATGGAGTTGGGGTTTATTTTGGACTCTGTATCAGATTAGAAAATAAATATGCACATGTAGTACATCCTTCTGTCTTGTTTCTTTTATTCATTCAAAAGTATTTCCTGAATAGCTTTATAATGGAAGGTACCATGCTAGGCATTGTGGTGACTGAATTTTGGTTTGGCTTTTACTCTTGTTGGGTGCCTGAAATTATGAGTTTGTACTTTTGGTTTTGTTTTGTTTTTGAGATTCTAACATGCTTTCAAAGGTGGCTGATGCTACTGTGGCTTAGAGAAATGCTTCATTCATTCTTCTTTATAAATACTTTTTAGGAGGAAGAATGGTACAATATAAAAAAAAAACCCACTGGATTTTAAGTCAGAAGACATTAGTTCATATCTAGGCCTGCAACTTTATGTTTAGATGACCTTGGGTATATGCTGAGTGTACCTATGCCTCTGAGCTTCAGTTTTTTTATCTGTAAAATGAGGCAGTGAATTAGATAACTTCTTAAGTCCCTTCTAATTTTTACATCATGAATCCTACATGCCTGGTGATTATACAGGCTCCATCAGTATGCTAATATTAAGTAGAAACAGGAGTGAGTGGGTTAAGAAAAAGATTGTCACAATACATATTTAAAACTTAACAGAAACACAACAGAACTGGACAGGATCAAATAAAAAATGCTTCTTTGGCTTTTAAACTCTCATCAGTACTTTATTGGGTACAGCTATTCACCTTCATCCTACTTTGCCTAACTATATTAACATCCTCATCCAATCTCTTACTTAAGTGATATTCTAAAAGATATTCTAAAAAGTTTTTTTTTTTTTTTTTTTTTTTTGCCAAATCCTAAATATATGGGCATTTACTGATATATCAGTTTAAGAATCATCATCAAAAATAAAAACAAAAGAAAATATTCTAGTGTAACTTGTTCTTAGTGAACCCTGTTCACTTGTCCTGCTTACCTTTCTTCATTACTGCTTGCCAATTATCTTTTAATAGTGTTAATATTGAATTTGTAAAGATTTAATGTCAAACTCATTGAAAACTTAATTCTTCCCTTATGAAAAAGGTTTTTTCATCCCAAATTTTTTGAGGATTGTCTACACCTAATCCATTCTCAAGGATGATTGACAGTGATTCTGTCTGTACCCTGCAATATAGTTCATTTTTTCTAAGTAATTTGACTCATTTTACAATCTTCTCAATTTTCTGGGTAGAAAAAAATAAGCAAAAGAAATTAATAACTATACTTTATATTAGCAGTCTCATCTGTTCTAAATAGTAGTATAACGATGATGATAATGATAATTAACATTTATCTTGTGCCTATATTTTATTCTTACAGTAAACCTTGTCATATAAGTGCTGTTATGGCTATTATATAGTAAAGACAGGCAGATTAAGTGACCTGTCCAAAGTCACACCGCTACTGTCTGAGCTTGGATTTGAGTTCAGTCCTTTCCTCATTCTTTTTCACCCCTGCAATAGCTTTAAAAGTCTTCTTGACTTTCTCATTTTTAAGAGCATCTGAACTTTAGGCTTCTTGAAACTCTTATCTAACACAAATTGCTTTTCATCTTAAGTTTCTTGTTCCTTGTTTTTGAACATTAAAAAATATATGAGCTTAATGAAAGCTCCCCATGATAGTCTGTTTAGATATTCTACTATTCCACTCTCCTTTGCGATCAATTTTTCAACTTTTCATTTCTCTCTTTAGAGTAATTCTTGCCTTGGTACATGACACTATATCTTTCATTTCCATGAATGTTAAGGAAGTTACTTCTCTAAAACCTAGGAAACATACCAGGTTCTATATGAGATTGTTTTTCCTAACCATATTTTTAAGATAAATCACTTTCTCCCGGTTATTTCCACTTTGCCAACTGGTCCCTCCTTGTTAATAAGAATAGCTTAATTTATATAGACTTTATAGCTTTGCAAAGTGATTTGGAGTTCAGAATAGTTGTTCCCCTCATAATTTCCTCCACCTTATGATAAATTTTTCCAAAAGACAAGATAAGAATTTCTCAGATCCCTGGATTTTGCCACAAAGAAACTTTTTTTTTTTGACCGAGGCAATTGGAGTTAAGTGACTTTCCAGGATCACACAGTTAGGAAGTGTTAAATGTCTGAGACCAGATTTGAATTCAGGTTCTCCCGACTTCAGGGCTGGTGCTCCACAAAGACACTATATAAAAAAATTTCATTCAGAATCTTTCTTGTTTGTTTTATTGAAGTGTTTTATTTTCAAAACATGCATGGATAACTTTTCAATATTAATCTTTGCAAGACCTTATGTCCCAATTCCCCCCCCCCTCCCTTTTTCCCACCACCTCCTCTAGATGGCAAGTAATCCCACCATTTTGGAGAGAAATTTGGAACTCATGTCTTCTGATTTAAAATCCAGTTTGCATATTTATTTTCTTATCTTATATAGAATCCAAAATAAATTCCAACTCCATTTGAGATAAATGAAGAGAGTCCTCCATGGAGAAGGGTTTTTTTGTTTGTTTGTTTGTTTGTTTGTTTTATTTTGTTTTGTTTTTAGTTTGTTTGTTTTTACTTTACCAATTCTTCCTCCTAAAAAGTATTTATAAAGAGGTATGAATGAAGTCTTTCTTCAAGCCACAGAAACACCAGACACCTTTGTAAGTAAATTAGAATCTCAAAAACAAAATAAAACAAAAAGTATAAACTCATAATTTCAGGCACCCAATGAGAGTAAAAGCCAAAACAAAATTCAGTCACCACAGTGCCTAGAATGGTTCCTTCCATATGCTGTGGGTCACTCACTCTCCTGCTGGATATTTTTTTTTTCCTCTAGGATTTCTTAATACCACTCTTCTCTAGTCTGATTGCTCCTTCTCAAGTCCCCTTAACTGTAGATGTTGCCCATGTTTCTGTCCTGGGCTTTCTTTGCTTCTCCTCCAATAAACTTTTTTTTTGATAATCATCTGAACTCCCATAGGTTTATCTCATAGTCCTAGGTCCATATAATCATCCTGAGTCTTTCATTGAGCCTCATTTCCATAATCACTAGTTATCTATTTAGCATTTCACACAATGCTAAATGTGTTTTTGGAAACATTTCAAAATATATCCCAAACTGAACATTATCTTTGCCTTTAATTCAAATTCCCCCTCAAAATTTCCCTCTTTTAAAAATATCACGTTCCTTCTAGTCTCTCAGATTCATAATCTCAGCATTATTCTGGACTCCTCATTCTCTCTTACTTGACACGTCCAATTAGTTTTCAAATTTTACTTATTCTACCTCTACATGTCCCCTCTTCCTTTTCTCCCCTCATATGTATCACCTTCAGACACTCATTATCCTCTTATATAATTTATTCTAGCAGCTTTCTAATTGATCTCCATTCTTCAAATATCTAGATACTCACAGCCATTATTCACCTGCTGCCATGGTAATTTTCCTTAAGCAAAGAATATGTGACTTGCCTGCCCAACCAAATCAGATGACTTTCTTTTGCCTCTTGGATAAAAACGTGTATATATCATTACAATATAAGTTCCTTGCAAGTAAGGAACATTTTATTTTTTAATAGTAATAGCTATCATTATTATATTGCCTACTGTATGCCCAGCACTGTGCTAAACATTTTACAAATATTTTCTTGTTTGATTGTCACAATAAGCTCAGGAAGTAGGTTTGGTTATCATCCCCATTTCGTAGTTGAGTAAACAAAGACAAACAGAAATAAAGTGAACTATTCACGATCTCACAGTTAGTATATGGCTGGGTTCAGATTTGAATCTAGGGCTTTATAACTTTGAGCTCAGCACTCTATCTACTGTTCTATCTAACTACTTCTTTGTACTATATATCCAGCATATACCTCTGTGACTGGCATAAAGCTGGTATTTAATAAATAACATACTTAAAATAAAATACTTAGAATTGCAAAGGAAACCAATTAAACTGCAATAAAGGTATAATCTTTTTTCCCATCTCACTGCACAGACATCCTGAAATCTATCATGGACCTCTTGGTTCTGAATCCCTGGATTCCTGTGTACTTACTAAGGCACCTTTTAAAGCTAAAGTTTCCATGTTTTAATGTGTAAGTACATACACAAACATCAATGTTTCTTAGGTCTACATGTTTCCACATGTTTCCCATTTCACATCATTATGTGCTATGCTTATTTAGAATAAAGAAAACAACAGGGTGGAGATTGAGAATAATAAGGCATATGGGATTTCCCTGCTTCATTGAATATTTTTAAACTTTTTAAAACATTGGAGCATTCTCCCTCATTAAGACAATCCTTTCTGATAATATGCAGTCCCATGTTATTACTCATTAAATAATTTAGTACTAGATAGTTTCTGATCTGTCCCTTTCAGAAAGAAATTACTCTGCTTTGAAGGACAAAGCTACTGAGAACACATGTAAAAGTGAAATCTGAAATAAAGGTGGATTCTCTTTTGAAGTAGTAAGTTGGGAGTGGCTCCCCTTAAAAGAAAGACATGATTCCCTACCTGGATGTGGCCTCTATTTTTGGAATCAGGAAGCATCCTTTGCAATGTGGAATAAAGAATGATATATGCCAATAAGCCATGCGTAAATGTTTGTGGAATTGAATGAAATCTATGACTTTATCAGTACCATTCCAGATACAAATGTTGCCTTGGTTTCCTCATCAATTGATGCTTTAGCAAAGTGTCATCTGATGGATTTTTAGTAGAATCGATAAATGCTCAATTACTGTCAATCTGGGCAGCCTTCAGGTTTCAGAATTCATCTCAATGAGAAAAAGTTATAGTACAAATAAAAAAAACCTTAAAAAAAAAGAAAAGAAAAGCATATGAATCAGCAATCTTACTGAGTGAGGTCATTCCAATAGATATGACAATGTGGGGGTACATTTAAAGACTTATGGTATGTCAAGTTAGAAGATAATATATAAGTCATCTAAGACTAGTTCATTGCAAAACTACCAAAGTCATATTGCTCTGTTTTGTGTGTGTGTGTGTGTGTGTGTGTGTGTGTGTAATAAGAGATAAAATTAGAAATTCAAAAAATGAATTAAAATTCATTTTACCATTAAGTAAACTGGTGATCAGAGAAATCAAGTGATTTGTCTGGGGTCATTCACCTAGTACATATTTGTATCAAAGCCCTCTGATTACAAAAACAGTATTATTTCTATTATACCTTGGTTTTCAGGGGAGAAGATATCCAATACTCTTGTGTTGTACTCTATACCTTCTATTCTAAAGTGATTGTTCTTTATAATCCAGATTTTCCATTTCTCTGGGATCCTCTGAGTCCCTTTTTACAAGAATAATTGAGGTTCTTCCTTGTTTTTTGGTGCTTTTTGAAAGACTTTCTTTTTCTTTGCAGCCTCATATTTCAAGACATTATATGTAAATGGGAAAAACTCAATTTGGTTTGTGACTGGAACATGATTTAGTTGCTCTTGATATGCCATTTGCCAACTTCAGCCTTGAAAAAGACAATCAAATGCTATGAGTAGACAGAATGCTGGTGCTGTGGTCCTTCTTGAGAGGAGGGGAACAAATTGCCAATCTTCATAATTTCTACTCTTTTTCTCACGTAAGGGACACACAGCCTTAGCCTATCATTTGTAATTGGGTCAGCTATGATTATAGAGTTTGCTCTTTTACTCAACAACATGCTTCTGGATGGGATTCAGGGTTTAATCTACTTCAAACTTGCCCCTCTCCAGTAATGGAACTAAGTATTGAGGTGTAAGTATGACTTTTAATTGGATTTTGTGGCTATCATTTCTCCCACGTGTCCATGTTAGGAGTATCTGAATGTTTTGTTTTCTCTGCTTTCTTTTCTGTAACAACTCATTGCAATATGTAGTCTTGCTGCTTTGATTGAGTGACGGATTAGATAAAATTCCAGCTTTCCCAGGGACTATAGAAAAAAAAAAGAAAAAAGAAAAACACTTTTCATAAAGGATTTGATTAAGAAAGGGACAAAGCAATTTTACAAGACTACAATAGGCAAAAAATAAAGGGCAGAGAAAAGTAGAAGTCAAAGATACAAACTCCCAAGCAGGTAAAACATGTAGATATGACTCTTCCCATCACTATTCTATCTATTGAGTAACTGAACCATTTTAGTATAACTTAAGAGCATATTAATCAATAGAAAGATTAGTTTTATCAATATCAAAAAAAGAAGCCTCTTCTGGACAAAGTGATCCAGAACAATATCATACAAGCATACAGCAATGCCCAGTTTGGGGATGTGAGTAAATGTTAGGCATAGTACAGTTGGGTGAGAACAGGAAACTAAAAAAAACCCTTAAATACCCATGAAAAATAGTGATAAGAGCTGTGATGGCTTGAAAGGAATCACATATCTATACTTTTAGTAGTTGAATCAAGAAGAAGCTACTGAGATTTCAGAGCTGGAATTAATTTGATGCCCAGCTTTCATGCTCTGTCTGTCCTAAAATAGAGTAACTAGCACCATATCCTCATACCATATGGAAGAATCTTGGTTCATTGGTACTGTTGCTTTTCTATTACCTACACCAATAAAAATGACTGGCCCTGATGAATATGTAAGTATGTATAGAAGAATTGCACCTGTTTAACTTAAATTAGATTGATTGCTGTCTTGGGTGGGGGTGGGGAGAAAGGGAAGAAAGGAAAAAGGAGAAAAATTTAGAACTCGAGGTTTTACAAGATGAGTGTTGAAAATTATCTTTGCATGTATTTGGAAAAATGAAATACTATTAAAATGACCAAAATAATGCCCCCTTTTGTGAGATTTTTAAAACCTAAGCCTGAGAGGAGGTCAAATTTATTTATTTATTTATTTTTTATGTGGCTTTTTATTTACAAGTTATACATGAGTAATTTTTTTCACATTGACAATTGCCAAACCTTTTGTTCCAGTTTTTCCCCTCCTTCCTTCTACCCCCTCCCCCAGATGGCAGGTAGACCAATATATGTTAAATATGTTAAAGTATATGTTAAATACAATGTATGTATGCATATCCATACAGTTATTTTGTTGCACAAGAAGAATTGGACTTTGAAATAATGTACAATTAACCTGTGAAGGAAATAAAAAATGCAGGTGGACAAAAACAGAGCGATTTGGAAATGCTATGTAGTGGTTCACACTCATTTCCCAGAGTTTTTCACTGAGTATAGCTGGTTGTATTCATTATTGAACAAATGGAACTGATTTGGTTCATCTTCTTGTTGAAGAGAGCCACGTCTATTAGAATTGATCATCATATAATATTGTTGTTGAAGTATATAATGATCTTCTTATCCTGCTTATTTCACTCATCATCAGTTCATGTAAGTCTCTCCAGGCCTTTCTGAAATCATCCTGCTAGTCATTTCTTAACAATAATAATAATAAAATACGGTATATCAATATTATGGAATATTTAATATTCCATAATATTCATATACCGCATTTTATTCAGCCATTCTCCAATTGATGGGCATCCATTCAGTTTCCAGTTTTTGGCCACTACAAAGAGGGCTGCCACAAACATTTTTGCACATACAGGTCCCTTTCCCTTCTCTAAGATCTCTTTGGGATATAAGCCCAGTAATAACACTGCTGGATCAAAGCGTATGCACAGTTTGACAATTTTTTGAGCATTGTTCCAAATTGCTCTTCAGAATGTCTGGATGTATTCACAATTCCACCAACAATGCATCAGTGTCCCAATTTTTCCACATCCTATCCAACATTCAGCATTATCTTTTCCTGTCATCCTAGCCAATCTGTTAAGTGTGTAGTGGTATCTCAGAGTTGTCTTAATTTGCATTTCTCTGATTAATAATGACTTGAAGCATCTTTTCACATGGCTAGGAATAATTTCAATTTCTTCATCTGAAAATTGTCTATTCATATCCTTTGACCATTTATCAATTTGAGAATGGCTTGATTTCTTATAGAGTCAATTCTTTATATATTTTGGAAATGAGGCCTTTATCAGAACCTTTGACTATAAAAATGTTTTCCCCGTTTATTGTTTCCCTTCTAATCTTGTTTTATTTGGTTAGTTTTATTTGTATAAAAGCTTTTCAGTCTGATATAATCAAAATTTTCTATTTTATGATCAATAATGATCTCTAGTTCTTTGGTCACAAATTCCTTCCTCTTCTACAGGTCTTAGAGTTAAACTATCCTATGTTCTTCTAATTTATTTATAATCTCATTCTTTATGCCTAGATCATGAGCCCATTTTGACCTTATCTTGGTGTATAGTGTTAAGTGTGGGTCACTGCCTAGTTTCTGTTGTACTAATTTCCAATTTTCCAGCAATTTTTGTCAAATAGTGAGTTCTTATAGGTAGTATATGGCACAACTCTGAATTCTGTTTCTCTACTTTTAATGACAAATGTAACACCATCTCCATTTTAATGCCTGTAATCCCAGGCATTGTAATCCCTTTACAGAATTTTCATTCGATAGTTTTCATTCATATAGCATATTACAGATTTCAAAGTATGTTCCTCATTTTATTGATAGAAATTGAAGACTCCAGCTATTAAGTGATTTACCTAAAATCACCAGTGATAGTCCTAATTGAACCATTATTCAGACCTAGATCTCCTAAATCCCAGTCCAGACATGTTACTAGACCCCATCACTATCCTAATCCTTTAAGTATTATCCTCATTTTACAGATAAGAAAATCTAGACTCCTAAAGCTTTTGACTTTTCCAAGGTCACAACTAGAAAGTTGGGTCTGTTGGTAGCACTTTTCATATCTTTCTTTTACCAGTGTATTATATATTCATTAAGAAAGTATGATGAAATGTGAGAAATAGATTACTACAACCCTTACCATTGAAATATTATAGCATATTGTAGAACAGAGAAGCAAATAATAGCAAAATTGGAACCACTTTCCTTTTGTCAAAACCTTGCCTCTCTGTAGAAATAATATGCTATATTTAAAAAAAAAGACATGCCATCCAGTTTCCCTGTTTGTGTATAGGTTACTGTGATATTTGTCAACAAAGGTCAATTTTACCTGGGATAACTATTTTTAGCAAGAGCATATTGTTTTTAGCTAGGGCAAATCGTATCCTGAATATGGAGGTCAGGATGACAGCTGTTCTCCCCAATGCTACTTGGTTAATGCTTTAGTTTTCCTACTTATCAAACTTCTCCCTGAAGAACTCTTTTAAACAGTGTAATGTAAGAGAGCTTGGCTCATTCTGTTCCTTGCCCAAATCTGTGGGAGTTTTGTTTACAGTTATCAATAGTTAAGGCTTGGAATAGCATCAGGGCCCCATTCCTAATTTGTTTCCTTTCTTTCATCCATGCAGCTCTCTTTCTCATTTCTCTCTGGTAGCTGTTTGATGACATCTCAGCAGAGAGCCTCACATTTTGTACTTTCCCTGGTGGCTGGTCTTCTCTGTTTATCTGCTGCTCTGTCTATAGGCCCTGATAGAGCAAGGTGAAAAAGCTGCTCATCCTTAGAGAACTGTTTTTACCTCTACTGTTAGTTTGTTGCCTGGGGCAGAGATCTGAGTTCCAGAAACCTGCTCCTAATTTTCAAAGAAAAAAAATCTAGAAAAAAGGGTTTCTCCATCCTGTTTCATTGTCTTGTCAGGAAAAAATGATATCAGTTGACCACAATAAAGATTATCTTCCCATATTATTAACTTCATTTTCTTTATTTCCTGTCTTGGTCCTCACACAGAAGTATTTCCACTTCCTTAATGCACTTAAATACCTATTATAGTTATCTGTTCTATGTTACACATATAAACCCCATTAGGGCAGACACTGTCTTATTTATATGTTACCCTAGTGCCTAACATTATCTTGTACTCACAAAAGATGGCTAATAGATATTGAACTGAAATTTTTCCCTTCTTTTTGCTAAAAAGAACTAAGTGGACCCTACTTTCAAGACATCTATCAAGCAATTATTATTAAAATATTTTTATCTGTGATAAATAAGAAGAAAAAGGAACATATTGAAATAATGTGGTCTTTTAATTTATGTAATAATTTGATCTACATCAAAACATCAATTTTCTGAATGTTTAATAACAGAACTCACATTTTTTGCTCTTTATGAGTTGTTGCCACCAGGCCGGGGAAATTGTGGTACATACATCTATAACTGTGTATTATCTGCCAGGAGAACAAATTCAGTTTACATCACTCAACAGATATTTATTCTATTCTCAGCCTTGTACTAAGTGCTCTTGGGCTTGAGCTATATCTTTTGAAAAATGTTTAAAAGCCTTCATATCTGTATGTAATTGCTTTCTTATAGGAGCAGTTTGTATAGAATAGGCTGTAACTGGTCAGGTAGAAAAATTTCCATCTCCTAACTTGAAAGATGATCACATGAGGAAGCCAAGCTACAAGGCATACACAAGTTAAGACATGTTCAGCTTATTCAAAAAATTGAGAATGAGTGAAGACATTTGACATAGAACCTAAACTAGAAGAGAAAGTGTGATCTAGTACGAAGAATACTGTCATTGGAATTAATGGATTTGAGGTCAAATATCAACTCTACCATTTACTATCTTTGTGACTGTGTGAGTCACTTAACTTCCTTGGGTCTCAATGTCCTATAAAATAAGAGCTTGGATTAGATGGCCCTTAATATCTTCTTAAATCTAGGCATATGATCTTATAGTATAATTTCATCTCTTGTTGCATAATGGAATAAAAACTGGATTTGAAATGAAAAAAAAAAATCAGTTTGAGTACCAGATCTGCTACTAATGACCCTTATGATTGTGGATAGGTTTTCTAATGAAACAGACTAAATTATCTTCCGAGTCTAATTCTGAATCTATGATCGCAGATCCTAGGATCCTCCATACAATTCAGAAAATATCACCACACTTTCTCTCCTTTCTGCCTGCTGAATTAGATGGATCAGTACCTGGCCTCACATATTAATGCTACCCATCTCATCAGCAAATCTTGAATTCAAAGAAGAACCAAAATTTTTTTATTTAATAGAACCTGGAGCAGGATTTTAGTGGCAGCTACTCCACCTGTAGCCTATTTGGGACTGGCAGAGCTATGTGGTATATTACGTGATAATCATAAAAACAGCTCACCATTCAGCCAGCCGTCTAACTCATTATCTTATTAATTCTTATCTTGGGTTCTAAGGCAATTAAGTATGTTCTGATATTTCCTTGTGAACTGATAGAAATGCCAAGTGTATTCTGATATTTCTTTAGCAAATGGATAGAAATGTACAATCTCTCACTTATTAATTAGTTCTGAGCCCCTTTTTCTAATTTATGAAACAAATCAGAAGAACCTATTTTTCCCATAACTTTTCTCTCCTTTCTCTTTAAATCCCTTAATCTCATAAACTGAAATATCTATTGACTATTGAGTATCCATTTTATACCAAACTATAAAAAGGCATATTTAAATATTTCAGCAACGTATTACAGTGAAAAAGATCATAACTACAATCACCTCTATAACTATCAAATGTCACTACTGATTTTTCAGTTCTCAAAACATAACCCCATCATTTAGCTCCATCAGGGTAACAGAGTCTCACAGAAATATTCTTTAGGGTACCTCCACTGCATGAGAGCTAACACTGATTCTTGTTAGGATTCTTATAAGGTGCTAAGTAAGTGGAATTGATGAGATAATGATTCTCTAATTTACATGTACTTAGTTGTTACTGTAATTCCACAAGATTCACACCTTTTAGAGCACATATATAAGGAGGAGCTCTCGGAGCCAAAGAGGAGAAGCCTGCTAGAAGCTCCGAGTCTCAGCCAGCATTCAGTCGAGCAGATTCACAAGCCAGAGAAGGCAGCTTAAGCTCTTGGAACCAAGGAGAAAGATAGTCCTCTATTAAAGCTAACTGGACCCCAGGAAAAGAGGCAAGACTTTGGAGGAGAAAATAAAGGATTTGGACTTTAACTCCTGCCTGCATTTGGGATGATTACATTGAACTGAAATGAAGGCTGCTCCCAGAAGCCCAGAGAACATTATATTTTAGAGAAGAACATTACAGATTTTCTGTAAATATGTCTTCAGTTGTTTTCTTTGATAATTAACTAACTCTTTTTCTCAGGAAATGAATCCTTATAGTCCTTTTTTGTTTACCTCACAATTTCTTTCCAGTTTTGGCAATGAAGTCCAGATAACAGTTAAACTTCATTCCTTCTCACAAAAGCTTAATACAATACTCTGCTTGGCTGTTTAATAAATGTTCTTTTATTTGAGCTGCCTTGACCTGATAATGCAGACTTTTGGCATGGTTTACCATTTATAAACTATAAGAATGTGAACTAATAAGGAGATTGATTATACAAATAGTAATATAAAGTAAATGGTCAATACTGCCTGGAACATGGTAAATAGTTTTTGTTTTTTTTTTTTAAATGTTACATTTTGTTTTTCCCTAGTTACATGTAAAACAATTTTTAATATATTTTTAATTGAGTTAAATAATACTTAATAAATATCTTATCTGTTTTTCTGTCCCACCATCTTTATCTGAGAACCTCCAAGAGCCACTTCCTCCTCTCCCTCCAACATTTGACTTGGCTTTAGGATAAAAACAGGCTGTATGATTGGTGGAGATGTGAAGAGAGTTACTTAAACTCCCCAGTCCATTAGTCTTTTCTTTTTCTTCATTTGGTAAAACTGGAATGACCTAGACCTTGTTAGAAGGTCCCTCTAGTTAATGTAGGAAAGAACTGTTCTAGTAACTTATTTTTAGGCTTCTATGTGCATCTCCAGCTACTGCACTGATAAAAGCAATATGTTTATACATAGGAGATATTGTTCACATAAGGCAGTTCAGCTTAACAGACACAAGTCCTCTCTCAAGGTTAAACTAGCAGCTTCTTCATAGCAAGAGATGTTTGTTTGCCCATATCTAAGAAATAGCCTTTCTTTCAGTAATGAGTAATTGGACTATTTTAATCCTTCTCTCTGTCTGCTACCTTTTTTTATTTAAAATCTTTTCTCTTGTTCTTCAGCCTTAGACAGATAAGAAGAGAGGATAATGAAAAACAATGTTGAGAGTCCCCTAAAATAGCAAATTCCCATTTATACGGTTTTATGTTTATAAGACATTTTATTTTTTGTCCTCTGTCATCTTCACAACCCTGTGAGAATAAGGATAGTGCAAATGTGATTATTGCCATTTTTACGAGGCTCAGAGAGGGAAACTGGCTCAAAATCATACAAGTACTAAGAGGCGGCAACCATTGAGATTCCTTTTCTACTTTCTCAGTGCCTTCTGACTGGAAGTTCAAAACATTCAAATTTAAAAGTTCTAATGGCAAATCTGATGCAAAATAATTATATGATCTTAAATACATGATTTTACCTCTGGGTCTTCAGTTTTTAATATGTAAAATGAGGGTATCTAAATAGATGGTTTCTGTAGCTCTTTCTCCACTGATTTTTGACTATTTTAAATGAAGTGAATTGCCCTATACTACTATTAATTTGCTTGTAAAATGAATCGCTTAATGGATGAGGAATGGTAACCATTTGCCATTAGCATCTCCAACTTCCATCTTTGGATGTGTGTTTATCATTTCTTTTGTGATGGGAATTTAGATTTGTTATTACAACAGCATATTTTGCAATTATTGCCAGGGAACTGCAGCAAAATCAGAACCTATTTGCTTGAGTTCAGTGAAACCTTTCACATCAGCAGATTCTTACTGTTCTTCCTTTCCAGTGCCTCCAGCAACGATTTAATAAGCCCTGTTTGCAAAACAATAAAAATAAATAAATAAATAAAAAGAGGGGAAAGGATAAGTGCCCACTGGAAAACCCCATTAATGTTCCAGATCATTGACTATTGGAGGCCAGATAAACAGTGGTATACAGAAATAGAAAAGAGAAGCAGAATTAAAATAATGGTTGAGTGTTCCAAATGCAATATTTTAGTTTACATATTTAGAAACATCTTACTTTTTATTGATTAGAGTTATGGAACCTTGATTTTGTCAGCTTAGCACAAATACAAAATAATAATGATGATAATTAAAGTGTATTTATTGCCATTCATATCTGGCCTTTTAGGTAAAGGAGGATTACTATCCATTGAGAAAAGAATAAAAGCAATATTTTAGTTTCAATAAAACAAAATACCTAAGCCCTGAGGAAGGATACACACCATACATTCTAGCTTGTGTATTCTCACATAATATTTTATAAAGCATGTCCATTAAAGGCCTCATTTGTCAAGAATTTGTAAATTTCTGGAAGAAAAACATTCTTCTTGCCAAAGTGCATTCTGGTTCATACTCCCTGTGTTTTTGTCATTTGAGGGGGAGGAAACCAGATAAAATTTATTTGATCATGTTTAAGTTATCTAGGAACACAATGTGCAGGAAGTTGGTCAGATTTACATTGTATTTTTTTCTCCTTATAATTATAGTTTTTTTTCATGGCTGAATGACTGATTAGATTTTTGAGAAAATGTCAGGTTGTTGAGAGAATATTAGTTTAAGAGAGAGAAGACTAAGTACTGCTTTTGTAATGCCGGAGCAACTGAGGCAAGATAGAGATTAGAGAGTATTTAATAATTTATTTGAAAGGGAGAGATTTACTGGGATCAAATGGATACATAGTTTGGTCCCATGTCTGAAAGAGACTATTGTCTCCAAGAATCCAGCAAACAATGTGAGTTCTAAATGACATATATCATATATATGTATATATATATATATATATATATACACATACACACACATACATACATACATGGCTCAGACTCGGGGTAGACTGAGGCAGGGGCAGAGTTGGTGCTGAGAGCGGGAAGGGGACTCTGACAGGGTGGGGTGAGCCTCCAGAGATGGGGGGGAGGAACCCCAGAGATGGGGAGAGGTATCTTGATAAGAAGGTATCTGATATTCTGATAGCTTGGGATGGGGAGAGCCATTCTGATATTCTAAAACATAAGATCTTTTATCCTTATCAAATATTCTGATTAAGAGGGAGGGGTGGTTTTGCAGGATTGAGCAGAACAATTATAAACTGAGGCAAAATAGTTAGGGAACCGAGTTAGGATAATTAGGGAAACTGAGTCAGGACACTAAAAGAGAACTGTGGCATTACCACAGAATATTTGTATGACCCCCAATACAAGTTAATCTGTTTTTCTATTTATAAAGTGAGAGTGTATCATAGTTCTGCCAACCAAAAGAATCATGAGAATCAAGATAATGGAAGTAGGATAACTTTTGTCAAAAAATGTATAAATTCATTCAGTTTATTCAACAAGCATTTCTGAGAAATTCTCAACTTCTCAGAGTACCCAATTCTGTCATCTATAAAGTGGGACTAATGGTTACATTATATACATCATAGCATAGGGTATATCTGAGGAAAATAACTCATAAATTTTAAAATACCATATAAATATGTGATAACTATTAGTATTTATAAAATGACTAGATGGTTACTGAAGTTTCTTTTGGGTTTCAGATTCTGAGAATTCATTTTTGCATTCCTATTAGAGGCAGTATATTGTGTTAGGCACTAGGGGAATTACACATATAAATAAAGCATATACTTGACCATAGGAAATTAAATCAGAACAAAAACATGAAAATGTGGGTGTTGTTTTCAAATAGTAAAAAAAAAAAAAAGTAACAATATGTCTACATATCTTTTAAAAGTATTGATGAAATTAGGCGCAGGACAGAGAGTTGTGGGAACGCCTTCTGGTCAACACAGGTCCTTTGTAAAAGAATTTACAAACCCGAAAAGTTAGGCTGCCAAAAAAGAAGTTTATTGGCACTGGGAAGTCAGCTTCTGATAGGAGGCTGACTTCCTTAGTGGCAAGGTCCTGACAAAGAAGTAAAGGTCTAGCAGAGGAGTCTTGGCAGAAAGATAAAGAAGGGTTGACTCTGAGTAGAGGGAGTCTCTTCACAGCAGGCAGAGGGTCCTCAAAAGCAGTTATGCAAAGGAAAGAGAGAGAGAGGTTTCTTGGCATGGCATGTCCTACTTTGGGCCTCTGCAAGATCCTGTTATGGAAATAGGTGAGAGAGATGAAGAGGGGCTGACACTGAGAAGAGAATGCCTTCTCAGCAGGCAAAGTGTCCTTGCAGACAGCTATGCCAAGGAGAGAGAGAGAGGTTCCTTGGCATGGCATATTCTTGTTTTGGACCTCTGCAAGGAAGTGCCCCAAGGTGTCCCTTTTTATAATTTGAAACTTTTGGCTAGGGACAGGGTGCAGTGTGAGTTGAAATCAGACCAAATCTTTGGGAATTGAATAGAAATTTTCCAATTGAATGAGTAGTCCTAGACTAATCTCCAATTCAATAAAAGGTGTAATTGATAGTGAGTGTTATCAATGTCGGGTGCTATGCTCAGGTCTCCTCCAGTATAACAGAATGAAACTATTTATCTTAATTCCCTAGTCTTTCTCAGGGGAGAGTTTCTCTGAGTGTTCAAGGAGTTTTTAAGTGTTTACCTCATGGTCCTCCCCCAAGTTAGGACAGTATTGGGGTTCCCCTATCAGTATGACATGGAAGCTTCATTATATATATGAGCCACTGACAGCACAGTGTAGTAGCTGACATAAGAATTATTATTTTCTGCCCTTCAAAACAAACAAACAAGATTCTTAGAAGTTAAGTTATTGTTCAAAGGCAAAGTTTCCAAATCTTAGTGTCATCCTCAATCTTGCCTTCCAAATTGAACCAACTGTCCATTTTTGTCAATTTTATCTTCACATCTCTTACATTTGTTGTTAGCTCTTTATTCTTACAGCCATCACTTTTGCAAATACCCTCATTAACTCTCACCTGGATTACTGAAGTAGTCTCCTAAAAAGTCTCCCTACCTCCCTTTTCTCTCAACTACAGTCACCCTCCAAATTGGTTTTCATAAAGTTTAGGTCTGACCATGTCATTCCCCCATTTTTAATAAACTTTAATAAACTTCAGTTGACTCTGTATTGACACTATAATCAAATATTGTTTCATCTTTTCCTCATTCTTTCAAATTCCTATTATTGTCTGTTATATAATATGAATAAATATTAGCATAGTAATATAAGTAAGTATATATGTACCAGCATGTATCAACAAAAAAAAAAAATTTAGTTATAGTGCAAGTGATCAAAAAAGTTTGGAATCCATTTTATTGCTTATGCTGCCTTTGTTAAAATAAAAGATCTCAAAAGTTTATTTTTTTTATGAATAGATTGGACTAATTCATTTCTGAAGTTTCTTCCAGTTCAAATATTCCATGTTCTATCTTCTTTTTATTTCCTCACTGTGTTTCTTCATTGTTTTGATTCCAAAACAGTATGTTTTGGCGACTCGGGGAAAAGAAGTTATAACAATAGGCTTAGAAATGTCAGGTCAGCAAACTCAAAAGCTTCCATTATTGACTTTTGGCTAGGCATTTGAAGGTACAATATTTCACTGCTTTTAAAGGAGAAACTGTATTTCTAGAATTGCTGTCCTTTAGGGAACAAGTCAAGATAAGATTCATTCTGTGTGCCATTGAAGTTTGAAATCAGAATTGCTGGTTTAGAAATGGTGATATACCTTCTGTTCCTAAATTTTCATGATGAACAGAGAAAATGGAAATCAACTGATTTTTTTTTTTTCAGGTGTTGCCTCGAATCACTTATAACAGAAATTTTTTTCTGAATTGCATTTGAAAATATGAATGTAATTTCATTTGAGGAAATTGTCCTGGGTTTCTTCTAGTCTAATTTTTAAAAAATAGATTGCTCTGTATGCAACACAACTCCCCAGAATAATGGCTACTGTGCCCAACTGAATCTCAGTGTCTCTCTGAAGTTCCATTTGCTTCCAAAGTATCTTGATAAAACCTTACTATTTTTGTTGCATTATTTGCAAAATCAGTTCTGCAGTGATCATAAGGATCAGATCCTCTTAGAACTTTATTATTATTACATTTTTTAGGAAAATCTTTTTTATTTTAAAGACTGATTTGTGTGCATGTATTTTGATGTTATTTGTGAGCTGATATTAAGAAAAGTTTAAATTTGAAAATTTTAAGAGTAATATTCTTTGAGAAGAGAAACCCTGGTATTTCATAAGCTTTAGGTTTAGCAAAAAAAAAAAAAAAATATATATATATATATATATATATATGAATATAAATATATATATAAAAGAATGTAGATAGTTGACCAGAACATAGACATATTCTTGCAGAAATAAAGTTAGGGTAATAAAAATACTAGTGACAGATTAAAGGATGAACTTTATTTATTAAATTAAGATGAACAAGTATTAAGTGCTCATATGTGCTGGGCACTTTGTTAAGTCATAGAGTTTATAGTCTAATAGCAAAACTAACACATGATTGATTTTTTTTTTTCAGGTGATCTGACTAGAAAAGTAAACATTTAGGTGAATTTATAATAATGGTTGATATTAATATATGTGACATTAAGGTTTGCATTATGCTTTCCTAGTGGTGTATCATTTGATCCCCACCACTCCAATGTAAAGGTGTGAAGCCTATGAAATTCATTCTGGGCTTATAGAAATAAATATAAAATGCTTTAGTCAAAACATCACAATTTGCATTTATTAGAGGGATTCCATCCCTTTTTTCTTTCTCAGTACATAGCTCTTTCCAGCTCCCACTTATCCATGCTACCTTTTCTTATCTATAAGCAGCATCCCAGTGGTCTCTGGCCTTTGGCCCAGGTAACTTCAGTTGAGGGAATTCATTTATGTTTTTCCTCTTGTCATATCAGTTATATTGGAAATTGAGTGATGATAAGGTAACAAGAGGATTTTTCATTAGAGGCAATGACAACTCGAGAAAAAATATCTTTTTTCTCTTACCATTTTTTTTTTGATTTCCAAAAAGAATTGAATCTATACCCTGCAAGGTGCTGTAATATTTCCTCTTCCTTGCACCCCCTTGATGCTGGCAGTCAGTTGTCAGGAGGAAAGAAACACAGCTCCAGATGACTGAATCTTTTATTCAGTGGAGATAATGATTCTTACCCTTGTTTTCTTATCTCCCTCAAGGGAGTAATCTGTGGAAAAGTTGTCTGGTCCCATAGGAGAATACTAATTGTTCACAAATGTTTTAGAAGTTTTAAAAAAAAAAACTTAAGAGATTATATATGTATATATACTATTTATTTTTTAAGGTAATTTTTGTTTTTATATCACGTCCATTTTCCAGTCCATTCCAATAATTATGATTCCAATAACTATGATTAAACACCATTAGGTACTGGGCTAAGTACTGGGGATACAATTATAAAAAGAAAGATAGTCTGTAATTGAAATGGGAAGACAACATGCAAAAGAATACAAAAGAGTGGGAGGGAGGATATCAAAGGCTATCCAACATTCCATGGAATTGAAAATGGGCAGGGCTGCCAGAAGCAAGATGGAGTGATCTGAGAGTCCAGTTTTTGCCCTCTCTAAAGGAAAGTAGCTGGAGGAGTTTGGTTTGATGTGTTCCAACTCTCCAAACTGGGAGAAGAGGCTTAGGGAGGTGGATT
This sequence comes from Sarcophilus harrisii, assembly GCF_902635505.1. NCBI lineage: Eukaryota > Metazoa > Chordata > Mammalia > Dasyuromorphia > Dasyuridae > Sarcophilus > Sarcophilus harrisii. The sequence continues at coordinate 279,757,187 of NC_045427.1, forward strand.
TAATCAATGCTTAAGTTAGCAAGTGGTGGTGAGTTTAGACATGATGAGCTTATCCTGGGCGGGATATCTTGTTCAGTGGATTTGAAATCAGTAGGGAAGAGATACAAAGTGGCAAGTATATCCAATGTATATTACCAGTATATATCCTTTCTCCCTATCCAGTGAACTAGGAAAAAATCAGGATACCATATAAGTATCTAGTTGTGATATAATAATATGTCCTTTAAACAATTTTCTTTGCTCTCAAAGATTATTGATGTTACTGTATATAGGACATTAAGGTTTGCAGTGTGCTTTTCTAATGGTACATCATTTGATCCTTACAATACCACTGTAAAATGTGGAGTCTATTACCTTCATTCTGGGCTCACAGAAATTTAAAGTGATTTAGTCAAAACAGCACAATGTGCATGTATTAGAGGGATTCAAAATCAAAACAAAGACCAAAAAGATGTTTAGCATAACAGCTAACATAACTGTGTTCATTAGTTTTTACAATATCCTTCATTTTATTGAGACAGAAATTGAGTCCCAAAAGCTTTATATGTATATATGTATATATACATATACATACACTTTTGGAGGTAAAGTAGCTTTTCCCAGTATACAGAGCTAAATAGGTATGGAGCTGATACTGTAACTGAAATTTTCTATTACATCAGAGTTTTTTCTATATCAGTTAACATAGTCAATAAACATTTATTAAACTTCTACTATATGCTGAGTATTTTGTTAAGACTAGAGGTACAGGGGCAACTAGATGATACAGTAGATAGAACATCAGAGCCTTTGCCCTGGAGTCAGTAGGATCTGAGTTCAAATTTGGTCTTAAGACACTAAATGCTTCCTAGCTTTGTGACCCTGGGCAAGTCACTTAACCCCAATTGCCTCAGGCCCCTCCCCCCAAGAAAGAAAAGTCCAGAGATACAAATTAAAGAAAAGAAAAACAAGACAAACCCTGTCTAAAAGGAGCTTACAATCTTTTTTTTTTCTCTCAAAAATGTTTTATTAATGTTTTTCTCCTCTCCCCACTCTTCCTTATGCCTCTTTCTTTCTTAACAAAATATATCAACACATTGAAGTACCCAAATTAGTGGGCATGGTGGAGCAGTCACTCAGAAGTCACAAAGTAGACTTAGTAGATGAGACTGGATTGCAGGATACCATCTGCAAGAAGAATGAATCCCAGTTTCCTATGGTATTTATTATGTTTTTAACCTTTATTTTCTTTTTTTATTCTGGTTACACCAAATGAAATTAATGTTTTCATATATAATATAAAACAGAAGAAGATAGATACCCACAAAATTGCAAATCCCTTTATGTAAATATTACTTTTCTTTTTTTAGTTTATAATAAACTCAATGAAAATTTCATATTTCCATTGATTGTGATAGTTTCTATACTTTTCTTCTCATGTCAATATAGGTGAGTAGCCTCCTTTTCCTTTCCATCTATCCCACACTGGAAGGAAAAGAAAACCTTTGTAATAAGCCAAAAGCATTGTAATAAATAGGCAAAGTCTGATAAAAAAAGTAAATAAATTAATAAATGAAATAAATAAATGAATTTGCAAAGCAAGCAAAAGAAATTCCCCCATTGGTCATGCACAAAACTTTTTATTTTATTCTGTATTTTTAATGTCATTGCTCTTTTTCTTATCGAGAAGTAGATGGCAAACTTCATCATTAATCTTCCAGAATTATGGTTGGTTATTTCAGTAATTAGAATTCTGGTATGAATTACTCTGCTCGCTTCAGTCTATATCAAAGCAAGCCTTGCCAAACTTTTCTGAAATCATCTTTTTTATAATATAACACAATAATAGTCCTTTACTTTCTTATGTCATAATTTGTTAAATCCATTCTTCATTTGATTGACATTTACTTTGTTATTAATTATTTGCCATAATAAAAAAGTGCTTCTACAAATCGTTTTTGTACTTATGTCTTTTTCTTCAACTTTTTGGGAACTTGTAGTGATATAAAGAGGTCAAAGGGTATAATTTAGCGATTGGGGTGGTGGTTCGGGGGAAAGCATAATTCTATATTGTTTTCCAGCATGGATTGAGCAATTCATAGCTCCAAAAATACCTCAATCCTCTATTGTTTCCATCTCTGAAAATAAAATTTCTATCAATAAAATGCAGTTTTGGAATGCATCTTTTTTTGTTAATACATGTATCCTTGTTTCTGCTATGTAGGTAAACCCAGACATTCTCCCATGCAAGTTCATAATTTGTCTTTAATGTTTTTCTCTATTGTCTTTGCCTAGCTATATGAGAATGAATGATCTGCTTTAACACACAAATACACATATACAAATACATATAAGCATGTTTTATGTATGTGTGTATAAATATATGTTTATATTAATATAGATTTCCATTGCTAAATGATCCTTGCGTTGATCTCCATCTCTTGATGTTGTGTAGCATTCCCTAAGGTTATGAATTGTAGAGAAGGTACAGACTTACATTATTAGAAAGAGTTCCTTCTTTCTATCCATGAAATCTTATGTCTTATCCCTATCCTTATCCCAGCCATGCTAATGAGATCTTTGGTCTAGAAGCTAATCAAGACATCATCTGGTCCACCTATAATCTGTTTCTTACTTTTTCTTATTTTTGTTTTCATTATTCTGTTTTTAGTACATTAAGTATCTGAAAACTGAAGTATCATCTCATTTCTTTTAAACTGCCCTGCCCTTTGGCATTTTGCCTTAATGTTATAAAGTTTAAATAATGTTTTCATGATGTCTTAAAGTATTTTTCAGTGCACAGAACATTCAAATATTGATTCAGATTCTTTGCTTTGGTCTATTCCCCAAACTGGGAGCTGCTTTCCTCTCTCAGTTTAAAAGTGTTCCAATGTAAACTTCTACTAGCTTGAGACCTGACCACCCACAACAGAATTCAGAAGATGTGTAGATGGGATTGTCTTAACTTGCTCTTTTGCAGAATGGATATGGAAACTCACAAAAGATGGGGGAATGATCCCCAGAAAATTGGACAATAAATGGAGTGATTCTGGCTCCTACACTCCCTACCCTATCTTTCAGTCTGGATTATCACTGATAAGTGATTTTTCAAAATTTTATTTTTGTCACAGAAAAATGTCTTTGGGGTATATGGACCAGAGTCAACAGTTGGGAGGGGACAAAAAGAGGGACTTCCAAAGAAACAGTTAAAAAAAAAAAAGTAAAAGAGACAGGAAGATGTAAAAAGATGAACATTGGATCAGGAGTTTGGAGACAGGTCATGATTCCAATCGTAGTAGATCTTGTTTGCCTTGCTTAGGGAATGTCATCTTACCAAACCTCAGTTTCCTCAGTTGGACAGAATAATCTGTTGTAATGTTCTGGTTTAGCTTTCTGTAGGTTTTGGGACCAGCCTTCATTTCAGCAGAGTAATCACCACAGGAATAGCCAGGGATAAAGTCCAAGTTCTTTATTATCTTCTTCACAGTCTGTCTCCTTGCTTGGGGCCTGGGCTGGTTTTCTGGAGGCCCTTCAGATGGGCTTTGGTCTCAGTGCAGAAATGAAGGAGGACAGGCCAGCCATCACAGTGGTGGGAAATGGAGTGAATATCTCTCATCCAGTCCTTATTGGCTGTTACATACTCTATTATAATTACAGCATCATGGGGTGAATCTTGTAGAATAGGTGTCAATCTTGTAGAACTATCGTAAATACTAAGTACATGTACTGTAATAGAGAATTATTAATCACCATGCTAAACTAGATAACTGTTGTCTTATCAATTCCACTGAGTTAATACATTGTTGTAAGAATTACATCTCACCAGAATTCTGGCCCATTACAATCTGTAAAATTTCTCTTAGCACTAACCTTGTGGTATTAGCCTCCTATTTGCAGAGAGCAAATATTTTTAATAGATATCCTTGGTTTGTAGTAGCAGAAATTTGCAAATACCCTCTCTGTGTCTCAATTGAGACAATTATGTGGAGAAGTAGAAAGAAGTCAAGAAGACCGAGTTCCGTCTTACCTAAGATACGAACACCAGATTGTCTCAGCTTCTTCGGCTCTAAAATGGGCATTTTAATAGCACCTACCTCTCAGGTTTTTAGGAGAATCAAATGAGATATTTATAAAACTTTTAGCATAATTCCTAATACACAATAGACACAATAGTAGTGCTTCCTTTTCTTTCAATAGTAGAATTGCTTATAATATTTGACTGAAGAATGTTGACTCACAAACTTCAATGGCAACCTAATTTACATTCATTTTAAAATTATTAATGATTTGCTATTAATTTAATTTTGAATACTAAGGCAATAAAATTTGCTTGTTTCACATTTAATTTACATTTAACTGAATTAGTTTCAGTATATGAAAAACATAGTCACTTTTTGTAAATCTCCATCAGGATTGTTTATCAACCTTTCTTCCTTTTCTGTGGTTGACACTTGTGAATTGGTGTGGGTATTTGATGGTTCTACAGCATTCTTGAAAGGTTTCCAGCATCTTTTCAGATATTCTTAATTCTTATGGGTTGGTGTTCGTTTTTTATTTTCATTTTAATTTTCCTCCTAGAATCTTTGAAACCAATTTCTGGTGATTCCTGACCATAGTGGCTTAGCCTCAAGTTAACAAACTAGAGTCCTATACTGTGAACCAAGGTTGCTGGGGATAAAGGTGACTTAGAGAATTTGAACAAATTTAGTAGATTGTGAACATTTTGAGGGCAAGGACTGTTTTTTGTCTCTTCTTGTATCCTTGGTATTTAGCTCAGAGTGCAGAGCAATCATTTAGTAAATGTTTGTTGATTTACTGACCCACTCACTAAGGCCAAGTCCTAGCAAAAAGACAATTCCAAATGTCTTTTCCAAAGACAATTCAGAGCTTTCTGCAAGGGCTGTAACAAGATCTGTTAGACTTGAAACCCCATGAAGCTGAACACCCTAAGTATTGTTTCTTCTCTAACACTTAGCATTGTGTTCTGTACTCTATAAACATTTGATAATTATTTCTAATAAGGAAGGTTAAAGAAGTATTAATAAGACCCTGAAGCCAGGGTTAGAATCTTCAAAAAGAAGTAATATGTTGTCCTGGATAAGATGAATTAGCACATGTGGAATCCTGTAATATGATCTTGCCAACTCCTGCCTCTTTCTCTACGTTGTTACTGAGCCAGGCAGTGTGTTCCTCCCCCAAAACCTTTATCTTTGCATTCAATATTAGTCATTATCGGAACAGAAAAGGAGACTCTTCACCATAATGGTCTTTTCTTTCTTCATTCTTCTAGCTAAATACTATATTTGTAAGGCATATGGTCAATTAGATTGCTAGGTAGCACAGTGAATAGAGCACTATACCTAAAGTCAGAAGGCATGAGTTCAAGTTTAGTCTGACACTTCTTTGAGCAAGGCACTTAAGCCTGTTTGCCTCAGTTTACTCATCTGAAAAATGAATTATAGAAAGAAATGGCAAACTACTCCAGTATCCAAAGAACCCCAAATGAGGACATGGAGTATCAGATGCGACTAAAAAATTGACAGAACAATATAATCAGTTGATTTGAAATCCTTAAATAGAACCATACTTCCCTTCAAAGCAGCTAACTGATGAGCCTACTCGTAAAAGTACTTTGTCCACATTTTATATTTGAAAAATATGGATTACGTACATGAAATAGGTCTTTCTTATTTAATCTCTTCTCCTAGCCAACCTTGGAACTACTGTGCATAGTTCTGTCTTTGTCCGGGGATAATTATCTCTTTTGAACTTTTATTGTTTATAGGATAGCTCCTGCCAGCCAAGATCCTGTTTGCTTTTTAAAAAAGGAGTGCCCAGAGCACAAGGGAAGGAAGTTTATCTAGAAGGCAAGAAACTATCAATGAGGACAGAGAAAATGGGTCCTATTGGTCCTGTTTGTACCATTTTCTCCTTTTCCTCTCATCTCTTAGAATAATTGGTTTAGGCTTCTAAAAGGATTGCAATCAAACAAATCCTGAACATTGTTTAAATAGACAGTATTCTAAGCAAGTTAATGGCTGCTTAGAGGACAAGATATGTTAATCCAATAGAAAAGTTGTCCTGGAACAGGTTTTTTTTAAGGATCAGGTTGTTGGTGGTATTGAATTGTTGCTTTTTTAAACTTGTTTGAGTTTGGTTGAAGGTGGTACTTCTTGAGGACAAATATCCAGTTTTTATTTCCCAGATCCCAGCGCAGTCCTTGGCACATTATAGGTGCTTAATAAATGCTTGTGAATAGATGAATTATCTTAAGAGTAAGCATATATTCAAAATATGGGCAGCTAGGTGGCACAGTGGATAGAGCAGTAGGCCTAGAGTCATGAAGACACATCTTCCCATCAGTTGGGGAATAAGCTGTGGAATATGAAGATAATGGAATATTGTTGTTCTATTAAAAATGATGAATAAGCTGATTTTAAAAAAGGCCTGGAAAGATTTATACAAATTGAATGAAACAAGCAGAACCAGGAGTACATTGTACACAATAACAACAAGAATGTGTGATGATCAACTATGAAATTCTTCGTTTTTCTCAGATTATTCTCAGTGATCTAAAGCAATCTTAACAGGCTTTGGACAGAAAGTGCCATTTGCATCCAGAAAAAGAACTATGTAGATTGAATGCAAATCAACACATGCTATGTTCACTTTTTTCCTATTTTTTCTCTCTCCCATTTTCTCTCCCCAAAAAAGTTTTTCCTTTTTGTTCTGATTTTTCTCTCCCAACATAATTCATAAAGCAGTGTTTATTAAAATAAAGAAAAAAATGGTAAAAAAGATTATGTTAATCTTGTATGATTTTGAATAGATAAGATGCTTAAATTCAAGTAAAATGTTTATGTTAAAAAAAAAAAAAAGACTTATTGTTTTGAGTTCACATGTGGTTTTGGACACTTAACTCTGTTTATCTCTGAGCCTTCAAATGTAAAATGAGCTGGAGAAGAAAATGGTAAACTATTAAAAGTATCTTTGTCAAGAAAACCCCATAGGAGGTCATAAGTTAGATATAACTGAAAGGAATGAACAAAAATATTCCAAAAATAGAATTTATCATAGGGATAGAACTAGTGATCAGACACCTTTACTTTTTTACCTTTGGCTTTTTAAGAAAGGATTCATTCTTATTCATTGGATGACTTAGTACATATTTCCACCTCATATCCCATCCCCTCGTTTTTATTGATGAAAGACTTGAGGCTTATAGGACTGAAGCAAATTTTTTCTAGGATCAGAGAGGGTAATAAATTCTGAAGTTTGGATTAGAACCCATACCTTCTGACTCTAAATCCAGTACCTGTTGAATCTAAATAACCTTACTTTGGAATTATTCTGTTTAAACAAATGAATTTTGTCTGAATTTCCTGATCTTCTAATTTGTTATCTTTCACTGCCCTTTTTCTTTGTAGAGCATGTACCATGCCCAAGGCATGCATGTCTCATTGAACAAGAGGGGTGGTAACTTTCAGGAGAGGAAATTGGGCTTGATTGGGTAAAATGTTTTGGAAATCATCAGTATAAATGCAACCAAAACTAATCAACCAAACTTGAATCTTTCAATAATCTAGTTGAAACCTTAGCTAACGGTGTGTATGCATTCCTGTTATGGGTAAGTATAGGTGCCAGAGTACATCTCATTTCCATTTGTTGTTGATTCATCATACTCATCTTTTTAATGTTCTTTAGCATTACCTGTTGAAACTGTTAAATTCCAGTAAGGGTCATTGCATGCCCAATTAAATGTCTAATTACCAATTTTAGGCCTTCAGCTTAGGTTCATCCCATTGTAAATGTATACTCTGTAGCTGAATTGTTAATGGGTAACCTATCTCAAAGGAAGGAGTTTACATTTTTTGGTTTTCTAATATACCTCCCACCATTAAAAAGGAATCCTATGCCATTTCTTTCTGCATGCCATCATTGATTCATTCTAGAAAAAGCCCACTTGCTAATAGTGCTTTGAATCAGAGAGACAAGACAGCAAAGGTGGATAGGCGGGCATTCCAAATAATGAGAGCAAAGAGAGAGGGAGGGCAACAAGAATGCCTTGGCAGCTGCTGTGGGGCAATCAGGGCTGGTTTCCTTCTTGAGAAAATAATAAAACTCTTCTGAAGAGGCCAGGAAGTGAGGCCAGGAAACTAAGAGTTATGCTTTTAGATATAAATGTGTATTTAACAAGATTACTTCCTAAATATTGAATTTGAATGTACACCCAAAGTTCTTGGTTAGGAAATGGACTGCCTTAAGATTCATCCTAGGTCATGACACTCTACAAAAGATCAGCCACAAGAGATTCAATGAGCAGTATTATTCCTGTATTATTAAGTTTTTTTTGTTTGTTTTTTTTTCCCTTCTTGGTGGCACAGTGAATAGACTACTAGGTATGCAGTCAGGAAGATCTGCCAGTTCACATCTAGCCTCAGACACTTACTTGCTCTGTAACCCATGGCAAGTTATTTAGTTTATCTGCCTTAGTTTCCTGAGATGTGAAATGAGGATAATACTAGTACTTGCTTCCCAGAGTTGTTTTGAAGGTCAGATGAAGGTATTTGTAAAAGCATTTAGCACAATGCCTGGCACATAGGAGGAGCTTCAAAAATTGTCCTTTTGGTCACCCCCTTTGGAAACATGGTTCCCTTTTCCCTTCCTAGGATCTCATTATAGTTCAGAACTCTAGAGCTCAAGAGATTCATCAACTTATGGAGTAGCTGCCATTACTGACAGACACTCTCACACTCAGCTCCCTTTAGCATTATAATTACACCTCAAAACCTCAAAGGGATCTTTAACTCTGCATTTCCATTTCCATCCACCTCTAATCACTTGCAAAAGTTTTGTATTTTCTTCCTTCCAAGATTGCTTTTCTATTTATCCCTTCTTTCTTTTAACAATGGCAGCACCTTAATCCAAACTTCCATGACTACCAACTTGGATGACAACCTCTACAGTAGACTCCCTAATGTTACATTTCCTTTCCATTCATCCTCAACACTGCTACCCAAATAACCTTTTGAAAGTATGATTTGGATTATATCACTTTTTTCCTCAAATACTTTCAATGGATACTTCTCTGTTAAATAAATGGCAGTCTCCTTAGGATCTTTAATTTAATGGTATCTCGACATCAGTTCCATTTCTACCTGCTTGAATCCTACTCACTTTTCCATATTTTTAGAGAGTTTAGAGTTAAAATGGACCTTGGAGGTTGTAATCAAATTTTTTCATTGACAAAAAAATCCAAGGTCACATATTATATAGCAGAGTTAATATTCAAACCCAGATCCTTTAACTCTGAAATCATGGATTTCTTTTATTATATTACTTTCTTTTACTATGTTGCTTTCCTTCCATTGGATCATAGAATTAAAATAACAAGGTATCTCAGAGGCTGTGTCTAAGTCACCAAATGTCAATGAAGCGGGTTATGGTCCCTTTAAGAAACTAGTCCTTTCAGATTGATTTATTCCTTTCTAATTTCCAACCCCTCCTGGCTGAAGCATTATTAATTCAAGAAGCTCACAAATCCTGGTCAGAAGCACCCCTTTTGAATTCCAATAGGAGATTCTGGCTCACCCCAGCCCCCACAGGATCGGAGCCAACTTGGGACTCCACCCATGGGCCCCTTTAGCTAAATCTCTCATTAAAGAGCCAAGCTGTAGTCCTCTCTTTGTAGAGGTTCCAAACATGCCCCCCAAATCTCTATGACCCTTGCCAGCTCGAAGCAGGTTAGAGGAGATCGTTGCCCCTTTTATGCCACATGCATTTGGAGGTGACTGCTTGAGAGAGGAATGAAGAGGGGACCCCAGAACTCGGAAAATCCTTGAAGGAGAAAATCTCCTTCAATTCTGCCTCAATGCCCCAACTCTTTTTTTTTTTTTTTTTAAGATTGATAAAAGAGGTTTATTATGGAGATTGGAAGTAAGGTCAGAGTCTAGTTAGTAAAAGGTGTTAAGTATAGAGAAGAGGAGACCTGAAACAGTATTCCAATGGGCAGAAGTTCCTTGGGATGGCATAGCTGGCATGTTTGCCTCTTCATCATATACATAGTAGCAAAAGACTTTCATAAAATATTTCTTAATTCTCCCCTTTCTCTTTCCCTTGCCTATCAACCTTTCCCCACATATATCTGAAAGTGCTATTTATTCTGAATTCCCATGGTATTTTGTACAAATGTAATGCCAGAAAAACTGAGGCAGAAGAGAGATTAGAGAGTTTTTAATATTTTATTAATTGGAGAGCATAATTGACTGGACAGGACTCTCCTCTCAAAGTATCCATTCAGAGATTAGAGACTAATTCAATAGTTTATTAAATGGAGAGATATACTGGGACCAATGGATCCATGTTGGTCCCAGGGCTGCATGAGACTGTCATCTCAAAGAATCCAGCGATCAGTAGGAGAATCCCAAATCCTTAAATACCTTTTATAGACAAAGAAGGGGAAAGAAGCGGGAAAACTTCATAGAGCCATTTGGTTTTGTCAGGATGGGGGGAGGCCATAAATTCTTACTAAAAGCCAGAGTCAGGATGTCTGAATAAACAGAAGAAAAGATGTCAGTGAAGTATCTGGGATAGTCTTATCTCTTGGAATATTTTAGAGGGATAGTGTCACAAATTCCTGAGAGCAGAAGGAGCCAGGAAGTCTGATCTCCCCTTATCTTGAGTCTTACATTGACAATTTATAACCTTAGAGCAAATGGTCCTCAGTCTTAATGGACCAGAGCGGGGTTTTGCAACATAGGGGAACAGTTAAGGAAACTGAGACAAGAGAAATAGTACAGGGAAACTGAGGTAAAACAGTTCAAAAGAGACTGTGGCACAACACTTATAGTACTTATATAAATCTTCCTTATATCATAAGATTTTTCTGCATACTTTCCCCTCTCCTTCTAGATAATAAGCACATTGAAATCATGGCAGGCCTTGGCTTAGAATCATAAAATTACAGTTGTATAGCTGGAAGACACTTTAGAAATCATCTGCTTCAA